>NC_051154.1:429992959-430301263 GCF_013339745.2 Dermacentor silvarum
ATGAAAGCAAATGAGCGTGCGAAGTTTCAAGTGATTATTTAATTGCATTTGAGAAATTTGACACACAATTGATCTAGACTTTTGTGTCATCCCAACGCCCGAAAGCCCCCTTTAGGTTGTTTTTGAAATCACTGAGATTGCGTGAAAATACCGGACGCGGCAGCGACGTGGCCACGTACTACACATAGTTTCCATCTTCACATCCCGCGTTTAAGCGATGAAACGCAGTTTTTACCATAAAAACATGAAGATATGATGGAGATACTTAGTTTTTTACGTACAGGCTACGCACCTACTCGCATTTAACCGTGGTACTTGAATTCTAAAAGTGTTTTTCAAGCCCTTAAGACAACATGACAATAAAACCACCTTGAAGAGCGATTAGGTGCCATAGTTGTGTTAGGGCCTCAGGAGGACACACTTCGCCAGCTAGCGCTCTTTGCTTCGCGTTACAGCCGAATCGGTATGTATGTGGAATACATTAAGCAAGAAAAAACTTCTATTTAAAGTATGGGTATATGCAAATGTGTTATTTTTCGTTCCATGGTCGACAAATTACTAACTGTGCCCTTGACCTGAGACAACTGATCACTGTTTCTTGCATTCTCGGGCAACTGTGTTTTTAGGACATTCAGTCAGACATCAACATCCTGCCATATTCTTCTTCGTTTAAATAATCCCGTACCTGCCTTACCATATAGTGATTATTCTCAGTTTGCATAGTCTCTCGCCGAGTCGGGTGTGTGACATGAATGCTCAAATCCTGACGCGTACTGCAGCTTTTGTACGGCAGTCTGCAGCCTCTCTGCTGAGTGTGTAACTGTTCAGGAGCCGCCGCTACAGTTGATGACCATGCTGTATTTAAGCGTATGTTTCGGTATTTGGATTCAAGATATCTTCCTCAAATGTGTCTTTATGCTGTTTGCATTTACGGTCTTCCATATATGAGGGTTTTCTCAAAAGGAAGCAGCGTGGTTCAGTGTTCACAACACTTGGATTACAGTCAAAAACCATGAGCTTGAACCTCGCCAGGGATAGGGTTTCATTTCTCTAAACGAATAGTTCTGGATACCGCTATTTTGTAATAACCCTGCGAAGCGATAACTCGTAAGGGATCTTTACCACTCATCATTACAGTGCTGTAATGAACAATAAGGAACGTCTTATATGTTCGAGCGTAGCTTTACCACACACAGAAAAAAAACAGTTAGGTTAACTGATTGTTCTTTCTGATAAACCAATAAGCACAGGTACTGATGCTTACAATATTAACAACTAAATGAAACTGAAAGAACATGTCTGACTGCTTCTACAATGAATGGTCCATATGGCGTTTTTTTGACCAATCAATTCACTTTAAATATTTTTTCTATGGTGCAACATTAATTGCAAACAGAATGACCAAACACGACGGTTTTGAAAAAAAACAGCACCAAGTGGTTGTGAAAAGAAAAATTTAATTACCAAATAAAAAATAAGTGCGAACGAAAACAGAAACGCACCTTTTCAATTGCACTGCCCAGTGAATGTATATCTGCTCCCAGTGGCAGTAGCACTTCCATGAATGTGTACTGCAGGCTTACATATTGAGCTGGGCTGATCACCACAGCCGGCGCCCATACTTTGCACTGCGTCGTATCCGTTGCGCAAACCGATACCAACACCGCAGTTGGAGATACGGGTCAGCCGAGAGGTAATTGAGCAAGCCTCCCATCGCAGCTTACGCCTTTATGCAAGAGCTATGTGCTTTGGCTGGAAGACTGGATTGGAAAGCGTCGCACTTAAATCACAAAATTACCAAATTAATTAAATAAATATAAAATATAATAATATAAATAAATAAATAAAAAACAGGATTGTGGTGATAGAAGCTGGTGCGGGATTAGGCGAAACTTTCGTGTGGAAAGGGTCAGCCGTGCGACATGTCGCTGATCCCGTCTCGCAGTTTTATCCCTAGAGGTATCTCTCTCAATATTCAAATGCAATGAACTTGAATTTATCAAAGAACTCTCCACACAGAAATGTTCCGTTTATATTGTTTTTTTTCGCTGAGGTCACGTGATGAAGTGTTGTAATAAACAGAAATTATAACGCTTTCTGACATGAGCAGAGAAAGATTTGCTTTATTTATTGACGTAGAGCCAATTACAGGCTACCCACTTAGCCCTACGAGTTTACAAGTTACCCATGCTGTTCGAAAAGCAGGTTTACTCAACGGCTGCAGAGAAACGTTTTGCAATCATAGCAACATCATCATGCGTTAAAGATATGAGCGAGAAAGGAAGGTTGAACAAAGCTAAACACGTAGGATAAGACCGATAATAACTTTGACAAATTGCAAAATATGACCTTCGATATCTGAGTGAAATGTATTTTTCTTGGCTACTTCCATCACAGTTGCAAGTACGTCTAATACGTTAGAGTGCGTTGATTCTCACTGAAATATGGTCTGAGCGACTTGATGTACTACACGTCCACCGCGAAGTCGGAAACCCAATGTGGCATCAGTTGCGATCATTCAGTGAGACAAATCGCAAAACGCGCATCAATTTAATAAGTATTACACAATTAAGGCGTTATCAACTGTGGGAACCACGAACTATTGCATCCGAAAGATGTAGCGAATCCTTGTGCGTGTTGACCTAAGACCGCAGCTTAATGTTCTAAACAAGAAAAGCATGCGTTTCATGAATTATGAAGCTAAAATAATATAACTGGCTTGTTATGGGCGAACATTATCTAAAGCATATCGGAAAAATATAGGTTCGAGCCACACATCAGAAGGGATTTAAAGCGAGGGATAATGGCCATAGAAACGCTGCGTATATATGAGAGAAGTACTCTAAGAAAGATGCCGGAATCTTGGTGGCTAATGAAAAAATAACACTCTCACATAAGGGGCCTCCAAAAATTGGATCGATGCTCAGATTTAAGAATAGCAAACAGAAAAACTGTCCAAACACAGCTCGTATGACATTATGTTTTGTTGAAAAGGCGAAGGCTCTAAATCTTCATTTTAGGTATATCACATGGATGGGCTACAGAATGACATTGTTATCAAAGAAGCAAAACAAGAGCACATTGTATAATTTGTATTCAAGCACTGGCTACCACAGTGTAATCACCGAGCCACGAAAAGCGTAGAAACGACAATTGACCGATGACTTTCGTTTATATGCTTTTCATTTGCTCATTTTCGCAAATTCTGCAATTCACACACTCTGCCAATCTCAAGAGCAAGGTGTTGAATCAAAGTTTAGTGTTTTAAATTTCTATAACTCACCTGTTCGATGCTCATGGCGGCCATGGTGAAAGCTGAGCAGGCCACTGTCAGATTCGCCACAAAGTTGCTGAACACGCAGTACGGTTCACCGAAGGTCCAGTGGCTCTCCAGCATGTAGACGAAGTTGAAAGCAGCATTGAACACGGCTGTCATGAAGTCCGCCACGGAAAGATTCACCAAGAACTGGTTCGTGACCGTCCGCATGCGCCGGTGAGACACCACGCTCCACACAACCAGCGAATTTCCGCACACAGCCACCAGCACCACGATGCCGAAGAGTAGTGCGTACGCTAATTGCGTCCCTGCCGACAACACCCACTGTCGCTCGCGTTCGACCTTCGGGCCCGCGGTCAAGTTGGCGGGGAGGAGGCCAAGTAGTGCGGACAGGTTGTCGCGCAGTTCGAGGGTCAGTGAAGAGTTGTCGAACGAGCCGATGACGTCTTCTAACAGGGAAACCTGCATAGCTGGACGAGTAACGTCGCTGACAGGGATACAATTGCGGGAGGCACGACCTCAGCGCCAAATTCTCTCGTGTGACTATTCTTGTCTTATCTCAAAAATATTTGGAATAACCAAACAAGCCACCGGAGTTGAGGAGATTTCAATGGACGCCCCTGCTCTGATGCACAGTGAGATTCTCCTCTCCAGAATTGGCTTCGTTAGGTGTGAAAGTTCCGCTTTTGAACTATGACGCTGGCCTCGGCTTTCATTCCAGACGGTGTTCCTAAAATGTACAGGAGAACCGTCTTTGGAAACTCCCTCTGTCTGTGAGTTTCTGCGTCAACACAGTTTATTCCTGCATGCAAAGAAGCATCATACAAGTGGCAAAAGAGTATTGCTAAAGCGTGTACACATGACTTAGATTAAAGAACTTGGCCACGTGAGTGCATCACACCGCGGGGTTTCTTCAGGGGCAGAGAGTGCTTTGCAGGTACTACAAGCTTCCTGAACAAAAACTTTGCGGTAATTTTCGAGGCCAGTCAACCTAGCTCGGAATCCATCAGGGAAGCACTGTAAAAGAAAGAAGGTATGTGCTCAATGAAGCACTTTCGTCATTCCTAGTCTCGAAAACACAGTCTTGAACAATATGCTTGACTATTTACAATAAGATGTCCCGATTCCTAACGAACCAAGCCTCCTCCTGAAACAAGGAAAACTTTCTTTTACCTGGTCTCTATTTCCACAATACAAAAAGAGTTACAACTAGGATGCAAAAAAAAATAGCACAGCTACAACCTCTGTCAGTGTTTTCTTTGCTCTCTCTCGAGTAAGTGCTTTCAAACAAAATACAAGTCTGGCATCGATGAGCCGGACAAGAAAAAGAAACGCTGCCAACTGCTGGCGGGGGTGAAAAATGTTTTTCAATAAGTCCTGAAAGCTGTTTCTTTCATAAACTTGATAATATCTCTTTTTTGCGCTGAATTACAGTATCTGAGAAGGGTACGATATAAACTTATAACCTCTACATGAGAGAAAGTTCAGGCAGCTCAGTATGATAATCGACGGAACTGACTTTTCGCGAAAAGCACCAGTTCTGGACTACTGCTCCGGCAGCCGTAAACGTGCTACACTTTCATTGTCCGTTGTCGCCGCAAGTTGGGCCAAAGAGCCCGTTGCCGCCTCGCAAAGTTTTAGCACACACTCGCACGACTCACATGGTTGCACTCTCCAAGAAGTCCAAAGCTGCGCTGTCTCGCACAAGAGATATCGCAAATTCCTAATCGCAAAAGCAAACTGTTCTTCCGAGTTCGTGCAGTTCAGATCAGGCCAGCGATCACTTCATGACACTGCACAGCGCCCTTCTTCATTTCCCCCGAACAGCTCGCACGTCGGTCGCTGCAAGACGTCCGACCGCTGCGGTGCGCAATCGGTCGAATACCAGCAGTTGCCGGAGAAGCGGAGACGCCAGCGCTCGAGACGCCGGGTCAGAGCGCGCGCTCTCTCTCTCTTTCTCTCTAGTAGCGCCTGCCCCTCGTCACGACGACTTCATAATGACGTAACGCTACGTCGCAGATACGTCACGTGCAGACCGAACTTCTCACCGGCGGCTTTGGCGCCAGCTTGCTGGCGAAAGAATGATAGAAACGCGCGGAGAAGAAAGGGAAGCGAAAAGGAAATCTCTCTCGCGTCCCCATCACTTCTGGAAGGGGCCCGGCGCTGCGCCGATAGTTGTGGGTAAATTAAAGGACTGCTTTATCTCGGTCTCCTAGCCCTCCCTGCTCGGCCAGGAGACGCAAGTTTACTGCGCTTATTAAAGACCCGCTGTTGGGCTCCGAAGAGGGAGATAATAAAGCACTACGAGGGAACGCTGCAATTATTGGAATGGCCGATTGCTAACAGCTATCACAGTGCCATGACTAAATGAAAGCAGGGCACCCTGAACAAGGATCCGCACAGTACAGTGGCCAAAGTACAGTCGAATGACTGATTTGCATGCTCAAAGTAACGGAATACCGGCATCAGACACAAATGAGCGCTCCCTATGGTCTTCACTTGGTGGGGAGAACACGACAAAAGCCTCTTTTAAATGAAAGTCACAGCTGGATGACATTATTCAGTATCAATAAGCTGCAACAACGACGAACCCATGCTTTGAAATGAATTTTTTGGGCGCCTTCCCGCCGAAAGTGAACATTAATGGAAACGCTAAGGTAGACAGATATCTTGTACTGCACACACGCGTATATTTTTACCTATGCACTGAGGTGTCAAATGGTCTACTGGGACAATGAGACATAAACATTAAGTAACTGGCTGTGTGACAACAATTTAAGGATTAACGCTGGCATGATTACAACAGTGGCTCGACGGCAATAATAAGTGGCCTTTCTTCGACCCCTCGGATATCTAATACTGAAAAATAAGTTATCTGTTAAAAATATTAGTGACAGTTTGAGGTGAAGTTCGAAGTCACGAACAGTAACTAATATTGGTAAACAAAGTGCATTATTGGAGTTGCGGTTGTTCTGAATGTTTCCAGTTTTCTAGTTTTGTATTTATTATTTTTTATTTTTCTTAATAATCCGCTACGTCAAGCGGCTCTTGGACAAAAGAAGGGTTGAACAGAGCAACAAAACTTGCGGTGTATCCAAATCATCAGCGCAATACGAAAAGTTCATTTATGCTCTTATACCGGCGAAAATGTGTTTGCGTGATCACTCCAGAATCACTGAATCTACACGGGCTCGATCAACGTCACTAATACTAAGTTCAATCATACTTTATCCAGATTAGACGGAATCGCTAAGTAGAATTCTACGTACTGTGCAGTAAATTGACAATAGTACAAAGTTGAAATATGCTGCAGGATTCGAGATAACTTATGGGCGTTGATGTTTATTGTCTTCACGAAATGACAAAAGTAGATCTTTTTGTGTTTCAGAAATTTCCTCAGTGTAATTTACGATTGCACATTTCGATGCTGTGTTTCTTGGCTACTTGGTTTTGTGTATACGCCGTTATATATCAATGTCAGAATATGTTTGATGTTTATACAACAATTATTCTCAAACATGCCCACAACAGCTATCCATTTTTTTCTCAACGTTCAGACTCTTATCAATCTGTATTGCGCGTTTCTTGATAATGTTGGATGTCTTCAATTGGGTATTTCAAAAGTAAATATGTTAGCTTACAGCTATACCAGTTTACGTGCTTGGATAGCTAACCTCGGAGGCTAAATGCAAAAACACCCCTGTGCACGTTGTAGTGCACGTTAAACCCCCTCAGGTGGTGTAAATTAATCTGGGGCCCTCCACTACGGCGTGCCTCATAATCAGAGCTGGTTTTGGCACGTAAAACCCTAGAAAGAAGAAGAACATGTATAGTTAACCAAGTATATGAAAATTCTACGAAGACCATTCGCACAACATTTAATATATTTTTGTTATTTCGCATTTCGTCGTCATTTCGATGTAAACAAAAAAAAACGCGTTTTATCACTTGTCGCTTATTGCTTGTTTGTGCAGTACACTACTTGTAAAGAAAAAAACCTTAAAGAGACGTGGTGGAATGACGAATGCATGACAAAACAAAATTAAGGTGCGTATTATACTTTTTCTACACGCAACATAAAGCTGGTGATGGGCTTGTAAAAAATGAAAATAGGTGACAGTCCTGTACCGTGAAAGTATCACAGGCACTGAATTAAACCAAATAAATCGGGCAGGGTAAAAGAGACTTTTCGGAAAAGAAATTAAAAAAAAAGTATTTACAATCATCAAACCGGGGCCAACTGACAGGTCGCCAGTTGATTATGATTTCCAAAAATTAGATTGATTGCACACTATATTATATTGCAGCGCCTGTACTGCGATGAAGAAGAGGACAATGTGAGTATGCACGAGCGTTTTTATCAAGGCGCAGTGAAGAAGTTGCGATAGCACGCGGTATTAAATATGAATTTTCTTTAGCATTCCCACTGCCGCCCGATTCTTGGCCTATCCCCCTTAGTGGGTGCGAGCCATAACGGAGGTACATCATCATCATCATCATCAAAAGGGCGACCTGCCCTTCTTGATCAGTGCTCTGTGACCTTTGTTTTTGACGTTGCGACACTGGTTGGGGTGCTGGAGCCGGCAACAGATTGCATCATTGTCGTAACCGATCACCTTATGCGCTAAGTGGAGACTAAAGCTACGCAGCGGGGTAAAGCAGCCGAAGCTGTTCATTTTTTTATCGACAACGTCGTCCTTAGGCACGGCGCCCCAAAAGTAGTCATCACAGACAGGGAAACTGCCTTCACTGCAGAACTCCTTGACTCGGTTCTCAGGCTGAGTGGTACAAGCCACCGGAAAACAACCGCATATCATCCCCAGAGCAAGGGACTAACCGAGCGCCTTAATAAGACCCTCGCAGAGAAGCTATGCAAGCACGTCAAAGTGGAACATAAGAACTGGGATCAGATTTTGCCTTACGTAATCTTCGCATACAATACCGCTCGACTAGAAACTACCCGAGTGACACCGTTCAGCTTAGTCCACGGTCGCGAACCCACGACGACGTTGGATGCCATGCTGCCGCAGGAGTGTGACGACGTACCTACCGACGTTCACGAATTTCCTCAGTGCGCCAAAGAAGCCTGACAGCTTGCCCGCGTACGTATCTGCCATCAGCAAGCCCAAGATGCAAAACGGTACGACCTTCGACACAGGTCCGTTTTATACTCTCCCGGCGACAAAGTATGGGTTTGGATACCCATACACCGTCGTGGACTTTCCGAAAAACTACTAAGACGATACTTCGGGCCGTACAGAGTGATCCGACGCCTGAGCGACGTGAGCTACGAGGTCGTTCCTGGCAGTGACAATAGCTCCAGTCGCCGCAAGCACTTACCCGAAGTGGTGCATGTGGTGCGGATGAAGCCGTACCTGTCGAACTTATAGTTTCGTTACTTTCTTCTTTTTTTTTTGCGTGTGTTACTGTGTGCCTTTGTACGCCGCCCTCCTACGCTTAAGTTGCCCATCGGGACGATGCTTCCTTCGGAGGGAAGTAAATGCCACGCCTGTACTTCGATGAAGAAGAGGAGAATGCGAGTACGCATTAGCGTTTTTATCAAAGCGCAGCGAAGAAGAAGTCGCGGCAGCGTGCAGTATTAAAAAGGCGACCTGCTGCTGTTTCTCCTGATCAGTGCTCTGCGACGTCTGTTTTTGACACTGCGACAAAATGTTCATTCTTTACTAACGAATTGTAGAAGGTCCATCCGGTGTTCCTTCTTCCTTGAATTTCTTGTTTGCTTACTTACTTGAGCTTCACTTGGCTCTGTCACACTTATTTCTTGTAACTGCAAGGCTATACCAAACGAAAGAAACTGAAACAAAGGGTTATATGACAAATCTTTCTCTTTTACAAAAGGTATCGAAGAATAATAGAGACGTTGCCTGAGATATATTCTATATTTATTTTTCCCGAGCACCTTAAGGTTTGACCGGAAGGCGTTTATAGACTAGAAGATGTGTAGACAAGCGATTCCGAGAGCACGCCTTGAGCATAGGAAAGAATCGCCCGTGCACCGTGAATTGCGTGCACGTTAAAGAACCTCAGGTTGTCAAAATTAACCCTGAGGTACCCACTACGGCGTACCTCATAATCATAACGTGGCTTTGGCATGCAAAAAGCCTAGAGTTCAATTATATTAGGACCCGCCGGGGTGGCTCAGTCAGCTAAGGCGTTGCGCTGCTGAGCACGAGGTAGCGGGATCGAATCCCGGCCGCGGCGGCCGCATTTCGATGGAGGCGAAATGCAAAAAACGCCCAGGTACTTGCGTTGTAGTGCGCGTTAAAGAACCCCAGGTGGTTAAAATTAATCTGGATCCCTCCACTACGGCATGTCTCATAATCGTAACTGGTTTTGGCACGTAAAACCCCAGAGAGAAGAAGAAGAAGAATTATATTAAGAAATAATGAACGCACGCATTTGTCTGAGCATGTAAACTGTTGCGGTTGTTAGGTACGATTTCAAGAAGTGAAGATACTTGGCAGAATAAGCAATGAGTATGCCCGCTTTTCACTCAAGTATTTCACATAAGAAAGAGGGGGGAGGGCTGCGTCAGCGAACTTTCTGTTTCGTTGTAAGCGACAGAAATCAGGGGCGCTATAAAGTAAAATGATTCCGAACTGTTTTGATTCCAATTTCTGCAAACAGCCTCCACGAGTGGTCAAAACATTTTCGGGCCACTCCTAACTTCGCCTGTCTGTCACGCGACGTCACAAAAACCGCGATAGCTCCCCATCTGATATAACGTGTACGCACTGATTACGCATGCTTAAATCGCGCAAAAGAAAAATAGCCATTCCTGATTCGACGCCTTTTCACCATTAGCCCTCCGCTATTGATCCAATGTTTTCTGGCTACGCCCACTTCGCCTGTCTGTCACGCGACCTCACAAAACCGCGAAAACTCACCGCGTCAAAGTGACGTGTACACGAAAAAAGGCTATAATATGCCGATCAAAACTAAAAATTTTCTGAGTAGCCACAGACTGCCCCGTTCCGAAAGGAATAGAAGATTGCTGCCCGCCGATCGCTCAGGCCCTCGCTACTCGCCCCTGCCGTTGAGCATGTATTTTTTGCGCATGATAAACCTTTTTGCGTGGCCGTAAAATGTTATCGAGCCCTTTCGACATGCATACGACGTCGCTCTGCCAACTCTTCCT
Source organism: Dermacentor silvarum (assembly GCF_013339745.2). Lineage (NCBI taxonomy): Eukaryota > Metazoa > Arthropoda > Arachnida > Ixodida > Ixodidae > Dermacentor > Dermacentor silvarum. The sequence continues at coordinate 430,003,396 of NC_051154.1, forward strand.
TGCTGAGGATCCATTTTCGCGGCATTCTTATCCTTTCGTTGCACGCCCCCGCGATTTTCGACCAGCCACCGCAATATAAGTAAGGTGAAGCGGACCAATCGGAGAAGCCGGCACCGCCCACCTCATGCGGTTATCTATTTTCACTGTGCTGGCTCGGCCCCATTGAAACCCTCTCCACTAGAGCCTGCTCCTCACCTCTTGTCAGCCCAATGAGCTGACACAAGAGTCCACAAGACCGCTGAGTGTAGACAATTTTATTGGTTTTGAAAGCGAACAAAGGTGACTTCCTATAAACGAGGAGAGTGTTTGATTGGGTTGTCCAGACAACGCTGCTTGTCACCGGCCGATGCTCGCGTCGGTGGTTACGTAAATTTGACGTTAGACGTTTGGAATCATTTTACGTTATAGCGCCCCAATTCCTTTAACGCATCTGTGCATCCGCGTGCCCTATATATATATATATATATATATATATATATATATATATATATATATATCAACCTGTATGCTCCCCTTCCCATGACCCCACTGGTAATCGATGGATAGTCACACCCGCCGATCACCTGACGGGCCACGCCGAAACAGCTTCTGTAAGTTCTGCCTCTACGTCCACAGTTGCTGCTTTCATTCTTCAAGCCCTAGTGCTGCGTCATGGTGTTCCTCGCATCCTTCTGAGCAGCCGTGGAAAGGCATTCTTTCCATTCACAACTGGTAGACGAAGTCCTCGGAGCCTTCACTACTGTATACCCAGAAGACAACTTCCAGTTATTATACTCAAACCAACGGCCTGACTGAGTGATTTCATTGCACGCTCTCAGACATGATAGCCATGTATATTCAGCCAGATTACGGAACCTGGGACGCGATTCTGCCATTCGTCACTTTCGTGTATAAGACCACTGTTCAACTGATTATTCGCCAGTCTACCTTGTTTATGGCGGTTCGCCCACTTGCTTTATTGACTGTTCTTCTTTCTCTGCTTCAGTGAATCCATCTCCATCCACCTGCGAAGAATGCTTCACGCCTCGTTCATTGTCGCCAGAGTCTCCACGTTAACATCAAAGTCAGACAGCAGGGCCATAAGAATCATAATGACGCATCTCATCGCGTCGTGTCCTTCCGGCCTGGGGATGAAGTGATGCTCTGGACATCAGTCCACACTTCTGGCTTGTGTTAGCAAGAATTCGGTCTGCAAGAATATCCTGGAAGAAAAAGACAGAATTTCAGTGAATCCGGATGCCAGAGATATCATTAGCCAAGACGGCCAGATGATCGCAAAGCGAACTTACGAAAGAAAAGCTTTGTGAATGTGGCCCCTGGAAACAGCTGGGTTGCTGCATCGCTAATGGACTCGCATAGCTTATTTGCTTTTGACTGCGTCTTCTATCTCAAAAGTTTATTTGTGGCAATTGTGACTTCGTATTGCTTGTGCTTGGTTATTCCGAACTGGAAAGACGAACTTGCTCAAAGGAGATCGAAATCATTACCACTTCTCTTAGAGATGTGTAAGAATCGCCCAGACTTTTCTCGTAAAAACAAAAACACGTGCGCAATGTTTAGACATTCATTTACCCCCGCCCCAGTCGAATATGACAAAACAATATTGCCTAGAAGTCACCCTCCGGAACCACCACAATGAAGTACGAGGCCTGCCGCAGAGGGGGACTCACAATTAATTAGGTCCACCTTAGAATTCTTTAAAGCAGCCCGGAATGGTACCAGCGACCAAAGAATTTGGATGTATTCGAATATCATTATAAACATTCAATACGGAAAAAAAGGAAGGAAACTTCACAAAAAATTTCAAATAAAGCATTCAACTTTAAAGTAGAAATACGTGAGCCTCAAATAATTAATTAGCGTTGAAAGGAATACTGTTTGTGCAAATTAATGTATACGCATTATAACGATTTTGCGCAGAATATAAATTACGGAAAACACCAAGCTTCTTGCAGTCCAGGCAAACAGTACATGTTGTGCATGTACATGTTGAGCTGTAAAATCTATTGTCCGCCTAATTTAGAATAAGAGGGTTGTAAACTGTACCATACACTTTTTCGCGTTTGTGCGTGGTAGCAGTTGTCACCGCCCATTTCGGTATGAATATTACCTTAATATTGTCTCTTAGAGAAATCAGTATAGATAAGTTCTGCCTATTCTTAATGATATGACCGGACCACTGCACGTATGGAACCTGATAAGTTATAATCCTAACACAGCTGCGCTTACACAAAGAACCTCACTGAGCTCATAATTAATGTATGTCGTTGGAATGAACATTGCTAAATTTTGTCTCAATTAACTGTCAAAAATAAAAGATTGCGTTGGCACAACTTTTCGTTATTGCACCAGCAAGAACGTAGATTAGGTTCTATAGATCAGGTTCCAGTTCTGCCCAAGGAGAATTTTCGAAACTTTTTTTTCATGGGTCCCGTTACTGGACTGGATTGATATATACGCATCAACACCTTGACGTGTGGTTACAACGGCTGCAGGGCTGCGTGATGATGCCTGCATGTGTAAAGTCTTAGAAGGAAACACCGTTAAAAAATCGGCGGCAACACACCCATTTCTGAACAAAACATCCCGGGCCAGAATTCACAAAACACACAGCCGTCGCACCTGCCATCTTAAATTTCTACGAAAGGGGGTAGCAGTGTTAAGAACATAATTATGTCTAACTGCGCCGCTCGAGCTGACGCAGATAAGCGTTGGAACGCGCTGTTGCGGCTGATTGGCCAGAGGCCACAACTGTTAGCGGAGGAAGGCGCGTACTTATGTCATTGTGGCGCGCTCTGACTTGTCATCTCAAAGTGTACTGAGCATCTTTAGTGCATAATTCTATTGTACTTGCGCTGCTGTGGAAAGCAGTAACATTAATGGTGTGCTGAAAGCTTCTGCTTAAGATCTGATAGGATGTGATGCATGCAATACCCCGGTTTTTCATACTCGTCATGACATTCTACTGGATGTTAGCAAACATAAGTGCAATGTCCGTCCCTGACAACTGTGAAGCTTGTCACTGATGTGTTTGGAGCACTCCAATCGTTTTTTGTTTAGTTTTTTCGTTTCTTTCTTTTTTCTAGTTTGTTTTCTCTTGCTCATAGGGCTGCTTATTTTTCCCAATGCATTTGAGGCTATAATTCTCCATGCGAGATGAAAAAAAAACGCATAAACGTTTCTCATTATCGAAACTTGCTGCTGTTGTGCAATGGTTTGTCGTCTCTTGTGCTATTAGCCTCGGCCTTCTATTATAGTGCTCATAGTTCCATTGAATACTAAGTCGAAGCGACGTAATGTCCGTGGCCATGGTTTTGCTCATCCTGTGGTCTACGGTGAGAACGAACGTATACGTATGGCGGACTTCATTACTGTATATGATATGAAGCGGGACGTCAATACGATGACATATAGAAAAAAGAAATTAGGAAGAAAATCACGTACCACCATTGATACGAAAATCATGTGGCCTTTTCGAACACGAGTGATGCTATGAAAAAGCGCGCAGCATAACGCTCCTAAAGGCGCCACTAGGTTTTTGTTTTGCATCCGTAAAGCCAGTAGCAGGCAACAGGCAATGGGAACACAAGACGACAAAGAAAAGCGACAGCAGACGACAGCCATCGCAGTCTCATGATTGGCTGGAGATGCTTGTTCTAAACCCCTGACTAACATCTGTCATGTGCGAAATGACGTCACTGACGTCTTTCAGTCTCTTCGTGCGATGCTCCTTCCATCTTTTTCTCCTCTAACTAAATAAGAAACCTTTCATAAGTGTTCGTGAATTTAGTGCAAATATTTTCTTCCAGCCGGCGACCATCTTACGGTGCTCCGCGCCCACTGTGCAGTATAGTCGAGTCAACTTGACGGCATGAAAAAGCTGGCCACAGTGGCCAGGTATCGCGAAGTGAACATTGTGAAACGTGTACAACGCTAAGCGCTGTCGCGAGAACGCATTGTATCAGCAAGATCTGCATTTGCATCTCTCCAATTATGCGGTGTTGTGTGATCTCACGAGGGCGCACAGTTCGATCACCTAATTCAGTGTGTTTGGACGAAGCTACGACATTTGTGTGTAATTAGCGGTGTAAGTGCATATGGTATGTACTGTATTGAAAGAATGAACGAACTTCACATCAAGGCCCGGTGCCCTTGCAGCATTCCGCTGAAAACTCAAAAATTCTTTCATTTATGCGTAACGTCTATATTTACGTTCAGCCACCGCGCAAGTATCCGCAACTGCTGAGGCTTCGACTCTGCCTCAGTGATAGTTTCGGCTTCACATGTTTTAATTATCCACAGGGAAAGTGGAAAAATACTTATTGAGAAAGCTGTCAAGCAAGGAGACAGAATCCTTCCAATGATATTCATTGCATGCTTAAAATAAATATTTAAGCAGTTAGACTGGGAAGTATTAAAAGCGACGATTAACGCGAATATCTCGACAACCATCAGCTTGCCGATTCAACAACATTCAGCTTGCTGTTGAGCAACGCTGTGGACATCGTGCAAAAATTCATTGAGGACCTGAAGCGAGAAAGTGTAAGAGTAGGTTGAAGAATAATATGCAGAACACAAAGTAATGTAAGAGAGAAAACATTTATTTGGACCATCGAGGTCATTGCTCTTGAGGTCGAGTAAAGTTAAATAATCTGTCAAGCGAGCAAGAGTTTATAATCGCCAGTCAGCCTCTAGAGTGTGTGCAGGTGTACGTTTATCTAGTTCAATTACTCACGGTAAACCCTCATCATGAGAAGGAAACTTGCAGAAGAATGAAAAGGGATCGGGGCGCGTACGGCCGGCACAACCAAATCATGACCGGGAGCTCACCGCTGTCGTCGAATAGAAAAGTGTAAAATCGTTCCATTCCTCCAGTGCCTTCATATGGGGCAGAACTTCTAGGTTAACAATGAAGCTGGAGAGCAAATTAACGACTGCTCAAACACGCTACTGAACGAAAAATATTAGGCCTAACGATAAGAGATGGGATGAGAGCGCTGTGGATCAGACAGTAAACGGGGGTTGTGCTAGTTGAAATTAAAAGAAAAAAATTGGAGCTGGGCTGACGGCGTAATTCGTAGGGCAGATAATCAGTGGTTCATTAGAAATATAGTTGTTGCTAGGAGAAAGGAAGCGCTGTCGAGGATGGCAGAAAATTAGGTGGGGTAATGAAATAAGGAAATTTGCAGGCATAACTTGGAATCAGCTAGCGCAAGTCAGGGGTAATGAAAGTTCGCTGAGAGAGGCCTTTGTCCTGCAGTGAACAAAAAGTAGGCTGCAGACGTTTTGCAACATCCAAAATTCGTCCGGAATTACAACGCACTGTTTCTCTTGAGCCACAGTTCGCTTCGTACTGCGAGGCCGTATTCGCGTGTTTACAGAGCGACGTCAGGCGCCGCTTCAATACCACCACCGCAACCTTGGCTTCGTGCTACATGTACAGTAACTGCTCCGATAAAAGTGCGTTAGTGTCGCAAGATTGACGGCTTGAACCGATTTGATCCGACGCCAGCTAGAATGTTGAATCTTCATGTGCTTCCCGTACAGTGCTGTGCAGTATTCGAACATGTACTTCTGCGTCTGTTCTTATAAGAGTGGTAAACTTTTGGAGACATTGGCGCTGATCATTGTGGTGATGTTGACCGATTAGCCTTGACTTCTATGAAGCGCCACTTGGGCTATGACAGGAAGCGTAGTTAGGAGTTCCTGGCCCTGAGTTCACCAAATTATGATTTAATACCCGTCTCCAAATTAATATGCATGCGCCTTTGTGCATTTTGCCTGTGTCGGAATGCGGCCACCTGAACCTGCAAAACAAACTCTTGTCCTGGTGCGAGGTATCGTCGTATTTTAGTTGCTCAGGAGAAGTATGAAGAAGCGATGAACGCTGATATGGTGTCAAAGTGCAATTGGCAGCGAAACTTGCATGTGTCGATGATACGTATTGAAGTTTTTTGTCATAGTTTGGCGAGTTTCGGTAGCCACGGCTTCTTTCGGCGTTTCTTTTTGAGGGGAGCTTTCATACCTCTCCTTTCCCCCGACAGGTATACTATGTAAAGGGAGCGCGCGTTTCGTCGTCGGTTGGCGCTCAACGACATCGTCGACGGGCCCCGCGGCTGATACTCAGCCTCCAAGCGGCATTCGAACCGAATCTGCAACCGTGTGCAGCGCGATCAGATACCATACCAATGAACGTACGAATGCTCCTCGTCTTGCCCGGAGGCCACTTGAACTATACAATATGCTGCTTTCCTTTTTTTTTCTTTCCGTCACTAGTATTGAAACAAAGATATTTAGTCGCTTTGTAATATGGTGGTGGTGGGTGTTGTGATGCTGCTACGGTTGATGCCGGCAGGCCTGGCCGCAACTACTCCTCATCTGAGCGTCTCTTTCGGTGCCACATATGACACCATGTGTCCATCAGTCATCTTTCTCGCAGAAATATTAGAAGAATGCGTCACACTTGTACTGCCATCATTTTGAAACTCGACGCGGGGGTTTCGCGGCTATGGTGCTGCGCTACTAAGCACGAAGACGCGGCGGCTCCATTGGGATGAGGGCGAAATGCGTAAGCGCACGTGTCCCGTATATTGGGGGCCGGTAAAATCCCCTGGCGGTGAAAATTAATTCGGAGTCGCCCCCTACGGCGTGCCTCATAATCAAATCGTGGTTTGGGTACGTAAAACCTCAGTATTTAATTCTTTTGACGGCGGTGCTGTTAACGAGCGAGCGCGCTTGCGTTAGTCGGCATTGTAGCAGACGCTCCGAAAAGGAAGCTGTCGATTAGGGGTGTTGAATGATTTGTCGTAAAAATATAGCCTGACCAACAGATGCATTATGTGCGATCATGCTATCAGTGGAGTGCACTATTATTTTTTTTTGTTTATTCCAAGCTTTGCTTCCTCCTCACTTTCATACGACGTGGTAAGTAAATGCGCTGCCACTTCATTGGCAACCCTTATCTGATAGCGTAAGAACATTTTCGCTAAGAAATTGTGTACGAACAGAGCGACTTAGTGAACGCCACCCTAGTTCTCATGTTCGGATGTTCGTAACATATTACGACATTTTATGTTATAGCTACGCGTATCTTCTCATAATCTCACACAGTCTCCTCGCCAGTGCCATGTTTTCCTTAAAAAAAAGAAGAAAAAAACTCCGCATTTCCAAGAAGTGAATGATGATGAGTGGGCGAAGCACAGGGGGATCATTCGAGTAACCGTGAATCCCCCGTACATTGCCCACTCGAACATGCAAACGAGTGACAACACATTTGTACAGTATATACAACGTTGTTTTATTGGTCTTAAATTGTATTGAGGTGCGGACTTCGTTTTGCCTTCATTAACACTGCCTTGTGAGTGGAGCAGCACGGCGATGCCGGCAAGCGGACCCAGAGGTGGCGAGAGCGCGGTAAGCGGCGGCAAAGCGCCGGAAGCGTTCTCTACCCGTGATTGGTGGCGCCGATCCTCGGTTCAAGCGCGAGCTTCGCGAACCCTCAGCTCCGGGTCCGCTTGCCGGCGTTGCCGTACTGCTGCAGCTTCGCGAGCGCTCAGCTCCGGTTCCTCTTGCCGGCGTTGCCGTTTTGCTGCAGCTTCCCGCGCCCTAGACTCCGGTTCCGCTTGTTGTCTGCGTTGCCGTGCTGCAGCAGCTTTGCGAGCCCTCGACTCCGCTTGCAGTTGAGCGGCCACTCTCGCCTTTTCGTCCATAGCGGGAGCTCCGTTATCAGAAGCGACCATTAACATCCATGGCTGAAGAGAGAAAGAAAGCGCGTGTCGGGAACGAGCGCTTATATAGCCCTTGTGCACGGCAGCGCCCCTAGCGGATTCCATGCAAACCAGAGCTACGGACGACGAGGGAGGGACAAGGCTCAGCCCTAACGTGCTTTGCCCCTAAAAATTGTTGCAGAATCCGTAAAAGGTGATTTTCAATGTAAGCGAACAGCCTATGCAGATTTTAAAAAATCGAGTGGACAAACTAGTAATACTACCCAAGTTGCCTGCCGACGTTGGTGTTTGATGATTGTGGCACAAAGGCTATTGCGGGCATGCATTGGATAGACGATGACGACGCTTTGACGGTTATCAAATTGCGACTGTAAAATTGGTACAAAAGAGATGCACGATGGTACGTTGATGACGGCCGCACCACCAAGACCAGGAACGAGGCGACAACGTCATTACGGTTGTGTGACGACTATGGTAAGACAATGGCGGCACACCCACAGAATAACAGTGACATAGTTACGCAACTGCGCTTTCTTCTCCGCTGGGTTATTTCATGCCGGCCGGATACTTCCGTCACCATTCGATTTAAAGTCATACAGATGCCACTCACTGTGAGAGTCGATCTAAACGAAGCTGTGGTGATCGGGCAAAATGAAACGGCGTCATCTCGGCAAAAGACACGCACCGGACTTCGGTGACAAATGCGCTCCGTAACAGCCGGCCCAGGCGGGGAAGAAGCTAAGCACCGCAACCGACTTCTACGGATTATACCTCTTGCCACAGGGCCACAAAAAGTTGCATTATCTTGCTAATGCCTTAAATTGTATTGCCATTTGCGTTGTGCCGCACGGACAGACCTAATGTCATTTTCCATAATGTCATTCGTTACCCGTTGCTTTTGACACAACTCATTCGACTGAAAAATACGAACTCTCGTGACAATAGCTGTCATAGCACAGTATATAATTGAAGTATTTATTGCAGCCTCTATCATGGAAAAAATCATTTATACATAACTTTCAACATCAACCTTTTTGTCTGAACTTGTAATTGGCAAACTTCCTCAGGTCGGCCTTGCAACGGTTTCGACGTGGCAAGTACCATTTTGAATTTGGGCTTCGAATATTTAATGCAAAGGCCGAAGTTCGTGTGGTCGGTTGCAACGCTGTAAAAAACAACAACAGTCTGAAGCTAATGGCCCCATAGTATGTTTAACTTTACGTTTGTCCATACATGAAGGTGTAATAAACATTTAGAGGCCTATTTATTAATGGTACTCTAAAATTGGTCGTTGCAAAAGGCGTTTTCATCGACATCATGCTATCAAATGTCCTTAAATTTGGACGTGTGGCAGCTCCAACAAAAAAAAATGAATTATAGAAATTGACGCATCAACGATTGAAGGCCATTTTTAGTGCCCGTGTGGCCTGACGCCACAACGCTCTCGAGTCTAAAGATAGCTAGTTGAAATGCCTGTTTAAATGCCTGATTTAAACTATGGAGCTTAAACTTCAAGAAAGCAAGGAAGTTTCAAATGAGGCTAAGCACTTCAGAAAGCGCGATGTAACAAACCCCCAGGCGTGATATTGGCACTGCAGCAGGGAATATAGATAAGCCACTGAAGGCTGAAACTCTGAGGTCAAGAGTTGGGTTGTAATGTGTGTGGGTGTTCAGGAAGTTCTACTCAGATTATTATGCAAAACACTGAAGGGCCCTGGAAGTTTTCAATGTAGATTGCATTATCCTTCTAGGTTGCAGGTAACGATGTGTTGGGTCATCTTTTTCAATCTGTCTAATGCCGCGTGTCGTTTTCGGTTGCATGGGAGCATTGCCTAAACCCAAGGACAGACTTTATACAAATGCGCTGTCACCGACTCATTGGCTAAGGAAGGAGCTCCATTGCCAGGTATTCATGAGCGCCTGAGGTATGTTTACGTGAATAGTGTGTCATTGATCCACCTGCATAAACGTTTCTAGCTGTGTTTAGGCATCCGAGGGAACGTCACCGGTGACAACGTTGCATGCGATAGAATCATTGATTGGTAGAAGCCCATGGAACGGTCAGCTAGACAGCTAGATGGTCAACTGTAGAGGAAATGTGAACAAAAGCCTTACTGTGCACAACCTATAATTATTATCTGTACAACTGCCATAGAGGGCTTGCATCGGGTCTCTGCTGGTACAAATAACTAAGTTGTAGAACACGCAAGTTTATACTCACCACGTTAGCCCAGTGGCTATGACGTTGGGCCGCTGAGCTCGAGGTCACGGGTTCGCACCCAGCCGCAGCAGCTGCATTTAAATGAAGGCGAAATGCTGAAATGATCATGTACTTTAACTAAGTTGCGCGTTAGGGAACTCCAGATGGCCTAAATTATTTCGGAGTCCCCAAATACGGCGTGCCTAAAAATCACATGACGGTTTTCCCACGTCCAGCGCCGTATTTTGTTTTTACTTAAATTTTCTGCCGCAAAGAATTAACAGACAATATATCCAACGCTGTTTAGAACCGTTTTCACGGGGGGTTGGTAAGTTCGGTTGGAACCTCGGCATTATAGTAGAACCCAGAGAAGAAGCAAAATACCGATGGTATGCAAGCGAAAATTCTCCGCCACCAGTAAATTTGGACTGCCGTGCCACCTCCATGCGGCAGACTATGGCGGCAACTTTTTGTTATGCGGAGAATATGCTGCTCATTGATTGTCCGGAAAAGAAGATTGCACAATCAGCTTTCTAATACACCCAATTCAGTGTCATAAAGCCATCAAAGAAAATAGCCAAGATAGATACAGCAACACATTCCGGCAGAACTAATCTAACGATGGCTTCGACGTATTGCGATCATCAACCAGGAATGTAACGACAAATGTTATTGCCGAATACGTCTTTATTTGCAATCTGTATTTGTCATCCTAAGATTTCCACTGCCGCGGCTAATGCGACATACGCTCTTTCTGGGATTAGCCCACTGACTATGACACCTGCTCGCCATGGTAGCATATATACCTGGTGTTTCAACGAACAATTTCAAAAATGCTTAAAAGCTACCTGTGGCAGATAGCACAATTATAGTTCAATTTTTATTTATCTTTATTTACAGAATACTGCAGGCCAACATGTGGCCTCGGCAGGAAGGAAGTGACGTAATGTCCGTGGCCATGGTTTTGCTCATCCTGTGGCCTACGGTGAGAACGAACGTATAGCAAGGCGGACTTCATTACTGTATATGATATGAAGCGGGACGTCAATACGATGACATATAGAAAAAAGAAATTATGAAGAAAATCACGTACCACCATTGATACAAAAATCATGTGGCCTTTTCGAACACGAGTGATGCTATGAAAAAGCGCGCAGCATAACGCTCCTAAAGGCGCCACTACGTTTTTGTTTTGCATCCGTAACGCCAGTAGCAGGCAACAGGCAATGGGAACACAAGACGACAAAGAAAAGCGACAGCAGACGACAGCCATCGCAGTCTCATGATTGGCTGGAGATGCTTGTTCTAAACCCCTGACTAACATCTGTCATGTGCGAAATGCGAAATGACGTCACTGACGTCTTTCAGTCTCTTCGTGCGATGCTCCTTCCATCTTTTTCTCCTCTAACTAAATACGAAACCTTTCATAAGTGTTCGTGAATTTAGTGCAAATATTTTCTTCCAGCCGGCGACCATCTTACGGTGCTCCGCGCCCACTGTGCCGTATAGTCGAGTCAACTTGACGGCATGAAAAAGCTGGCCACAGTGGCCAGGTATCGCGAAGTGAACATTGTGAAACGTGTACAACGCTAAGCGCTGTCGCGAGAACGCATTGTATCAGCAAGATCTGCATTTGCATCTCTCCAATTATGCGGTGTTGTGTGATCTCACGAGGGCGCACAGTTCGATCACCTAATTCAGTGTGTTTGGACGAAGCTACGACATTTGTGTGTAATTAGCGGTGTAAGAGCATATGGTATGTACTGTATTGAAAGAATGAACGAACTTCATATCAAGGCCTGGTGCCCTTGCAGCATTCCGCTGAAAACTCAAAAATTCTTTCATTTATGCGTAACGTCTATATTTCCGTTCAGCCACCGCGCAAGTATCCGCAACTGCTGAGGCTTCGACTCTGCCTCAGTGATAGTTTCGGCTTCACATGTTTTAATTATCCACAGGGAAAGTGGAAAAATACTTATTGAGAAAGCTGTCAAGCAAGGAGACAGAATCCCTCCAATGATATTCATTGCATGCTTAAAATAAATATTTAAGCAGTTAGACTGGGAAGGATTAAAAGCGACGATTAACGCGAATATCTCGACAACCATCAGCTTGCCGATTCAACAACATTCATCTTGCTGTTGAGCAACGCTGTGGACATCGTGCAACAATTCATTGAGAAACTGAAGCGAGAAAGTGTAAGAGTAGGTTGAAGAATAATATGCAGAACACAAAGTAATGTAAGAGAGAAAACATTTATTTGGACCATCGAGGTCATTGCTCTTGAGGTCGAGTAAAGTTAAATAATCTGTCAAGCGAGCAAGAGTTTATAATCGCCAGTCAGCCTCTAGAGTGTGTGCAGGTGTACGTTTATCTAGTTCAATTACTCACGGTAAACCCTCATCATGAGAAGGAAACTTGCAGAAGAATGGAAAGGGATCGGGGCGCGTACGGCCGGCACAACCAAATCATGACCGGGAGCTCACCGCTGTCGTCGAATAGAAATGTGTAAAATCGTTCCATTCCTCCAGTGCCTTCATATGGGGCAGAACTTCTAGGTTAACAATGAAGCTGGAGAGCAAATTAACGACCGCTCAAACACGCTACTGAACGAAAAATATTAGGCCTAACGATAAGAGATGGCATGAGAGAGCTGTGGATCAGACAGTAAACGGGGGTTGTGGTAGTTGAAATTAAAAGAAAAAAATTGGAGCTGGGCTGACGGTGTAATTCGTAGGGCAGATAATCAGTGGTCCATTAGAAATATAGTTGTTGCTAGGAGAAAGGAAGCGCTGTCGAGGATGGCAGAAAATTAGGTGGGGTAATGAAATAAGGAAATTTGCAGGCATAACTTGGAATCAGCTAGCGCAATTCAGGGGTAATGAAAGTTCGCTGAGAGAGGCCTTTGTCCTGCAGTGAACAAAAAGTAGGCTGCGGACGTTTTACAACATGCAAAATTCGTCCGGAATTTCAACGCACTGTTTCTTTTGAGCCACAGTTCGCTTCGTACTGCGAGGCCGTATTCGCGTGTTTACAGAGCGACGTCAGGCGCCGCTTCAATACCACCACCGCAACCTTGGCTTCGTGCTACATGTACAGTAACTGCTCCGATAAAAGTGCGTTAGTGTCGCAAGATTGACGGCTTGAACCGATTTGATCCGACGCCAGCTAGAATGTTGAATCTTCATGTGCTTCCCGTACAGTGCTGTGCAGTATTCGAACATGTACTTCTGCGTCTGTTCTTATAAGAGTGGTAAACTTTTGGAGACATTGGCGCTGATCATTGTGGTGATGTTGACCGATTAGCCTTGACTTCTATGAAGCGCCACTTGGGCTATGACAGGCAGCGTAGTTAGGAGTTCCTGGCCCTGAGTTCACCAAATTATGATTTAATACCCGTCTCCAAATTAATATGCACGCGCCTTTGTGCATTTTGCCTGTGTCGGAATGCGGCCACCTGAACCTGCAAAACAAGCTCTTGTCCTGGTGCGAGGTATCGTCGTATTTTAGTTGCTCAGGAGAAGTATGAAGAAGCGATGAACGCTGATATGGTGTCAAAGTGCAATTGGCAGCGAAACTTGCATGTGTAGATGATACGTATTGAAGTTTTTTGTCATAGTTTGGCGAGTTTCGGTAGCCACGGCTTCTTTCGGCGTTTCTTTTTGAGGGGAGCTTTCATACCTCTCCTTTCCCCCGACAGGTATACTATGTAAAGGGAGCGCGCGTTTCGTCGTCGGTTGGCGCTCAACGACATCGTCGACGGGCCCCGCGGCTGATACTCAGCCTCCAAGCGGCATTCGAACCGAATCTGCAACCGTGTGCAGCGCGATCAGATACCATACCAATGAACGTACGAATGCTCCTCGTCTTGCCCGGAGGCCACTTGAACTATACAATATGCTGCTTTCCTTTTTTTTTTCTTTCCGTCACTAGTATTGAAACAAAGATATTTAGTCGCTTTGTAATATGGTGGTGGTGGGTGTTGTGATGCTGCTACGGTTGATGCCGGCAGGCCTGGCCGCAACTACTCCTCATCTGAGCGTCTCTTTCGGTGCCACATATGACACCATGTGTCCATCAGTCATCTTTCTCGCAGAAATATTAGAAGAATGCGTAACACTTGTACTGCCATCATTTTGAAACTCGACGCGGGGGTTTCGCGGCTATGGTGCTGCGCTACTAAGCACGAAGACGCGGCGGCTCCATTGGGATGAGGGCGAAATGCGTAAGCGCACGTGTCCCGTACATTGGGGGCCGGTAAAATCCCCTGGCGGTGAAAATTAATTCGGAGTCGCCCCCTACGGCGTGCCTCATAATCAAATCGTGGTTTGGGTACGTAAAACCTCAGTATTTAATTCTTTTGACGGCGGTGCTGTTAACGAGCGAGCGCGCTTGCGTTAGTCGGCATTGTAGCAGACGCTCCGAAAAGGAAGCTGTCGATTAGGGGTGTTGAATGATTTGTCGTAAAAATATAGCCTGACCAACAGATGCATTATGTGCGATCATGCTATCAGTGGAGTGCACTATTATTTTTTTTTTGTTTATTCCAAGCTTTGCTTCCTCCTCACTTTCATACGACGTGGTAAGTAAATGCGCTGCCACTTCATTGGCAACCCTTATCTGATAGCGTAAGAACATTTTCGCTAAGAAATTGTGTACGAACAGAGCGACTTAGTGAACGCCACCCTAGTTCTCATGTTCGGATGTTCGTAACATATTACGACATTTTATGTTATAGCTACGCGTATCTTCTCATAATCTCACACAGTCTCCTCGCCAGTGCCATGTTTTCCTTAAAAAAAGAAGAAAAAAACTCCGCATTTCCACGAAGTGAATGATGATGAGTGGGCGAAGCACAGGGGGATCATTCGAGTAACCGTGAATCCCCCGTACATTGCCCACTCGAACATGCAAACGAGTGACAACACATTTGTACAGTATATACAACGTTGTTTTATTGGTCTTAAATTGTATTGAGGTGCGGACTTCGTTTTGCCTTCATTAACACTGCCTTGTGAGTGGAGCAGCACGGCGATGCCGGCAAGCGGACCCAGAGGTGGCGAGAGCGCGGTAAGCGGCGGCAAAGCGCCGGAAGCGTTCTCTACCCGAGATTGGTGGCGCCGATCCTCGGTTCAAGCGCGAGCTTCGCGAACCCTCAGCTCCGGGTCCGCTTGCCGGCGTTGCCGTACTGCTGCAGCTTCGCGAGCGCTCAGCTCCGGTTCCTCTTGCCGGCGTTGCCGTTTTGCTGCAGCTTCCCGCGCCCTAGACTCCGGTTCCGCTTGTGGTCTGCGTTGCCGTGCTGCAGCAGCTTTGCGAGCCCTCGACTCCGCTTGCAGTTGAGCGGCCACTCTCGCCTTTTCGTCCATAGCGGGAGCTCCGTTATCAGAAGCGACCATTAACATCCATGGCTGAAGAGAGAAAGAAAGCGCGTGTTGGGAACGAGCGCTTATATAGCCCTTGTGCACGGCAGCGCCCCTAGCGGATTCCATGCAAACCAGAGCTACGGACGACGAGGGAGGGACAAGGCTCGGCCCTAACGTGCTTTGCCCCTAAACATTGTTGCAGAATCCGTAAAAGGTGATTTTCAATGTAAGCGAACAGCCTATGCAGATTTTAAAAAATCGAGTGGACAAACTAGTAATACTACCCAAGTTGCCTGCCGACGTTGGTGTTTGATGATTGCGGCACAAAGGCTATTGCGGGCATGCATTGGATAGACGATGACGACGCTTTGACGGTTATCAAATTGCGACTGTAAAATTGGTACAAAAGAGATGCACGATGGTACGTTGATGACGGCCGCACCACCAAGACCAGGAACGAGGCGACAACGTCATTACGGTAGTGTGACGACTATGGTAAGACAATGGTGGCACACCCACAGAATAACAGTGACATAGTTACGCAACTGCGCTTTCTTCTCCGCTGGGTTATTTCATGCCGGCCGGATACTTCCATCACCATTCGATTTAAAGTCATACAGATGCCACTCACTGTGAGAGTCGATCTAAACGAAGCTGTGGTGATCGGGCAAAATGAAACGGCGTCATCTCGGCAAAAGACACGCACCGGACTTCGGTGACAAATGCGCTCCGTAACAGCCGGCCCAGGCGGGGAAGAAGCTAAGCACCGCAACCGACTTCTACGGATTATACCTCTTGCCACAGGGCCACAAAAAGTTGCATTATCTTGCTAATGCCTTAAATTGTATTGCCATTTGCGTTGTGCCGCACGGACAGACCTAATGTCATTTTCCATAATGTCATTCGTTACCCGTTGCTTTTGACACAACTCATTCGACTGAAAAATACGAACTCTCGTGACAATAGCTGTCATAGCACAGTATATAATTGAAGTATTTATTGCAGCCTCTATCATGGAAAAAATCATTTATACATAACTTTCAACATCAACCTTTTTGTCTGAACTTGTAATTGGCAAACTTCCTCAGGTCGGCCTTGCAACGGTTTCGACGTGGCAAGTACCATTTTGAATTTGGGCTTCGAATATTTAATGCAAAGGCCGAAGTTCGTGTGGTCGGTTGCAACGCTGTAAAAAACAACAACAGTCTGAAGCTAATGGCCCCATAGTATGTTTAACTTTACGTTTGTCCATACATGAAGGTGTAATAAACATTTAGAGGCCTATTTATTAATGGTACTCTAAAATTGGTCGTTGCAAAAGGCGTTTTCATCGACATCATGCTATCAAATGTCCTTAAATTTGGACGTGTGGCAGCTCCAACAAAAAAAAATGAATTATAGAAATTGACGCATCAACGATTGAAGGCCATTTTTAGTGCCCGTGTGGCCTGACGCCACAACGCTCTCGAGTCTAAAGATAGCTAGTTGAAATGCCTGTTTAAATGCCTGATTTAAACTATGGAGCTTAAACTTCAAGAAAGCAAGGAAGTTTCAAATGAGGCTAAGCACTTCAGAAAGCGCGATGTAACAAACCCCCAGGCGTGATATTGGCACTGCAGCAGGGAATATAGATAAGCCACTGAAGGCTGAAACTCTGAGGTCAAGAGTTGGGTTGTAATGTGTGTGGGTGTTCAGGAAGTTCTACTCAGATTATTATGCAAAACACTGAAGGGCCCTGGAAGTTTTCAATGTAGATTGCATTATCCTTCTAGGTTGCAGGTAACGATGTGTTGGGTCATCTTTTTCAATCTGTCTAATGCCGCGTGTCGTTTTCGGTTGCATGGGAGCATTGCCTAAACCCAAGGACAGACTTTATACAAATGCGCTGTCACCGACTCATTGGCTAAGGAAGGGGCTCCATTGCCAGGTATTCATGAGCGCCTGAGGTATGTTTACGTGAATAGTGTGTCATTGATCCACCTGCATAAACGTTTCTAGCTGTGTTTAGGCATCCGAGGGAACGTCACCGGTGACAACGTTGCATGCGATAGAATCATTGATTGGTAGAAGCCCATGGAACGGTCAGCTAGACAGCTAGACGGTCAACTGTAGAGGAAATGTGAACAAAAGCCTTACTGTGCACAACCTATAATTATTATCTGTACAACTGCCATAGAGGGCTTGCATCGGGTCTCTGCTGGTACAAATAACTAAGTTGTAGAACACGCAAGTTTATACTCACCACGTTAGCCCAGTGGCTATGACGTTGGGCCGCTGAGCTCGAGGTCACGGGTTCGCACCCAGCCGCAGCAGCTGCATTTAAATGAAGGTGAAATGCTGAAATGATCATGTACTTTAACTAAGTTGCGCGTTAGGGAACTCCAGATGGCCTAAATTATTTCGGAGTCCCCAAATACGGCGTGCCTAAAAATCACATGACGGTTTTCCCACGTCCAGCCCCGTATTTTGTTTTTACTTAAATTTTCTGCCGCAAAGAATTAACAGACAATATATCCAACGCTGTTTAGAACCGTTTTCACGGGGGGTTGGTAAGTTCGGTTGGAACCTCGGCATTATAGTAGAACCCAGAGAAGAAGCAAAATACCGATGGTATGCAAGCGAAAATTCTCCGCCACCAGTAAATTTGGACTGCCGTGCCACCTCCATGCGGCAGACTATGGCGGCAACTTTTTGTTATGCGGAGAATATGCTGCTCATTGATTGTCCGGAAAAGAAGATTGCACAATCAGCTTTCTAATACACCCAATTCAGTGTCATAAAGCCATCAAAGAAAATAGCCAAGATAGATCCAGCAACACATTCCGGCAGAACTAATCTAACGATGGCTTCGACGTAATGCGATCATCAACCAGGAATGTAACGACAAATGTTATTGCTGAATACGTCTTTATTTCCAATCTGTATTTGTCATCCTAAGATTTCCACTGCCGCGGCTAATGTGACATACGCTCTTTCTGGGATTAGCCCACTGACTATGACACCTGCTCGCCATGGTAGCATATATACCTGGTGTTTCAACGAACAATTTCAAAAATGCTTAAAAGCTACCTGTGGCAGATAGCACAATTATAGTTCAATTTTTATTTATCTTTATTTACAGAATACTGCAGGCCAACATGTGGCCTCGGCAGGAAGGAATTGGTTCAACAGTAATGAAATTAAATACGTTATGAGCTGGTCTACACGAAGAGGCGGACATTACTTGCACAAAAAATTGAAATGAACAACCGTCTAATTAACAAAATAACTAATTAACTTTTTATCTAATAACCTTATCGCCCATATGGCACTTTACAAATTCTAGCCGCGGAGTTCACAAAGCGGATCCACATGGAAAGAATTATCAGAATCACACCATTTTCGAGATACTATTTCCTGAACTTTGGGATAAAATGAATTGGCGTTGCAGTTAGTTTCTTAACAAAACGTTGTTTTATGCATTGAAGCACAAAGGTAACTGGAACGCCAACGCATTTCTCCGAAAACTTCTGGAATTATTCTCTTGAAATCGGCGTTATCCTGAGAATTCGTTCCAAGTGAATCCGCCGTGTGAACTCCACGGCTAGAATCAATACACCCCATTGCAATAAATTGCAATACACCCCATAAGGTTATTAGTTAAAAACCTAATTAGGGAATGTTTGATAATTATTCGATTATACATTTCAATTTCGCGTGCAAGTAATGTCCGCCTCGTCGAGTAGACCATCTTACTAACTAGACTTGCGGTATCTGCCACAGGCCACCTTAACAAAATCGGAAAGAGAATATATATATATATATATATATATATATATATATATATGTCCATGACGGCATGACGACGAATGTATGAAGACGCCGCACTTACGACGACGGAACAACTCATAAGAATGAGGGCTCAGATTCACAAAGCTTTTCTTTCGTAAGTTCGCTTTGCCATTGGCTGGTCGCCTTCGGAAATGATATGCGTGACATCCGGATTGGCTGAAATTATTTCTTACGAAACATTCTAGCATAAGAATTTTTTTGTAAATTCGGGCCCATAATCGAATTTTATTACCATATGTACAGTTATTACAAAATCCAATATGCAGGAGGAGGTCTCGGAGTCGGAGACTGAATTGGAACCTCCTGTACATGGTAAACACGAAATGAAAACTAAAATTAGTTATAACAACGACAGTAAAAAAACAATAACTGTAAAAACAAATTGGAAATACAGCAATGATAACACCATACTAGAACACGAATTAAAATAATTATACAACAAGCTTAATCAGCAACATATAGAAATATAAACAAATTGAACAGAAAATCGGCATGCTTTACTAATTTCACACGTAATAATAAACCTAATAGACTATAGAATTTACAAATGGCAATACATTATGCAGTACATACAAAATATTATCTGGGAATACACTGGTCCACAATTATTTTTATGAATTCTTTAAATAATTAGTGTAGCGTCTTCAATTTTATAACAAATGGGAATGAGTTCCGTGATAAAAAACGTTGAAGTGCACAGTTTTCTTGCCCTATAGTTCAGACTTTGGGCACAATGAGGCTCTTGTTAAGCGCAAATATCGCGCCATTAGTGCTAGCTAGTGAAGTAGACGGAATGAAAGAAAAGAGGAATCGATTGCTGATATGCCTAAATAAGCAGGTACGTAGATTAGATTTATTTATTTATTATTTAATTTTGATAATTGTTTGGTGTTGGTGTAGAATAACCAAAACGTATTTTTTTCTTTATCTGTTGTCGACGACTTGAAGTTGTGAAAGATGAGTACTGTATGTATTACCCCACGTATTTATACAGCAATTCATATATGAAATAATCAATGCATAAGACAATGATACGTGAATAGTAAGTGATAAAAAGGGACAAGCTGTAATGAGGATCCATATATACTATCTTGTTTTACGTCTGAAATGTGGTAACAAAAGTTTCAGTTCCTATCTAGTCGGGCGCCCAAATACATGCAGTCATCGCTTGCCTAGATCGAGTACAGTGCCAAGCAGATGAAAGGAGCAGGAACTCAATATCGCTGATGAGATGTAAAGCCAACAGAGTTATTTTTAGTCGGATTGAATTCTAGTCTGTTTAACATGCACTAGTGTATTAGGAAGATCCGCACTAAGCTTACCTACGAGGCAGTTCATGCTTTTATCGAAGATAAACATTATGGTATCATCTGCATACAGCAAGCCGTTACACTGCGTGATGAAATTAGGTAGCTCGTTAATATAAGTTAACAATAAAAATGGGCCATAACGAATCCTTGTGATAGCTCGATATTAGTCGTTTCTTGCTTCGAGTAAGTACCGAAAACGCTGTCAACTGGGTTTCTAATATGGTGGTAACTGCGGATTAGTAACAAAGCAGGACCCGATATCCCAATCGCTTCTAGTTTTAACAAGGCGATCTGGCAATTAACAGCATCAATGACTTCACTAGGGTCTACAAAAAATGGAGCCGGCAAAGCTTCTATCATCAATAGCCTTTTTAGGCTATCTGTGAGACATATTAGAGCGAGATCTGTAGAATATCCTTATCAAAAACCGAAATCATAATTTGTAAAAATTTTAATTTGTTGAGATAACTTGTTAAGCATTTCTCAGATAAGTTATCGATTATATTACTGAATATTGGCAGCGCACAAATGGGTCGGTAGCTTGTTAATAATAGGCGATCTCCCTTTTTAAATCTGGGTTAACTTTCGCACGCTTGAGTTCTCGAGGAAACGTCCCTGCTTTAAATATTCAATAATAATATTAGCAAGAACGCTAGCTACCGGTTAAGAAAATAATTTTATATGACGGCTTAATATGATCGAGGGCGGCAATTGTGATTTTTAGATAATAATTAGAGACATAACATCACGAGTAGTAGTAGGTAACATGTAAAAGGAATGTGGGAGGCATGTCAATGAGCTAACCTGAAGATGATTCGAAAACAAATCGTTTGAGGAAAAGTCACTGAAGACGTCTGTAATGTCAAGAAGGTTTCAATATTCATCGCTATTTGGTTTATTCTAGTTATGGTTTCGCGTGATTTTAACTGAGATTCATAGCGCTAAAACGACACAAGGACGAGGAAGAACACGGAGCCGAGAGCGGATGACGAAAGAAGGAAGAAAGAACTAAGGGACAAACAAAAGGTGGCTGTAATTCCCTACTTTTATAGGGTTTCCCACAACCTAAAAAAGGTAGGGCAACGGTCGGGTGTAAACGTTGTTTTTACAGCACCTAACAAACTTCTGAGTTTGAGTGGGCTGAGCTGTGCTATGAGGAAGCGTAAGCCAGTTTGCGCCCCTGCACATAAGGAACCTTTTGTTGAATGCACACGGAACGTAGTCTATAAGATTCCACTTTCATGTGGGAAGTACTACGTGGGCCAGACGGGCAGGTGTTTAAACGTGCGTCTGGCGGAGCATAATAATAAAGTAAAGAGCACCGCAATAGACGGGCACCTGGCTGCCCACTGTAGAAAATGTGACGCGAAGGGACCATGTCACCCTCTCTTAAAACAAACTGTTGTTGTGTATCGCCAGAGAAATAAGATAACGAGCGAAATTGTCGAATCAGCAGAGATAGCTAGAGGAGCTGATGATTGTGTTAGCACGCCGTCTATTCTTTTATCCAAGAAAGAGCTTGAACTTTTTGGATAGTAGCTACATGACTGCGTTTTTTTCCTTTTTTTCCTTTTCTTCTTTCCTTGAGTGCGTCTTTTGCAGTGCCTTTCTCAGTGAGTATATATATGCTTACCAGCAATAAAGCAATTTGGTGAAAGTTAGCGCTCGTTCCGTGTTCGTCCTTGTCCTTGTGTCGTTTTCAGCGCTATAAATCTCAGTTAAAATCACAATGACCTACCAACAGGCCCAAACTTCTTCCCTGCTATGGTTTCGTGGTTGTTGATTCCATTTATGAAATAATATACTATTTCCCATTTTGTTTCCGAGTTGTTCCCGCACTCCAATATAGTCTGCTCAATGTGGCTTCTTTTTGCTCTTTTCAGCAGCGCACGGAGACAGTTGTAGTAATTCTTCTACCTGGCTATCAGTTAAACATTAAAGTGCTGCTTTTTGGTTTTTAGTGTAATAGTTTTCACGTCTGCGCATTGATTTCAGTACTGTATCAGTAAAGTACGGATTCTACAGTGACACTAGGGCCTCGCATTTTTTGTCGCGTTATTATTTATTATTATATGGTATTTAGGAGATGTTGACGCCTTTAATTGGCGCCGGCTACTCCTTTTCACACAGAGGTATGAAGAAAAAAGAATGAACCTACACGCGTTAAAATTAAATGTCAACTCCAAATCACAATAACACAAAGTCCAGTCACATAAGTGCACTAATACCGCACTAATACTGAAAGTCAACTCAGAAACACAGCAACACAAAGTTCAGTCACGAAGGCGGATACAATTAAAGACAAAATCCAGTCACATAAGTACACTAATGTCACACTAAAACTGAAAGTCCACTCAGAAAAAGGGCACACAAAGTTGAGTCACATAGCTGCACTAAAGTAAACACAAAGACGGTCACGTAATTATACTAAAATCACGGCACATAAGATAGCATGGATTCGATTTAAAGGAAACTACATGAACCCAGGTGTTGAATTGACCATAGAATGAGTTTATCACAGATAAACACTCTTTTTAAACGTTTCCGAGAATATTGCTCGCTTCTAGAAATCTTTGGAGGGCCATTAACGCTCGTCTTTGCAACGAATATGTTGGCCAAGGACCTAATATCTTCATGAGGCTGAAGGGCCTGCGGTCTAATGTCTCTAAATAAAGTGCTAAACGTTGTCTGTGTGTATCGTGTCGCGGACATTCTAACAGAAGATGCTGCACATCCTCATCCGCGTGGCCACAAGTACATTCGGGACTATCAGCTCTTGAAATTGTTTGTAGAAAATGTTTTGTGTACGCAGTACCGAGCCGCAGACGGTGAATGAGTGTTTCAAAGGCTCTGGTTGTATTTAATGTGGACAGGATTTAACTGAAGTGCAGGGTCAATGTGAAATAAATCTGAAGATTTCGAGTTCTGATCAAACCATGTCGCTTTGCAACCACGGACTCAGATCTGTATTAGTATGTGCCGCAATTCTCCTTGCGTTAGAGGGAGACCGTGTGTGGCGGTATTAATATGCGCTTGTCTAGCAGCCATGTCTGCTGCAACATTCCCAGGGATATTGCAGTGGCCCAGGTATCAATTGGAACAGTATTGTGCGAGATTTTTCACTTGCCTTTAGTGAGCTCCTTTAGTGTCTCATAAACTAACGCCATGTTTTGGGAATTGCTGATGCCACCACGAAGTGACGACAAAGCTGCTTGTGAGTCAGAAAGGATGACCCATTGGTTCCCTTTTTGCGTTGAGTTTATGTATCGTAACACAGACAATATAGCAAAAAGCTCTGCTGTAGTTGATGATGTCGTGTGAGAAAGTTTAAACGTCTGTATTCGGTTCCATTCTGGAATGACAAAGGCAGCTGTAGAAGAATTTGGTTGACAAGAACCGTCTGTATACGCTTGAATATATCCAGGGTAGCGAAAGTATATCTGATATAGCGCCAGTTGTTGGGCTGCTAGCATAAACATGTCTCGTTTGCGAATAATTCCGTCAACCGAAAGTTGCAATTTTTGGGGCGACAAAGTCGCCATGGAGGGTAGGAAATATCTGAGATCCAAAATTCGTTGTGTGGTAGTAGATTTTTTTGCACTCGAATCACAGTATTGATGTTCGCCCTGTCTCTCTCAGTAAGTGTAATTGCTAGTGGGCTGCTTTTGTGCTTCACTGAAACGCGAGAGTAGTGTCGACAGGTTTCAACCGTCCTCATAATTGGGAATGGAGGATGACGTGCCTCTGCAATTACTAAGGAACTTGAGGTTGCTCGGGGAACACCTAAGGCATACTCTAAGGCTCCTAGCTATTAACCGTTGAAGTTCGCTCTTCAGCTGAACGGGAGATTCCATGCAGAACAGGTGAAGAATAAGCTATTTTTTCGCTTTATAAGTGCATTATGTACTTTCAGTAGAGAAGAAACCGACCCTCCCCATGTCGTGCCTGCTACGCGGCGAAGAACATTTATTGTTGAGTTTATTTGTTCTTCGAGTGCTTTAATGTGAGCATTCCATGAAAGTTGTCTGTCTAGTATAACCCCCAGAAATTAGTGTTGTTTCACTATGTCTAAACGGTTGCCCCTTAAGGCACAGCTGAAAGACTTTTAGGCATCCTCTGGTAAATGGTAGCACAGCCGTCTTACTGTAAGACAACTCCATTCCTCTTTCTTTTAAGAATTTGTCCACAATGTTTAGGCCTTCCTGCAAAGTTGATTGAACAAGGATAGCGCATGAACCAGAGGCCCAAATACAAACATCATCCGCATATATAGAGTAGTGTAGTGCAGGTGGAAGTCTCCGTGGTAAATCCGCCATTACACAATTAAAGAGAAACGGGCTTAAGACACTGCCTTTGTGGACTCCTTGAATAAGATTATGAGAGGAACTTTTTCCTTCGCTTGTTTGAATAAATATTGATCTGCCATTCAAGAAGTTGGATATCCACCGTAGCGTCCTTCCAGAGACTCCCAGTTCTAGCAGACCACACAGTATATGAGCATGACTGACTGTGTCGAAGGCTCGCTTAATGTCTAAAAAACCGCTATTGTGACATTTCCCTTAGCTCGTTCATGTTCAACATAGGTGACGATATCCAAAATTGCATCCATGGTGCGTCGCCGCCTTCGAAATCCTGTCATGTGATCTGGAAGTACTTCTGTTTGCTCACACCACCATTGCAGCCTAGTGTCAATCATTTTCTCCATGACCTTGCATAGACAGCTCGTCAGGCTCACAGGACGAAAAGACTCAAGAGATAGAGGAGTTTTACCAGGCTTCAATATAGGTATCACACGTGCTGTTTTACAAGAGTCAGGGACATACTCCTTTTTCCACAAGTCATTCAGTAACTCCAAAAGTGCCAATCGACCATTAGGTCCAATGTTTTGCAACATACCGTATGTAATGAAATCTGGACCTGCAGCAGTCTCTGTCTTACAAGACGCAAGTGCATATTTTAGCTCAATCATAGAGAATTCATAGTCTAATTATACATGCTGTGATTAAAAACATGCAAACATTTTTTTTGCCATTTTAACTGAATATTGAAACTCAGGACAAGCAATTGAAACGCTTGTTCTAGTTATAATCTTGCAGAATTATTCAGCAATCTCTAATTCTGAAGTATCCTTGGCTATTAAGAGAGCACGAAATGGTTGTGCTTGAACAACAGAGCTGCTTAATGCACGAATAGTCATCCATATTCGAGGAGCTGGCGTCAGGGGAGACAACGTATTGCAATATTCACGCCATCGTTTTTCCACAAATATTTGTAGTCGTCTTCGCATGACTGAGTGGACTTGCTGCGAATTTCTATACGCTTCTATATTTCCACGGCGGCGGTAAGCTCTTTCTGCTCTTCTTCTTATAGCTCTCAAGTGTTCATATTCTCCATCAACTGATGTGTATTCATCAGGAATGGGCACTTGTTTCGTACACAATTTCATTGTTTCGTGTATAACTGATGTGAGTGTCCCTACGTCAGTTGCACGATGTACTCGACTGGATAAGTGTTGACGAAAGAGCTGCCAATTTGTTATATCCACGTATCTTCGTTTCGCAGTGCTTTTTAACCGTGGATGCTATATAAGAATTGGGAAGTGATCACTTCCACGTGTTTCTACGTCAGTTGTCCACCCAGTATCGGTAACAAGATCATTAGAGCATAGTGTTACGTCTATACAACTGGCATAGCGATATCCACGCATAAATGTCACAGATCTATCATTCAATACTGACAGATTGTATATTTCCGCGGCGCATTGAACGATATCCCCACGTGCATCACAGTGGTTACTCTCCCATGTTACGTTGTGTGCGTTAAAGTCTTATAGTCTTATATCTTATAGCTTAAATCTTATACCTTAAATCTTATAGCTTAAAATCTTATAGTCCCACCGGAAGACTGCATTCTTACTAGGGAGAGCACAGATCATTATCCAATCTTTCTCAAGATTAATTTTATTCCTTTTCTCCGCACCGTATTCAACGACAAACTTGTTCTTCATAAGAAATTTTTTTCGGAGCCGCAAAAAATACAGACCGCATGGTTTAGGTAGAGGAAACTAACGGCCCTCAACCAGCTTTTTCGTGCCTCTTGTGTATACTTTATATGGCTTACATTCCCACAAACGCGAGAAAAATCATCTGTCCATTCCAGGATGGACAGGATGGACACAAACATCCTATAAACACAATAGAGAGATGCCAACACAATTCACAGATACGAATGGCAAAGTTGCATACAAACACTGGTAGCGCTTCCTACACCCACATTTCTACAAGCCGGCTTATACAGCCATGATATTTCGACCTGCAGTGTAGTGCCAGTGGGCGCATCTTTGTTCCACGTAAATAAACAATAAATATCTGCGTTATGTTTCTTTGGATATAGTAAGCTAATGGGAACCTCAAGGCGACAGAGACCTGTTACAGTACCCTAAAACTGCACTATATTGAATGTCTTTCGACTAGCCACTTCCGATTATTAGCGCAGTGGAGACGCCAAGTAAAAAAAAAAATGTGTTTTCACAGACCATAACACCCATAGCGCCAAAAGAATGTTTTATGTGAACAATGATATGGGAATAATAGTAATGGAAGCACAGTTGTACCAACATTACTGCAAATTTCTGTTTGACGAAAGGGTAGATTTTGTGCTCGAAACCACCCTAAAGGTGCAAAGTGGTCTATATGTGTACCTGAAAAGTGATGGTGGTTAAGCGTTTTCTGCTACGTGTCCCCCCTTCAGTACTCAACGGAATCCTACTTAACATGTGTCCTGAAGTAATTCGCTTCAACTGTTTTTATTAAAATTGAGGCAGGAAAACCTTCATGGGTACTGATCTAGTAACATAAGTTCCATGGGCATAATATTGTGAAGGCGAAAACTGTTTTTCTGTACGTTCATTTTACCACTTGTTTAAAGTCTTCGCTGAAACTCATGCTATAATGCCTAGAGGAGCATCCCTCATGCTGGTGAGCCAGGTATCGATATATCTACGCGTTAGGCTATATTAACATTCAACTCCGAGTCGGTAATGCGTGCGGCCAAGAGACGTGTTTTACGCACACGTAGTAAACCGATAGCCAGCGCGCACAAAGACTAACAGCTAAGTATCGATAAACATGGCAGACCCGCCTACATCGTGCTTAAGTCTTGAGGGCGCTGTATTTCAGCACAGCTCCCCTTACAAGTGTACTGGAGTGCTCTTAACTCTATCGCTAAAGGCACTTTCTGCTATTGCTGTCAATATCCACTTCTCTTGCTTCACGCCCAGTTTCGGAGCATTTTTTTTGCCTCCTGCTTCCGGTTAGCTCAAAAAGAATTTCCTGAACTGCTAGGGATCTTTCGTGATCGTATCAACTGACTCACACTAGTGGGTTAATCCTGCAATCAACTTCATGTAGTACATTTTAATTTCAATACAGCATGTCCATGACATGTATACACGGACCGCTAGCGTCATTTTTTTCAAGCAGGGGTGGAGCATTTGCATTACTCAATGGAGAACGTCTTTTAAATATTGACTACAACACAAAACGTCTTCGTGAATACAAATCTTATCAATGACATAATTTACGACATGGTATCACTAAACGGCCATCATTGCGTAAATGCTTCAGGGAAATTCCACTGGCCAACTATCATGTACCCTATGAAACATTATACCTACAGGTTTATGATTGTATTGCGCACTTATCCGTTCATAATATTCTGTTCCCGTAACTACTACGATATATGAGGTCTGTCGTGAACGTGCGTGCAGTACGTTTAAAAAATTATTTTAAAGTATTGCTCATGATACACAACACCGTTTGTTGCCCCTGTTCCATTGCTGGAAGCATCCTTGGAAGTCCTCTTCTGTTAAGCACTTCAGCAGTGAAGTCATTTCTCTTTTGAATTGTCTTTACATCCCCGAAATGTCAGCCGCATAGCATGAGCTTGCATTTGGGGAACAAAACAATTCGGGGTAGCTTGCACTAGTGGCGCAAGGCTAAAGACACAGCGGAGCTGATCGGTATCGTTCGTTCTCGGCTTCTCTCACGGCGGGATCTTCTCGCAGCCGACGCTTTCTCTCCCGTTCCCTAGTTCTCTCGCTGGACGTACTCGGGGTCTCCTGCTCGCCGGCGTCGTTTTGCAGCGGCTTCTTCGGCTAACCGTGCTGGGTCCAACCGGTGTCGGACGCTGGCAGTCTCGCTTAGCAGCGCGCCGCGATTCTTGGTAAGCGGCTTCTTCCTCGGTGGTGCGAACTTTCCTTGGTCTGCCCGTGTCTACGTCTGGCGCGCCGCCGCCGCGCACCGGCTTTCATACGGAAAGAAGGGGCGCATGCACTGTTGGCCGTGACGTCATGCCTGACTCGCGGCGCATGTGCCTTAGTGCGCTGCTGGTGGCGAAGTCGTAGGGGAAGTGGGGCGAAAGCTATGCACAGTGTAAGGGCAGCGAACGCAGACGAGCCGGGATGACGTCATGGCAAATGCGCAGTAGCGCGCAGCTGGCGGGAGCTCGGTGGAGCCGTGTCTGTGTCGGGTGAAGCGAGCGCGCACCTGCGCGGCGGTTACTAGGCAACGCGAGGTGACGTCATATCTGGGCGCAGTTTTTCGAGGACGACTAACGGAGTTACGAATAGCTTAAACAGCTTCGCTGTCAAAAATCAGAGAGAGCTATATGCGATGATTAGGAATCGTGCTCGAACACAGTTATGGAACTTCTTACGGGAATGTCACGCACTGTTCGTGCACAGGGTGCAGGGGTATTATCGCGGGGCAGACTCCAGGGCCCCTCGACAAATTTGGTCGTACGCAGCGCACACAATCTTTCACTTGTTTCAGGACTTCCGCGTAGAAATCTGCACTGACAGTTTGACATGCAGAAAGAAATTCGTGGTACACAGTTCCATGACAGTGAAAAAACGCTATCAGCATGGATGACTTTTGCTTTCTTCAGCGCTTTTTTTTAGGGCAAAAGCACTACTGGCCTACGAATCTGGATTATTCCTCTGTCTGTATGAAGCCTTTCATACGGTCACGCGGCCATGCACCGGTACGTTTACATAAAAATAAATGTTTCATGCGCAAACGAGAACCGAATTCTGGGAGCGTGAAATCATTTACTGTAGTGGTCGGAAAAACTGCTTTGGCGGTGAAGTTCGGCGGAAAGTGGTGGTAGTTGCCATGTTTCATCTATAGTACTGCACCTGATGTTGTCGGCCCAGCTACGCTCGGAACGCCGCCTTTACGCTGATGCCAAGGCCACGTAAAACACGCGGGCTAACGAAACTCCCGAAAAGCAACAATGCTAGAGGTAACACTAGGTTTAATGGTGCTAACGCACCACAGTTCCTGCTTAGCCAGAGCTAAACCGCCAGCGATTTTACTGGCCTAGGTTATTCTTTTCTTTTCCACTCCTTCCACTGCGACTTCAACTTTATGCTGTATTTGTAAATCCAAGTTTCGTTGAAAGTGACGTCCCCTTCGAGAAATTATTCGCTGCCGCCTCAAATTTTCCAAGCAATGCAACATTTTTTTCTAGCTACTTCTGCTGAGGAGCCAGCCGCTTCGGCTCCATCCAGCCTCAAACGTTTCTCATTTCCCGATTTTCAATCCAAATCCGATGAATGGGCGCCTTACCCAAACCAAGTGCTTCTGCTATCATTCTAACCGTCATTCGGTAGTCATTTAATATGGGAGAACGCCCACGATGGATGTTTTTATCTTCGCACGAGTTGGAAAGGCGTCCTGATCATGCATCGTTCTTGGTGGGGTCTTCACTAGCTTCCTGAAAACGCCAGACCCACTTTTACACAGTTGTTTCCGTTAGGTCATTGTTTTTTTCTATAGTTGCTTTGCAGTGATTGATAATTCCTCAAGCCTTCTTGCTCAATTTCACAAGAAATGTGATATTGGTCCAAATACAAGAAATGAGTTGCACAAGAAGTGCGCGCATAAATGTCTGCCTTGCCCTACAGTAGTCCGGCTGTATGACAAGGCTATTTCACCTGCTGTTTAAGTTCTGATTGGCTGGGCTGGGGTGCACTTTAGCACTCGCCACGTGCCACAGCCAATGAGCACTTCATATCTTTTTCTTCTTTCTGGCGTTTAACGGGCCAAAACCAGTTCTGAATATCAGGCACGGCGCAGTGAAGGACCCCGGATTAATTTTACCACCTGGGATTCTTCAACATGCACTACAACGCAAGCGCACGAATGCCGCCGCCGCGGCCGGGATTCCATTCCGCGACCTCGTGCTCAGCAGTGCAACGCCTTAGCTAACTCAGCCACCGCGGTGGGTCAATGATCACTTCAGCAGCAGACGATTTCAACTTGAGAAGCAAGAGAGAGGAGCCGCTATAATCTCTCCCACTTTTTTTACAGTGAAGCTGTTAAGGGCTAGGGTGCCCCAGGATCTTCTGTGCATGTATAAAAAAACTATCCTCATGAGCATTGACTCGAGCGCCGTCGTGTTTTTGAGTGAACGGCCCCTCCTCCCTCCCAGCCGGCAGAGCCCCAGCTATCTCTCTTCTCTTGCGCCAGTCCACCTTCTTTTATGCCGCCTTCTCCCCTGAGTATAGTTGGGCCCGGCTGTGAGGCTAGCGCGGCAAGCCTGCTGGAAGCTCCGCCCGACTAGAGATGAGCCTTGCTGGGGCGGTAGCGAGGCTAGGCCGGTGGCGCTCCTTCTTTGCGTCCATACAGTTTGTATACTGGCTATACTGGAAAAGCTAGGCGAAATAAGATGGAACCCCGTATACGCCGCAATGTTGCTACGACTCATTTTTGTAACACTAAAAATATTCAAAATATTATGCAAATGCAAGCACTTACACGTATCACATAGGCATGGACAACGTTTGAAGTTGATTTCGTATATTTTTCACAAAGATCGGACGGCTAATTTGAAAAATTTGATGTAAAATTTACGGTGTCTGAAAAGCTGCGTTGGCAGGCGCCGTAACTAGATGGCGCTACCATACCGACGGAGGCACAGGATCGCGTTGATTTCTGCGCGCCTCGTCTGAATCGCATCTCATCGTCGGCGCCTGCGCGCCTGCACAGAGTAGCAACATGGCGGCGCCCTTGGGGTTCCCGATTTTCATACATGGGCGATATGGGGAGATTTTCCTCTAGAGTAGGTTATATTAACTCTATGTTTGCGCCCCTCCGCCTCGGCACCACCTCGTGGAGTAGTATGAAAACGCCGGTGTGGCGGCGTTTTCAAACTTGGGATTCTAAAAAAAAATCAGCATGCGTTATACCACGGTGTTCGCCGGGTCTTACGTTTACGTCATCATTACGTGATGTAGGTCACCCTGGCGAGCACGTGAGCACGTTAGCGCTTCTGTGCGCGCCTTCGATTTGCGTAGCCATCTTTAATAAGACGCTTTGACGGTACAGTGATCACGACTGTGTACGTTCTCCCTACAACGCCTACGAAAGATATCGAAACGTTCATGATAGACATGTTCGGTTGGGTGATGCCCAACGACGATACGCCCATTCTCATCGTGAGGGCAATATTCCCTACTGCAGACACACCATAGTCACAGCTTACGCTGGCTTCCATCTTCACAGTAGTGGAAGGGCTCTGAATTTTTGTTCGCTCACTACACCAACTTGTGGGAAAGACTTTGTACTCTCGGAACATTGTAAGTTCGACTTCTTTCTGGAACGCGACCGAGTTTCAACATGCACTTTCGTGAAATAAAACTGCATTTACTCAGTATTATATGGCATTATATATGTCTGTCATGTGATCGTCATTCAGCCGAGAACAGGAGAACTGCAGAAGGCGGGAAAGAGCAGGCAGCATACACAACAAAACATTGTGAAGAAATCAACTTCTTCCAAACTGAATTAAACGTCAAAGCGAGTAGGGAACGAAGTTTCCTTCCTTTGGAATGCGCATTGGCTGAGTGCAGAAACGTGATTAAAATTATTCCGTAAAGCTGAAGACACTGTCTGTTGCCTGAAGATTACTTATACAACAAATGCTGAAAGATCTTTTCCTAGCCAAACATAAATTCAAAGCATCGGTAGCAGATGGTGTTAAGACTGGCCTATGTGATAGTGTCACTGCCAAAGCCATGGCAAAAGCCCGGACGTTTCAAATACACCTAGATGCCCGCAACCGTTCAAAAACGCTTAGTAGGCTCTAACGGCGAAAAGACGTTAGCATTCGTGCGCGCATTCTCGCCTCCTTCCCCATGGCGCGCACGACGTCCTGATGTCTGTGTGGACTCGATAGTGCTGTGGCCTTCCAGCGAGCGAGGCGATTAGGGCCCAAACTCGTTCAATCTACCTGCCGTTCCACACTCTGCCTCGGTGTTCCACTTCGCCTTGTGGTTGGCTGTGCGGTCGTCTTTAGGAATGTTCGCAACTTTGCCATTCGCATGCCTTGGCTGGTCCTAGGCGAATGGGGTGACGCCATCATGGCAAACATGGCACTTGCCCGAAGCGAAGCGGGGACGCGAGGTCTAAGCTACAGCCGTGTCAGGAACAGCCTATTTTTCTAGTTCTTATGACTCGCTGCTTCAAGGTTTCAAATGGTTAACTTGCCTTTGTTACCTCGACGACGTCCTTGTGTTTTCTCCTATGCTTGAGACGCACCGTGAGCGCGTCGCAGCTATCCTTGACGTCTTCCGCAAGGCTGGGCTCCAATTAAACTCATCGAAGTGCCACTTCGGGCGCCGACAGATTACAGGGCTCGGCCATCTCGTCGATGCTTCCGGAGTACAACCCGACCCGGGGAAGGTTCGAGCAGTAACAGCTTTTACTGTACCTCAGTCTGTCAAAGATGTCCGGAGTTTTGTGGGGCTCTGTTCTTATTTCAGACGGTTTGTGAAAGATTTCGCAGCAATCGCTCGACCACTCACTGAACTTCTGAAGAAAGACGTGCCTTTTACGGGGGGTTCCCCTCAGGCTGCCGCATTTTCACGCCTTATCACGATTCTGACCAATCCACCGATCTTGGCCCACTTTGACCCGTCCGCACCTACAGAGGTCCGAACCGATGCCAGTGGTTATGGGATCGGCGCAGTCTTAGCGCAGCGGCAACACGGACACGACCGCGTTATAAATCAAATCAAATCAAATCAAAATTTATTTCAACATACAGCAGATGTTGAGGACCGTGGACAAAAAGCCAGCAAGGCTTGACGTGGTCCATGGCCCCGTTTTAAAGGCAGCAACAAAACAACAAAGGATAAACACAGTCTAACACAAGAAAATAGAAAAGGTGAATGTCCACACTAATAACTGTGAAGCCATTATCAGTATTACCATGACGAAATAAAGCACATAAAGGAAATCATATGACATACATATTGAGTAATTTTTTTAGAAGTACAGCTAGTACTTGCAAAATACATCACAAAAACAATAAACAGAAACTTAACAACAGTCAAAAACATGCAACACTATATACACAAGCTTTATACAAAACCTTTATAAAAGCTTTTATGGGAGACAATGTATGTATTAGTTTATACAGCTTTATATAAAAAGGTCGTGATACACATAGTACAAAGGCAAAACAAAAATAATTATTGTACTGGAAATACACCGCATCAAAGAAAGAACGTTTGCATACACACTTGCATTTAGATACATCTTTATACTAGCATTAAAAAAATAAAGCATTATGTTATGTTTGCCTTGTTTAAATGGTAAGGTAGTCGAAAACGAAGCATTTGATAGGTGTAATTTGTTCTAGGCCTCGGTAATTCCCATATTTCCGAGCTCCTTGTATTGACCGTTTTATGTTTTGGTACCAAGTTAGATATACGTTTTAGGCTGTCGTTGCTTTTTTAATACTGGTTGTATAGCTTCGTATTAACATGTTTTCGTAAATGTTGGACATAGGTAGCAAATTCAGCTTTTCAAATAGAGCACTAGTTCGCGTTAAGTAAGGAACGTCTAGGATACAACGTACGGCCTTTTTCTGCATTCTATGCAGTCTATTGATATTAGAAAGCGTTGTAGTGCCCCAGACAAGATTGCAATAGTTTATGTATGATAAGAACAGTGATTTGTACAGAAGAAGTTTAATACTTTCTGGAAGGAAAAAACGCAATTTGCATAGTATTCCAGTCACCCGAGAGAGCTTACCCATTACCATTTCCACGTGAGCATTCCACGACAAATGTTGCTCAAATACGACGCCAAGACACTTAAAAGAAGGAACAATTGGCAAAATGGAGTTATTAAGCTGTAGAGTGGTACGAGTATCAATGTTTCGATTTTTTGGCCTAAAAAGTACAGCCTTTGTTTTGTTAACATTTTGTGTTAACGAGTTCGCGATACTCCAAGAGGATAATTTTAACAGAACCTTGTTGGCTTTAATCATGATATGTTCAGCATCTTTTGCGGTTACTAGAATTGTAGTGTCGTCTGCATGTACAATAAATTTTACGTCATTATCAATGCTCACCAAATCATTAATATAAATACAAAAAAGCAAGGGCCCCAAAATACTTCTCTGTGGTACTCCTGCGTCAAGTGGTTTCAAATCAGACGTGTGACTGTTTATAACTCTTGTTGCATGCGGTGTTGAAGATATGATTCCATTAATTTCAGAAAAACGCCTCGAAAGCCATAATAGTTCAACTTTTCTAGTAGGGTAGTATGATTTATGGAGTCGAAGGCTTTTGAGTAGTCGACAAAAATACCCAATGTACAGTCAACCACAAAAGTTTGCGGACCACGCGAGCGCGTGCCAGACTGCCTATCCGCGCCACCTAGCGGTACGCCACCTAGCGGCGACAGGGGCGCTCTCCCGGATATGAGCCCTCTTGGTACTCGCCTGCCTGTTAATTTTTTATTCCCGTGCATGACATTGTTAGTTCGTTGTGTTGACGCAGAGCGCTGTCTGCGATAAGACCGCCACATATCTGGCTTGATAGCAGTATCGGAGCAATCACTGCAACCTTTGTCGACTGGTGTGCCAGTGGGTAGATAAGTTTCACGAAGCGCTGCGACGATTTTTTTACACGACGTTTACTGGCGCACTTTGGTTGGCAGCATCTTGGTCCAATGAGTGTTGCTGCTTCTGCGTCTTGAGAGAAAGGGTAGGGAGGTGTTTCACTGTCATCAAAAATAAAGAAAAAGCGGATGCATAGAAAATTTTCTTTCACACATAGGCGCATCTTCGCATCAGTCGCTGAAAACGTAGTAGACTTGCTTCAGGCCACGTGGTGATTGCCTATTTGGAAAGATGCCGCTGCGTGTTCCACTTGACGAAAGAAGGCACATTGTGCGTTTATTTATAGAGGGAATACCTCAGCGCGAAATCTGCCGCCGAACCAACAGGAGCCGGACTGCCGTGAATATGATTATTCAAGCTTTCCGCGACGATGACAGATTCACAGATATGGAGCGCAGTGGGCGTCCAAGGGCCACGACTGAGGAAGAGGACCGCCTGATTACGGCCGCCATCGTGGCTGATCCTTTTCAAAGTGCAGAGGATATCCGAGAAGCGCTCTCGCTCACGGTATCGTCTGAGACTGTAAGAAGAAGGCTGAGTGAGCTTGGCCTGCAGTATTCGTAGCAGCACAGAAGCCCTGCCTCTCAGACAGCCAGCTACAAGAACGACTCATGTTCGCTACAGCAATGAAAGATTGGACAACAGAGAAATGGGGCGATGTCATCTTTAGCGACGAGTCAACTTTTTCCACGCGCTGGGACCAACGGAAGCGGGTTTGGCGTCCACTAAACTGCAGGTGTGTTTACAGTGTATTGGCAGTTAATTCACGAAGCTAATTCTGCATCACAACATGTTTCACGTAAAATGAGCTTTTGGACATTACGAG
Source organism: Dermacentor silvarum (assembly GCF_013339745.2). Lineage (NCBI taxonomy): Eukaryota > Metazoa > Arthropoda > Arachnida > Ixodida > Ixodidae > Dermacentor > Dermacentor silvarum. The sequence goes on from NC_051154.1 coordinate 430,039,629, forward strand.
ATTTTTCTGTAGTGGTATTATGTTGAAAACATTAACGATTGTTTCATAGTACTACTTACTCTGAAGCTAATTAAAAGCTGCCAGTGGGTCTTTCAGTACTATCTAATGATGTTTGCACGTTTTCTATTGCAACTCTATAACAGCATTATAAAGTTCATACGCAAGAGGAATCACAACATTTTTAGACGCGCCACTGGAACCCAATTGTATGCTATTTCTTGCAGATATCTGCCTAATTACACACAGAGTGTTCTATCCAGTGGACGGTGTTCCGTGAGCGTGTGGGGAGCAATCAGCAAAGATGGCCTTGGTCCCCTTGTGCGTCTGGAAGGGCCCTTCACTGCGTCACGGTACTGCGACGTCATCACTAGACACCTCGTTCCGTATGCGCTGGACGGTCCCTTCAGCGACGGCTGCTATTTTTTTCAACACGACCGCAGCCCGATCCATAAAGCACGTATCGTCCAGTCATTGCTTGAAGAACATGTTGTTTGCCAGTTTAAGTGGCCTCCATGTGGCGCCGACTTGAATCCCATAGAAAATGTCTGGGGCATGTTGAAGAAACGGCTGTCCACACGAGCCAACCGCCGCCGCACGGCCGATACGCTGTGGCAAGCGATCGCACAAGAATGGGAAAGCCTGCGCGGTCGACCAAAGATTACTGAATTTTTGTACGAGTCGATGCCCACACGCATCAATAAGGTGCTAGAAAACGGCGGACATTTCACTTCCTATTAGATCATTGAGAGACCTATGTTTCATGACACTTCTGTAAATGTCTTGTGAATAAATTCATCCCCTTCAGACACGAATTATGATGCACTGTCTGCAAATGCGTCAAATGCGCATGGCATCATTTCAAGACGCTCACTATTACATTCCAAGAAAGAAGACGAAGCAATGTGCTGTTTTGTGCGAGTTTCAGTTAAAAAAAATAATTAGCGTATAACTCATTATCTAATTATTCTGAAATACGTCAGCTTCAATGCTTGCATAAAAAGAATCAACTATTAGGCCCGAAACGCATGCACATTTGCTTTTTCGGTTGTATTCGTGTCGACCGGAGAAAAAAATACTCTTGACGTTGGTCTTGGAACGCGGCACGTCGAACGATTGTCTAACATGGTAGTGTCTCCAGCAAAGTGATCATCTGCAGCAATACGCAGGACAATGAAGTTAACTGACCGCTAGTTGTCCTATCAGGAAGCGGACACGAATGTGCACACTGAGTTTTAGGTCATTTGAAGAAACACGTGGCGTGGGACGCGCCTCCGAAGTTCGAGTCCCCAAACGAGGACGCCGTGTCGCAAAGGGTTATAAAAAGAGTCATCGCACCCGATTATTTCTTATTTTTCTAAATGTAACCACTATAGCAGCGCGGTGGTTCGGGCTTTGCGCAGCAAAACCTGGGCGCAGGCGATCAAATCCCGGCCGCTACTGTCACTTAGCGATGGGGGAGGAACGGAAAAATTCTGCCTACTGACTAAGCATCTGTGTCCCATGGCTGCCTCACCGCTCACTCACGCACTCACGAAAAAAAAAAAAACAGCGTGGCTACGCGAAAATAGAACTGATAACAGCCGAAGAATACGCTGTCTGATTACTTGTACTGATATTCTGCTCTCAAAATATAAGCAAGTAGCCCTGGCTAACAAAGAGCGCGTCACGTTGAAAGAGATAGGTAGAAAATATTTGCGCACAGTGCGAAAATAGACAGGCCATGGATTTAAGGAGGGATGCGTCTTCAACGTAGCGCTGCTGTCGATCGCTGGTGACGTAGCGGAAGTGTCGCGAAGAGGCTCTTGGCCACGCGCTCGCGTGGTCCGCAAACTTTTGTGGTTGACTGTACATAGCTGACGTTCGAAAGAATCTAATATAATTTCTTTTTGCGTTAGAAGGGCAGTTTCAGTAGACTGACCTTTCGTAAATCCAAACTGCATATTTGTCATTAATTTATGCTTAGTTATAAAGGATGTGATGCGGCTGTGAATTAGTTTTTCGAGAGGTTTTGAAAAAATTGGCAAGACGGATATTGGTCTATAGTTAGTTAAATCGTTTTTATCACCGCCCTTGTGTAATACTTTAACTTTAGCAACCTGGAGGCTTTTTGGAAAAGTACCATCAGATAAAACAAGGTTGTAAATGTGTGTCAATGCCGGAGTGATGGCATCTAGTACGTACTTTGCAGGCCCGATTTCAAAACCGTCGGCATCGCAACATTTACTATTTCTGATGGATAAGAAAGTGCTAATTATTTCATTATCTGTCGTAGGACTCAAAAATGCCGACTGGCTGATCCTTGAACTTAGATAATTCAAGCAATTTGGATCGTAAGAACTCTTTTCTAAGTTGGTGAAATAATTGTTGAAAGTTTCTGCCAGTTCCTTTTCTGATATTACATTTCCATCAATCGTTATTTCTCTAATAGTCTCCTTACAGCCACTTCGGCCAAGAACTGTATTAATACGCTTACAAACAATATCTGATTTTTTCATAATGTCATCGTTAAATAAATTTTGCAAGTACGCTCTTTTCTCACGACGTAGAAGACTATTAACTTTATTCCTTTGTACCCTAAATTGACGCAAGATTTCTTGAGACCGCGTTGAAATAAAGGCATCGAATAAGCGGTTTTTTGTGCGTATTTCTTGTAAACACTGTTTTGTAACCCATGGCTTTCTACTTTTGCCCGCAGGTTTAAGAACTTTGTACCTAAAACATTTCTCATAAGCAGCTTTAAACTTTTCGTGAAAATATTCGTAAGCGGTCTCGGGGTCTGTAATTAGCAGTAGAGGTGACCAGTCAATAAGCAATATTTCATTGCGAAAATTGTTTAAGCTGTGTGCGTTTACGTCTCGTACAGTCAAATGAAAGTCATTCGCGGTTCCAATAGGTGCGGTTAGTTTCAAGAATAAAAAAATTGGGAGGTGATCGCTGATGTGGCTGCCTATAACACCTGATGATAAATTTGTATTTTCAATATTAGTTATAAAGACGTCTATTAGTGTAGTTGAACCATGCGAAATTTGAGTCGGAGAATTTACTACATTTTCAAAACCATTAGATTCAAGGGTCCTATATAATTCTTCACTCGGTTTAGAAGTCTTTAACAAGTCAATGTTTATATCACCTGCCATAATGAGCTTGAATCCATTATCGTTAATCCAGCTTAGGTACTCGTCTATAAAGGACAGAAAGTTTGGTATACATGTATTTGGCGGTCTATATAGAACACAATACACATTATCATTGCATTTGCGAGGTCAGGAGCCGGCTAGTCTACGCTGGCCGGCTCCTGACAACTGCAGAGCGCAACTATTCGATTACCGAACGCGAATGTCTTTCTAGTCTGGGCTGTTTCCAAGTTCCGACCATAATTATATGGCAAGCCCTTCTCAGTAATCACAGACCATCATGCGCTGTGTTGGCTTCCGTCGCTCAAGGATCCTACTGGCAGGCTCGGTCGTTGGGCTCTCCGACTACAAGAATATCCCTACACAGTGACGTACAAGTCGGGACGCCAACACCAGGACGCAGATTGCCTCTCTCGCAACCCAGTCCAAGACCCGACCTCTACGTCTGAACCTGACACCGACGCCTGCGTTCTCTCTGTTTTTCCACTGATCCATGTCGCCGACGAGCAGCGCCGTGACCGGTCCTTGCTTATCATCATTGACCGCCTGGAATCATCACTTGCCGACAGCTCCCTTCGCTTATTCACACTTCAAGATGGCGTACTCTACCGCCACAACGTTCACCCCGACGGCCCAGCATTACTCCTTGTGCTCCCTAAACACCTTCGCTCGGCTGTTCTCCACGAACTTCACGACCTCCCCACAGTCGGTCACCTCGCTGTGTCACGTACCTACGACCGGATCCGCCGACGCTTCTTTTGACCAGGGCTTGCTCGCTCCGTTCGAAGATACGTAGCTGCGTGTGAGAAATGCCAGCGACGCAAGACACCGTCGACGCTCCCTGCTGGGTACCTTCAACCAATTGACATTCCCGCGGAACCATTCTTTTGGGTTGGTTTAGATTTACTTGGTCATTTTCCTCTTTCTACCTCTGGGAACAGGTGGATCGCTGTGGCCACAAATTACGCCACGTGCTACGCCATCACCCGAGCGCTCCCTACAAGCTGCGCCACAGATGTTGCCGATTTTCTTCTACGCGACGTGATTTTATTACATGGAGCTCCGCGACAGTTTCTCACAGACCGTGGCCGGACATTCCTGTCAAAAGTTATCACGGACATCCTGCAGTCCTGTGCCACGACGCACAAGCTATCCACGTCATACCATCCGCAAACAAATGGCTTCACGGAGCGTCTTAATCGCACGCTCACAGACATGCTCGCGAAGCATGTGTCTTCAGACCACACTGACTGGGACCTCGCTCTACCATTTGTCACATTTGCGTATAATTCCTCGCGCCACGACACAGCCGGTTATTCGCCATTCTTCCTTCTGTTCGGCTGAGAACCAGCACTGCCCCTCGACACAACCCTCCCTGTTCACGCAGCACCCACCAGTGAATATGCACTTGGTGCCGTCGCCCGCGCTGCCCACGCAAGGGAAATTGCCCCTGACCGCCTTCTGCACTCCCAAGAGAGTCAAAGGCGCTTGTACGACCAGCGACACCGCGACGCGCACTTGCCGCCTGGTTCTTTGGTGCTTCTATGGTCTCTGTCGCGTCCGGTCGGCCTGTAAGAAAAACTGCTGTCTCGTTACACAGGCCCCTACCGAGTGCTTCGTGCCGTGACTCCCGTCGCCTAGGAGATCGCCCCTGACGCCCCATCTGCTTCCAAGTCCAGTGATATCGTGCACGTTACACGACTGAAGCAGTATCACCCTCCCAGTGATGACATTTAGATGCTCCGGGACGTCGCTTCTGCCGCCGGGGGATTATGCTACACGCGTTTGGTATTTGGTTGTTTGAACGAAGTGCGCGGGTGCCATCACTCGAAAAAAGATGAGGAAGGAGCTGGGCTCGCGCTGTGAATCTAACTGGTCAGCGCTGCAACCACTGTTGTAAATACAACCTGTAAATAGTTGGTAGTCTTAGTGACTCGTCCTTCGCGTAACAATATTTACCAACGTTATCCATCACATGCAGAGATAGAGATCGAAGGCCGCAAGCCATTGTATCCTTCCATGCCTCATCAGTGAGTGCGATCGCCAACAAAAAACAGACAGAGCCCAGGGAGTGTGTTGTGTTTACGCGAGCGTCGGAAGAAATATTTGAAGCCGTCGACTTCGTTATTTTGTGTGTCGTACTTCGCGTGTGTATTGCAAACGAGAAGTTCATCACATACATGTGCATGCTGAGCACGACACATGTTCAGGACGTGGCGAAATGAAAAGTGTCCGATCGGCGCACCCAGCTTACGGTACTTGAATGTGTTCTGTGTATGCGGTTCGTTGCCGCGAAGGGGTGACTGCCAGTCCTTTACAACTTTTAGAAGTGATGCTACGATCAGTTGCGATTAATTTTCATCGAATCGTGATACATACGCGCGATCTATTGCAGCGGTACAGGCAAAGTAAATATACCTGGTAGCCAAGCTTCCATAGAAGCCCATAGTTTCAGGAAATGGTGGTTCAGCGGCGGTGCATGGGGCTTAGCTCCATCTTTGTAAAGAGGGAACGCTTCTGGCGGAAAAAAAAATAATGTGACGCCCTATCCGTTAAAAACAGAAGTTACGTCATTATGTTCTCAAAGGCGCAAAATCTGTTTTGGTCGCCTACCATTAGAGCTCTATTTTGACATGTCCCGCCATGCGACTTGTTGGGCGTTTCGAGCTTTCAATGCGGAAAGCCATGCAGAAAAAAAATTGAAGGACACTTTGTAAATTCCAAAGTGTGTTCGGCGAAAGCCTGTGACCGTTCAATAGACTATGCCATATTTTTTTATTTTATTTTGTGCATGACACTCCCAGTCGAATTGGCATAGGCTTTCGCTGAACACAGTTCGGAATTTACAAAGTGTGCTTCCATTTCTTTTGACAACGATTGACAAAGTGTGGTTTGAAGTAAACGATGGACTGTCTATTCATGAATTATTTGTGTCTTTGCTTTAATGCCCCATGAATTCCTTATGCTTGGCTGGGTCGATGTCTACGATAGCTGCCTTGTGATCACTGAAATGTACTGATATCTACTCGAAATCTTTGGTGGTTGGATATGTCTGGAAGACGAGATCAAAACAGCTGCCATGCTGCGTGGTGGCTGTTGTCGTCGGTGTGACCAACTGTAACGCTAGTGAAATTTGTAGACCACTGAAAAATGCATGTCTGTTCGCAGCGTCTTGGTTGAAATCCCCGACAACGACCACCGGCCGATGCCTGACGCCTTGTTGGTAGGATGCGATTCACAAGGCAATGGCTGCTTCTTGTCCGAGGTTTGGGGCCAAGTACACAAAGACTACAAAGAGCCCAGTCAACAACCTGACTGTACACGCTTCTGCATGGTCAAAGTGAACGTCGTTCATGTCGACTGGAGTAAGCTGAACGTGCGGCTGAGCGTAAATTGCAACTCCATCAGCTTGGATTCGCGGCCGACTGGCCCCGGTTACGAAATGGTACTCCCTCACCTCTGGTGGAGCCGTGGTGGAACCGTGGTGGAGCTGAGGGCACGAACGTACGGACGGTCGGACGCCGCCACTGGGCCATCACGTGATTGCCGAAAGAGTGTAAGAAGGAGAGGCCGCAGCTGTGGCTGCGCAACTGTTGTTACGCGCCGCTGTGCCATCACGTGATTGCTGAGAGAGTGTGAGGGGGAGAGGCCACAGCTGGCACCGTTCCAGGGCACGGACTGACAGACTGACGGTGGGGCGCCGCGAGTATGAGCCATTGAAGGCTTTCGCCTTAAAAGGTCTGGTGTTCGGGTGTAGAGATCACACCCTTGCACAGAACATACGTTTTTTGGAAGACGACGAAAGCTTTGGGTGTAGAATGGTAGCCCCATCGTCAGAGAACAAGCCCGTCGACTTGTGTAGCCGCCAGAAAACAGGGAAAGAAAACAATTATCAAGCGGCCGTAACTCACTACTTTTCACTGAACAGGTTAAGAAACGGTGAAACTATCCGCGCCCCCATATTCAGACAAAAGTCGACAAGCAAAACAGCACATGTGAGTAGTGGTGGTGAAAAACTTTATTGAATGATGGCAGGAGAAAATCGGGGACGGCCTTAAGGGCCGGCCCTTCACAAAATCAAGGAGGGGTCCTTAGTCCGGGATCGCTGTGGCTTCTGCTGCAGCACGCGCTCGGGCCACTAGGGCGCGTTGATCCTCCACGATCGAGCAGCCGAGCAGGGCAGCCTCCCAGCTCTCTCGAGTGAGGGGGAAGATTGGAAGGGGTGTGGCGGGGCCGCCGGGTTTGAAGGGCATGCCCACACTATGTGGAAGGGGACCGTGAACGGATGGTCACAGTGTAGGCAGGACCCGGAGAATGCCGAGTTAAAGTGTTTGAGTATTGCCGGGCACAATACCGTGTTGGTGCAGAGACGGAGGAGCCAGCGCTCGTCCGTCTTGTTTAGGCCCGATGCCTGTGCTGGGAATCTGAGCCTGTGCGATTTGTACAGGGTCGTGATTTCTTTGAAGGATGTAGCCGGATTGGGTGCTGGAACATCACGCGATGGAGGGCGAGGCGGATCCCGGTAAATTAGTGTTCGGGCTGAGGCATCGGCAGCCTCGTTTCCACCTAGCCCTGTATGGCCAGGGGTACAGATGATTGTACGCGGTTTCAGGTGATCTAGATAGTAGCATCGTTTAAGAATTTGGGCTGCGCATTCAGTAATGCAACCCCAGATGAGATTCTGGCACGCACCCCGCGAGTCGGTAATGATGATCCGAGATGCGGGGTCCGCGGCGGGGAGTGCTATGGCGACTTCTTCCGCGTGGGTGATGTCGGGTGCTCGAAAAGTAAGCCCTTCAATAGGTACGTTTTGGTGAACAACAGCGGCCGTGTACCACCCGCCGTGATGCGGGCCGGATGCGTCCGTGTAGAAGACCCCCGTGCGTGAGCTATAGCGTTGCTGTAGGGCGTTAGCCCATGCTATACGCCTACCATCGTGCATCCCCTTAGTCCTGTTTTGGGGCAGAGGCGGAATGATCAGGGCACCACGCCAATCCTCCGGAATCGCGGCCCGCTCTTCTACCGTGTAGGTGTAAGAGATGTGTAAACGGTGTAGGAGATCTCTTCCAGCCTGCGACGTACCAACACGCAGGTACTGGTTGTCGAGATGAGCATCTCTAAGTTCCCCGTATGTGTTTGTCATGCCCAGGTATGCGAGACGTTGGTTAGATGTCGAGATGGGGAGGTCAAGGGCACGTTTATAGATTTTGCGTACTATACAGACGAGTGTATTATCGTCGCATTTATGCAGACGCAGGTAGGGGGTTGAATACAGGATCCGGATGGTCACGAAAGCGTTGGCGAGGCGCAGAGCATCCCTGCTCCGGAGGCCTCCCCGTTTGTTCGAAACCCGGCGGACTAGACGGCCCACCTGATCCCCTATCATGAGCAGTTTACGCAATGTGGTTTCGATCTTTCGGTATGTGTGGAGGAAGAGCCCAAGGACTCTGATTTCATCACTTTCCGGGATAGGCCCGGTACGCAGGCAAAGTTCGATTTGTGTGGGGTCCTTTGATTTTGGGCGAAGATGCACGTATTGCGATTTGGCAGGTGAGCATTCGAGACCGCAGCGACGGGCGCAGTCGTCTACTATCGACGCTGCTTGTTGCAGGCACGTCTCGATGCTGCCAAGAGTTCCTTGTGTTGCCCATAGCATGATGCCGTCAGCATACAGAGCGCGCTGCACGCCTGGGACGTCATTGAACAATGGGGGGAGGTGAGCCATGGCAAGTTTGAACAGGAGAGGAGAGAGGACCGCTCCTTGTGGTATTCCCCGCGTACCGAGGGGGTATGGGCCATGCTCCTTGTGTTCAATACAGAAGTATATCTGCCGTTCCATGAGGAATTGGCGAACACACCTGAAAGCATTATGCCCACAGTTGGTCAGTGTGAGGTTGGTAAGAATGATGCCATGAGTGACTTTATCGAAAGCTCCCTTGAGGTCTAAAGCTAGGACTACCTTGTCATCACTGGGGTGTTGAACTGGTTCGATGCCGTCTCGGTGTAGCTGTAGGAGAATGTCCTGTGCAGAGCGATGTAGGTGAAAACCGTACATGGTGTCCGCAAATGTGTGTTGGGCTTCTAGATATTCAGAGAGCCTATCTCGGCTTATGTTTTCCAGAAGCTTCCCCACACAGGAGATTAAGGAACTGGGTCTCAGATTGTCGATGTTAATGGATTTGCCTGGTTTATTCATTAAAGTAACCAAGCTTGTTTTCCAGTCAATCAGTAGGGGCTCACACCCCTCGCAGACGTGATTGAAATAGTCGAGGAGTGAAGGTACGCCGAGTCAGGGAGGTTGGTTAAAAGGTAACCGTCACTCGATCCCTGCCTGGCGCCGTTCCTTGTTTCATTTTGGACAGGGCCGCCTTAAGATCGTGGAACTGGAAGCAACGATCCAGGTCAGCGTTCTCCGTACCTGCATAGGAGTACGCCGGTCCAAGGGGGTCCTGTTGGCGACCGAGATATTTATCTCTGAGCGCTTGTGCCAATTTCACCGCGTTTCCCACGTAGGCGTGAAATGCACGCTGTAAGTGTTTTTGTGTTTCTGTGCGTGTTTGGCTAGGGTCCATGAGAGTCCTGAAAATACGCCAGGTGTTACGACTTGACAACTGCGTAGCAGCAGTGTTGCAGCGTTCCACCCACATAGAATCGGCAAGCTGGGCCACGTACTCGTCCGCTTCTTGGGTGAGGGCTGCGATTCGTAGTTTGAGTTTTCGGTAGTGGTTCTGTCGGCGCCATCGGCGGACTAGGCTGTGCCGAGCTTCCCAGAGGTGCAGGAGGTGGTGGAACACTTGCAGGAGGTGGTGGAACACTTGGCAGCAGTAGCGACGATCTTGGAGACAAATCTAAACCCTTGTTTGCACTTGCTGCAGATTGTCACCATCCCTGCTGCACTGTCAGCGCTGTGTCAGCATCGCCCCGACTGCCACGTGCCTAACGGAGGACGACTTTCCAAACTCCAGATACAAGGCGGCGCTGCTGTCAGCGAGATAGCCCGATCTGCGGTGTTGGTGCCCTCTACGTCACATCGGCCCGGACTACTTAAAGGCGTCGATTCTGGAAGCCAATTTCCCTTGGCAGCAGTAGCGACGATCTTGGAGACAAGCCTAAACCCTTGTTTGCACTTGCTGCAGATTGTCACCGTCCCTGCTGCACTCTCAGCGCCGTCAGCATCGCCCCGACTGCCACGTGCCTAACGGAGGACGACTTTCCAAACTCCAAATACAAGGTGGCGCTGCTGTCAGCGAGATAGCACGATCTGCGGTGTCGGTGCCCTCTACGTCACATTGGCCCGGACTACTTAAAGGCGTCGATTCTGGAAGCCAATTTCTCTTGGCAGCAGTAGCGACGATCTTGGAGACAAGCCTAAACCCTTGTTTGCACTTGCTGCAGGTTAGTGCCCAACTTTTGTTTCTCACGAGTGGAACTGGTCTGCTTAAAGTCGCTGCTGCTGCCAAGCTTTCATTGCTATTTTCGGAGTGTTTTCCTTTCATTCTTACCAATTGTGGTATCGTATATGCACGTTACTTTTTTCCTGCTTATTTTGGTTTTGTACTAAGGCTCAATGGCGAAGGATGTCGGGCGTGTCAGAGAAGAAATGAAAAATGACGTTGCTAAGCTTAAGGAAGATCTTCTCCGGGAATTCAAATCTTCAAAAGAGTCACTACAAAGAGAGTTGAGAATGGAAATCCGTGAGCTTAAACACTGAACAAAAAAAAACATCACCCAAAGCTTCGAATTTGCCCATGCAAAAATCATGAACCTCAAACTTAAGTTAGAAAACGAAGAAGCAAAAAACGCACAGCTCGGAAAGGAAAATGAGGCTCTAAATGCGAAGTGCATAGCGTTGGAGGGTACTGTAGAGGAGGTAAATAATCGTTTAGCAAATGCAGAGCAGTATTCAAGGAACTGCAATCTCGAAATAAAGGGCGTCGAAAAACAAGCAGACGAAAGCGTTCCTGACATCCTATCCAAAATAGGTAGCGTCATTAACGAACCGATAACTGCAAGTGATATCGAAATCTGCCACCGCGTGCCGACTCAGAACAGTGACAATATAAACATTGTAGTTTAATTCAGGTCGCGTGCGAAGCGAGATGCAGCCCTAAAAAGCGCAAGGAAGACTAGGTTCACTAATGTTGACATTGTACTTCTCGGCCGGACCCCAATTTTTGTGAATGAGCATCTCTGCCCAGCACGAGAAAGGCTTCTCGGAATGGCCATTAAAAAGGAACATGAACAAAAATGGAAGTCTGTGTGGACTTCCAACGGCAAGATTCTGGCAAAACAAACTGATGACTCAGAAGTTGTGGACATCGACAAGGAGCAGGATCTTGCTAGGGTATGCAATACACCTAGGGCGGAGTAGCAGCACGTAGTAGTATTTTTTTGGCAATAGGGATTACTGCGAGTTTTCCCTCCCACAATCAATTCAACAGAAGCAGCTCTCTCACAAATCTGTTCTTCATTTGAACGCCCGCGCAGCATCGAACAAAGAAGAATCCATTGCAAATTTTCGTAATCAATTTTCTGTTAAACTTAGGATTATAATGCTCACCGAGACTTGGTACTATGATGGTTGCATTATGCTCCGCCTTGATGGTTATAAGAATTTCTGCATGAATCGCTCAAATCGTAGAGGAGGCGGAGTTTCAATCTATGTCGATGCTGATGTTCAGTGTGAATCTGTTACTAATTTTTGTAAATCAACTGATGCTTATGAATGTCTAACTTTAAGAAGCAACCTCGAAATAATATGCGTCATTTACCGTCCACCAAACGGGGATATTACGGTTTTCCTAAATTTCTTTGAAATGTTTTTAGAATATGTTCGTGCAAACAATTTCCACCTAGCATGTACTGGCGATTTCAATATTAACATCTTAGAGCAGGACACAACCGTAGTAGATTTCACGACCAAACTTCTTTCCACTGGTTTCACGAATCATATTGATACAGCAACACGTGTCACCTTGACTGCATCAACGACACTAGACTTAATCATTACAAATTCTGAAGCAGTCGTCACTCAAGCTGGTACTATTGCATCGGATATTAGCGACCATTGCCCTGTTTTCATGTTCTACCAGCTACCAGAAGGTCACAAATGCGCAACTCAATCAATTTTTAACGTCCAATACATATCAGATAGCGCTCTCGAGTCCTTCCAATGCGATATAGCTACACACGACTGGTCGTCGGTCCTCACGAAACAAAACGCAGACGATTCCTACTCTGAGTTTATCAATATTTTTGTGAACTTGTACGCTAAACACTTTCCTTTCAAATCGTTTAGGCCATCTAAAAAGACAAGAAAGCCGTGGGTAACTCGACTACATGCCTCAATGATAAAAAACAAAAATAACCTTTATCACTCTTTCCTACGTACGCGAACGTTAGATGCACTCAAGACTTTTAAGAAAGCACTAAACAAAGTGAACGCAGAACTTCGCCGATCCAAAAAAGCATATTATCAGCAAATATTTTCTGGAATAGCTTCAAAAGATCCTTAAAGCGCATGGAAAACAATAAATGATGTATTTGGTCGGGGGGCCACAAAACTGCCACTGAATCAAATCACATGTAACAACACAGTGCTGAGTGGCCAAGCAATGGCAGAATATTTCAACCATCACTTCATCAATATTGCCACAGCACAGAATACTTCCATAGGTAAAGTTAGCTTAGCTAGCCGTTCTGTCGAAAGTGTATTCCTTGAACCAACAAATGAGCTAGAAGTACAAGCGACAATTATGAACTTGAAAAACAGCAAGGCATTAGATGCAGATAATATTCAAATAAAACCTGTAAAGTATGTACTGCGTCTTCTCCTTCCCGTACTGGTTCACATATTTAACCTAGTCTTGGAAAGTGGGACGTTCCCTAGCGCGATGAAAAAGAGCAAGGTAGCTGTACTGTACAAAGGCGGGGATAGAAACAACGTAGCTAACTACAGACCAATAAGTGTTATTTCTGTTTTTTCAAAAGGACTTGAAACAATTATATTAATCAGAGCAACAAATTTTTTCTAAAGACAAAAACTTTATCGGATGCTTTATATGGATTTAGAAAAGGAAGATCAACCGAGACCGCATTATTAACCATAAAGGAACATATACTACACAATATAGATAAAAACCACTATACTCTAGGTCTTTTCATTGATTTCACAACAGCATTCGATTGTGTAAACCATAATATTTTATTAGAAAAGCTTTCACTATACGGGATACGCGGAAACGCTCTTGAACTTTTTAGAACCTATTTGACGAACAGAAGTCAGACAGTATCAATAGGTGAAAACCAGTCTTCTTATTTCACAATTAAGACTGGTGTACCGCGAGGCAGCATTTTAGGCCCATTCTTATTTAATACATTCAGAAATGACATTCCCGACATAGACACTTCACTTAACTTCGTTATTTACGCTGACAATAGCACTGTTTTATTTTCTGGTCCAGATGCAGACGTTTTGGCAGGAAAATGCAACATTTTTCTTGAGAAGTTGTTTTACTGGTCCCAACAAAATAGACTTGCAGTGAATCCAACTAAATCTAAAATCATTGCATTCCGCGCAAGAAACAAGCCATTGACGATCAATCGCGTCGTTTATTATTCAGGGCAGGAAATTGAATTCGTCCACGAACACAAAATACTGGGCGTCACTTTCGAGGCCTGTTTATCTTGGGATACACAGGTGAATGTAATCTGAAAAAAACTATCTCATGCATCTGGAATGATGGCACGTTGTCCCACAATTTTAAAGCGAAGCTTTGTACCTCTACCAGCCAAGGGTTCTGTCGTGTCCGTCGTTGTAAGCAAAAAAAAAACGATCCCGACGAACCGCTAACAATTGCAGGTATAGCAGTATAGCTTACTTGAATTCAGGCATTCAGCGTACAACTAAGCACTCGTTTTCGCAAGAAAAACCACAAAAACAAGCTTCAAAGTGATGAGCCAACATGATGGATGATAAGGGCTGCGGGCAAACAACGGAAACAGGCTCGGCGCGGTCCGTAAGATTAGATTGCAGCTGTTGCAAAGCTTATGCAGCTGCTTGAAAGAGGGTTGACGTCATTCGAAACCATTCCAGCCTAGTAACTGCTTCGGTTCATTTTCTAGACTACCCCACTATGGGGTAGTCTAGTAGTGTATATCACACCCATCATAAAGCAGTAGTGAACATTGTTGTGAAGTAAATAATAATAAAGGCCGTGGTTAAAGTTACGTTGTAGTGTGTGAAATATCAAGTGCGCCGCAGTCACCGTGAGGGTGGCGTAAAAAGCTTCGCTTTCCAACCACCTTCACAGGGTGGATTGGCGGGCAATTTTTTTCCGACATCTGTCAAAATTCAAATCTATCACGCACTCTTCCCGGCACATATCAACTACTGCAGCCTAGTATGGCTAACAACTACTAAGACAAATAGTATGAAACTGCACGTGTTACAAAAAAGATAGTTCGATGCATTGCAAACATTCCGTACTTATCACACACTGGCGTTGCATTTCACGCCTATAAGATTATGGCCTCTCATCACATATACAACTTTCGTATGTTACGCTCGTTCTATTTTTCGACTAGCTCCATTCACGAATTCCTTACACACACAGCTTCATTAAAACCCGCACTAAGTAACAAATGCACACGAAACACGGACCTGTGGTTCACACCGCGTTTCCGCACGAACTACAAGTTACAAACTCTGGAACATAATTTACCTAGTACCTTAAACAGGTACAAGCATACCATGGGCTTTACTTTGAAACAGCTCAAAGATTATTTCCGAAACATGTAGCCAAATAATACTGTTAACTATCAGGATGCAATTGCAAATTGTACAAGTGGTTCTATTTTAAATCGCGACTAAACTTTTCAGACCTATATTATTGTTGGAAATGGATTGGTTATAAATTTTTACTGCTGGTATATCTGTGATCTGTTGGTATATCTGTGATCTGTTGAAGTCTAATCGGTTTATTTGTGTATTTACAATATATACGTGTGTTAGTATATATGTGAGTATATGTGCAAGAATATGTGCATGTCATCTGTATGTGGTATTAATGGTTATGTTTTCTTTTTCATTGGTAGATCTGTTTGATCTGCTGAACGTTACCACTGCTAAAAGTTTTTAGGTTGCCCGGGCCCAGTCAAGCTGTAAAAACAGCTTTTTGCCCAGGTAACCCTTCCAGAAATGTGTATTTTGTTTTCTGGAAAATAAAACTCTAATGTAATGTAATGTTGTCCACTGCAGGTGTGGCCTCTGAGAGTTTAACCGTCTGCTCGGTGTGACGAAGTGACGACACGAGGTGTGAGACCAGGTGGCGTAGCCCTGGTGGGCTATGGGGATCGAATTGGTGTGCTCCGATCGGAATTTAGTCCAGTCGGGAAGTTTTGCCTGTTGGTAAGCACGGGTAAGGGGGTGTGTTCGGATTGTAGTGAGGACAGTGCAGTAGTCACTGTCGAGGGTTTCCTCTGTGTTGAGCCAATCTGCGTGTCTGATGTATTTGGTCGGTGTGAGGTCAGGACATGTGTCTCGAGTCACATAGTTGCCAGTGCGTGTTGGGTGCGTAGTGGCCGTCAGGAGGGTAAAGCCCATGGTAGAAATATGTTCCGCTAATTTTCTACTGCGTCTTTCCTCCCGATGGTAACGCCAATGGGTGCTGGGGGCATTAAAGTCACCTATTATCACTAGTGGTTCCTTGCCTGCCGCCGCGCGCGCTTTGCTAAAGATGTCGGTGTTAGTTATGTTGGGAAGTTTGGGTGAACTGTAAATGTTAAGAATGTGTATGGATGGGGGGGGGGGGTCCTGCTTCCTAAGTGGGAGGAGGGTCACCATAGTGTATGAGTAAGGCGGGTAGCATTCTACGTCCACCAAGTTGGCGGTGTAATTTCGGTGCACGCATATTGCGGTTTGAGCTTCCCTTTGATACAGGGTATATTTTGTAAGGGCGGCGTGCTCGCCTGGCTCCTGGAGAGCCACTACCGCGGGTAAATCGGGATAGGTTTCTAGGTGGAGCCGGAGACCAGCCCGCTTCATACGGGCTTGAAATCACTGGCAATTGCACTAAAGGATTGTAAGAGGGTCCGAATTAGCGCGGGTGCCGGGTGTTTAGGGCCGTGGCCCGCCATCTTGGGGATTAGAATTTTGGGTGGCCTCCAGTAGAGCACAGAAGACTCCGCTGCTCGTCCTGGCGCTATTATCCGGGGTTACAGTCAAACTGACAGGCTGCCGATCAGCCTTGGCCATATGAGGTATTGGCCGTTGCATCTGTGATTTATTCCCCCGTTTAAGCTTCGGGGTGGGAAGGCGTTTACTGGAAACGATTTGGGGCAGCTGGGCCACTATCGAATACGGCTTGAATGTCAGCAGCGAGTCTATCCTCGATAGTGGTTATTATGGAGGCCATTTGGGCCTCCAGGTTCCTAAGACGCGCTTCAATTGGAGAGAGGAGTGCCGTGAAGTCCCTTTGTTCAGAGGGGGCACTGTTCATCGCTTCCGGTGCTGGCCCGGAAGGTGTCGAGGTAGGGAGTGCGGGCGGGCGGTTCACGAGCGCCTCCATTGCCTGTGTTAGCGAGGCCACCTGGGCCTTAAGTTGTTGAATGTCGATGCGTTGCCGTAAGGGAATGGGAGGTGTGAGCGGTTTGCGGGGGGGGGGGGGGGGGCAAGGGCGAGGCTGCCCTACCCGTGTCGCTCACCTGGCGTCCTTGCGGGATGCGAGCAGCCCATGTGAGTTCCCCTTGGACAGCAGGCTGAAGTCCGGGTGGCAGCGGGTGCGATGTGGCGGAGGTAGGTGGGCCCTGCCTCAATGGAGACGTCTCGATGGGAGGTCCTGGATGAGTGGGGCCTCGCTTGGAATGCCCGGGCGTCCCCGCTCCAGGATGCTGGGGTGGACGATATTTTGTGGCAGGAGATGGAGTCCTCTGCCGTGAGACCCGGGTGGAGGGCGGCCTCGGCTTCCGCTGTCGCCGGCGTTTGCGTTTCGTGGAGCCGGGTTGGCTCTCCAGTAGAGGTGTGGGCGATTAGGGTGGTGGCGCCCTGTAGTGCTCCTTACAGCTCCGGTCCCCGGTGACGTGGGGTCCGGCGCAAATAGCGCACTTTAGTGTACACTCGTAAGGTGCGCGAGCGCCATGCATGAGTGGCACCGCGTTGCCACAGCTGCCGCAGAGGTCCGGCTTATAGGGCCAGGGCAGGCGTCGGTGCGGTGTGCAACAGATCGCACTGGTTACACGCTGGTACGGTCTTTTTCTACGGCTGTACCGCGATTAGCAGGGCATCGTAGGTGACGTACTTGGGCTTCACCTTGCCGGAAAAGTTGAGCCTCACCTTGTTGGAGGTGCCTAATCGCTGGATGTGGAGGATCTCGCCCTCAGGCCAGTAGAGACGCTGTTGAAGTTCGGCTTCGGAGTCGATACTACGCATTAGAGCACTGCACGGGCTCGGGCTTACCCGAAAGCCCGGGCCCGGCCCGGCCCGTGGGCCGCGCCGGGCCGGGTAGAGGAGTTTTTTCACGGGCTCGGGCCGGGCTCGGGCACGGCGTGTGCTTTTTGACCCGGGCCCGGGCCGGGCTCTAGTTTTTTGACGCGGACCCGGGCCGGGCTCGGGCTTTCTGCGAGCTATTCTCGGGCTTCTCAACTCTGAAAAACATGTATTTTTTGGTCTCGGGCCGGGTTTGGGCCGGGTTCGAGTCGGGCTCGGGCCGGGCTCGGGCTTAAGGTAAAGGGGTGGCGGGCCGGGCCGGGCGGGTAACGTAGATTATTTCCGGGCCCGGGCCAGGCCCGGGCCTCACCATGAAAGTTTTGATCGGGCTCGGGCGAGCCGCCCAATGTAAAAATGGGCCCGGGCCGGGCCCGGGCCGCAAAAACTGGCCCGTGCAGTGCTCTACTACGCACTGTAACCACTGTGTAGCAAGCGTCCTTGGTATCCTCGCGAAGGTACCCGAAAAGAGGCAAGACGTTAACTTTACGAGCGCGCCTTTCTCTGCACTTCAAGAGCTGCATTGCATCCCAAGTGATAGCAGCGTCGTTATAGTGGGCGCTGAAAAAATGTATTAGTGATAATGATCAATAAAATAGACCTGTATTTTCTTTCCTCACCATGCCTATATAAAATAGATTACGAATATCATTTTCGTTGAATCAATCAAACTGTACCTCGTTTTATTTAAAGAACGTTTTTTTTTCTTTCCCAATGTCTGTTTCCTCCTCACATAGTCGCGCTTGAATCGCTGCTCCCATAACCAGCCTTGCTGATGTCGGTGACAATTTGTTCTGAACCGTTTTTCGCCCGAAGCTGCGCGACCTATTTGGATCTACCTTGCTGCAGGTGTAAAATTGCTCGTGTTGTGCCATGTGCGTGTGTTAAGAAGGGAGCTGTGCATAAGTGTTGCGGATTGCGTTGTCTTATGTACCCCGATAGATGAGCGCTATCACACCGACCGTTTTGCTTTGTAGTACGTGTATCTCTTGTTTCAAAAGTTCTTACTACAGTTTTGAAAATATTTATGTGTGTGAGCGGAACCTAGGGAATAGCTTAAAGGTTGCATATCGTCACGGTAATAACAGCACAAACAACAACCCGCCACACAGCAGAACAGCTCCGATCGAGCAGCACGTCTTCTTCATCGTTTTCGTCTTTCCCTACCGAATCCTCTGCGGCGCACAAAATAACCCGCAAGCAAACTGGAAGTGCACAACACAAGAAAATGCACTGAATTGACGTGTCATTATCCCCCCCCCCCCTCTTTGAAAGCATCGGCTCGATGCTTTCGATGTTGGGAAGGTCAGCGTGCGTAATATGACTTCATCATAGCCACGTGGACGATGTCCGGTTGTGGTGTACGGTGGGAGCATCGCGTGGTGCTCTTTGGAAGAACTGTGTAGTTGACGTCATTGAGGCGTTCAAGAACCCAGTAAGGCGCGAAATAACGACGCAGAAGGTTCCTCCGAACTTCCGCGCTGGCGGACGGGACTCCACATCCACACTTTTTCTCCGGGGTGGTACGTAACTTCTCTGTGGCGGAGGTTGTACCTGTGAGCATCGTAGTGTTGCTGAGAGCGAATGCGCAGGCGAGCTAGCTGGCGAGCTAGCTGGCGAGCTTCCTCGGCAGACTGAGCATATTGGGCAGCATTCACTGTGGTAGAGGCGAAGGCGTCGGGCAGAAGCATTACGTCTAGCATTGTGGTAACCTCGCGACCATAAAGCAAGCGGAAAGGAGTAAATCCTGTGGTTTCTTGAACGGCGGTATTATAGGCGAAGGATACGAAAGGAAGGACGCTGTCCCAGTTCTTGTAGTCCACGTCGACATACATTGAAAGCATGTCAGCGATAGTCTTGTTGAGCCGTTCGGTTAAGCCCTTCGTCTGTGGATGATAAGCTGTCGCCCGACGATGAACAGTGCCGGTGAGGGTCATCACTTCTTCCAGGTGTTGGGCTGTGAAGGCGTCCCTCTGTCGGTACTAACCACTGCTGGTGCACCATGGCGGAGGACGATAGCATGAATGAAGAAGTTGGCGACGTCGTTAGCAGTAGCTCGTTGAAGTTGCCTTGTTTCAAACTAACGAGTGAGATAATCTGTCGCAACTATTATTCATCGGTTGCCAGCCGAAGATTTAGGAAATGGACTAAGCAAGTCCATTCCGATTTGATTAAATAGTGCCCGAGGTGGTTCGACAGGTTGTAACAAGCCAGCTGGTTTTATGGGCGGCGTCTTGCGCCACTGGCAGTCTCGGCAAGTCTTGACGTAGTGCTTGACGGTACGGGACAGTTTAGGCCCGTAGTACTTGTGGCGGATACATGCGAGTGCGCGAGAACCCCAAATGACCAGAAGATGGTTCGTGGCGACAAGCATGCAGGATCCCTTCTCGCGTCACATATGGCACCACCAGAAGATCGGTTTGAGAGCCAGAGTCAAAGCTTTTGCTTGTTCGACACGTTGTTGAGGAGAAAAAATGACGAAATTATGCCTCGGCATGTCCGTGGTGGCTGCGTAAGTTGGCCCTCAAGGTGCCAAGTGCATGGAGCCGCCAGTCGCCGGCTATTCTGCGTGTATTGGCGGGCTTCTTTCACACTCGGAAAAACACGTTTATGTAGCACGTATTCGGCAACAGAAAGCTGTATCGCGAGTTTTTCATCATCAAGTAAAAAACAGCGCCAGAATATGCAAAGGACCAAACGACGAGTAACGAGACAGACGCAGGGTGCCCTGTGTCTGTCTCGTTACTCGTCGTTTGGTCCTTTGCATATTCTGGCGCTGTTTTTACTTGATGATGAAGAACCAACTAGCCAAAAAATACGTCCTTACGAGTTTTTTATGTTGCTGTACAATTTCCTCATTGACACTTTGATAATTAGGACAGTACTTCTCGAGTTAGAAAATAATTACAATTACCTAATTAAATCTCAGTGGCAAAAAAATTCCTGGCGGCTACTCCACTGTACTGAAACAATACGCACTAGGTTTGCTTCGCGTAATGCCGTTCCGCTTTTTTTAAATCGTGCTACGTGATAGCTGGGACACCCTGTATATTTCACTTGCGGCACAAAGAATTGATGTGAGAAAAAGGTGTATACCTGAGTGTTACGTTGTTTTTCATGGTGTCTCAGTTTAGTTAAAATACTTTCGAATTTACAGATTTCTTGACATGCTTATAGCACAAAATCACAGAGGAAACTAGAAAGCTACCTCAGCTATTGGTGCTGTGTCCTTCCTGACCATCGATGTTGTCTTGCGCTATAAATGTAAAATGTCACACTAGCAATGCAGAGCATCAACCCTTACATTTTAGAAGATTTTTCATTACTAGACAGTTATGCTTTTAAGCCTATTCTGACAACAAATGTGCATCACCTTCCTTTCAGAGGGCTGGAAAGGAGTGTTGGTGCATAGCCGTGCTGTTCTAGCTTGCCTGCAGGAATACAGCAGCGCCCGGTGGCACCGCATAGATAAGGTGTAACAGTGAACAAGTAGTAAAGAAAGCGGCTGATACTAAGGTGACCCATTTGTAGGAGCGTTATATTACCTAAGACACATGGAAAGTTGCTTTCAATGTACTCAATTGCCAGCGCTTTGATTTGTCAGGTTCTTTTACTCCACACACAACGTTGCATTAAAATCTGAACAATGGTGAGCAATGCGGGAGGAATGAAAGATTACGTGTCATGTGTGGATTTTAATAGTACATGTGAATGCATACCCAATTTGTCACTATGCAATATTTCTTGTGGGACAACCTAAGCCACTGTGGCCTCTGCAAATTTATGTGCTCGTTTTGACAGTGCTCATGAGGGTACCATTCGTTTGGTTACTCAAGTAGTGACTAGATAATAGAGCACACCTTTACAGAAGATTTACGTAGAACAGATTGCGCATTAGTCACAAAGCTGCACCCAAGGAACTATCCGTTGGGTTGTTATGAAAATAAAAAAGCCGCAGTATCGATAGCAATTGCGATAGCAAATTAGTAGAGAGCTATAAAGAGTAAGGATAGTAGTTCTATCGGCCGCATAAATTTAACACTAAATTGAATTAACAAGCATGGTGTCAGCGCGCACAAGCCAACATCAATAGATCACATTCGGTAAACGAAGACAACCACTGTCAAAATGCTGGCGTGAGCAAGCACGGGGCAACAGAGAGGGGAGGTTCGTGCGGTCTATCGCTTCAATGGAAACTGAGCAGCGAAAGAAGAGCACATACAAAGCTAAGAGCCGACTGGAGATCGCTTTCAAGATACGGTGCGCATGATAGCTCGCAGCAGCGCAAAGTACAAGTACGCAGTTGCGGCAGAGTAGAAGCTGCACCCCACGCTACCGCGCTGCCTTCCCAATTTCCTCCTTTCGTGCGCGAGATTGAATCGTCAGATCACCTAGCGCCGGCTCGCTAAAAGTGCAGTTGATTCCGGAGCACAACTACGACCCCTCCCCTCCCTCGCTTCATACCCCCCACGGCCTATCGCGCGACGGAGACGTCGCGTTTGCTCTCCGCCGTGCGTTCGCTCTCCGTGAAAGTGCGCGTCCCTCGAACGCTGTATGTGCGTCCTTCGCACATAAAGCATACGGCGTGCAGAGATGCTTTTATCGCCATTGGACTTAATACGGAATCTCACGGCGTTGATGACGGCAGGAATCCGCTTGAAATGACCATAGAATTGCTATCGCAATAAAACGCCAACAGATGATTCCTCACGTTCTCGTGCAGCCCTGTCTTGCGCCATGTGAGCATTCACTTCATTTCTTTGTCATATGCCTGTTAAAGCAGCAACTAATAAAGAAAAACAAACACAAAACCACTCACTACATCAACCGTTTCACACAACGTAACATCACTGAACTCATTGCGAAGCTTAGTCAGTTGATAATCTTGGTTTGCTTTCAGATAAAATAGAGTTAGTGGTGATCTGTTGATGTTATGGTATGCATTTTTTTCATTCCCCAACAATGGCGCACCTTCGATGACCGTCCAACATGTTTTGCTTGTGGTGCTGCTGGTCATGTGGTGCGCCATTTGCGTCGTCGCATGCTTCCTTTTCCGAACATCTGGCGAGCACCACCTTTCCCCGCTCAGTTTCCCTCTTCGCCTTCCAGCCTTTCTATCTCTTCATTTTGCCCTGATCGCCCACGGGCGTCTACCCACCGCTCACCGTCTCCACGTCGTCGCTCGCTTTCTCCGATGCGTCGCCGTACCGGACCCGCCAAGCAGGAAAACTGATGGCCGCATTTCCCGAGGCACGAACTGCGTCCCCGTCCCAATGCACAAGTCCTCGTACCTCTCCAGCCAACGTAATTGAAGTATTTGTCGAAGGGATCGCCGTCCTGGCGCTTGTCGATACAGGAGCCACCGTATCCGTAATTTCCGCCCAATTCTGTCGCGTACTAAGAAAAGTTTTGACGCCTTTATCCGACCTCTCCCTCCGAACCGCGAACGCTCAAAACATTACGCTTCTCGCGGCTTGTATACTGCTCGATTCTTCATTCACGGACTCCTGTATACCGTCGAATTCGTCGTGCTGCTTTCGTGTTCCCATGACATTATATTAGGCTGAGACTTCCTTGCAAATATTAACGCCATTATTGTTACGCCGAACTGTTGTCACGCCGAACTTGAACTTTCTGCGCTTCACGATTTCGAGGCAATCGACAACCGCCCTTCTAGTGATAAACTGCTGGTGTCCGAAGACAATGCCGTTCCTCCGTGCTCTTCCCTGCTTGTGCCTGTGTCCTGCGCCTCTATTTATGATGGCAGTGTCCTCTTTACGCCCTCTGAAGTGTTCATTCGCCGCAAACTTTCTCCGCTGCCCTTTGCTCTCCTTACTCTTCACAGTGGCGTCACGAAGGTGCTCGTCGACAATCCCACGGCGTGCCATTTACCTTTATTTCATGGCGAATGCCTAGGCCTCATTCAGCCAGTCGACACCTCGTGCATCTTTGACGCTCCTGCCGCTTCTACATCTACGGACCTTAGCGCCCTTACTTGTGACCCTGCGGTTGATCAGTTCCTCCTCGACGCTTTCCACCGCTCCATTGACGATGAAACGTCCTCTTCCGAACGATGTAAGCTGCTCACTCGCCTGCAGAAGTTCCGCGCTTCTTTTGACAGCACTGCTTCCGGTTTGGGTCGCACGTCGACCGTTTTTCACCAGATCGATGCAGGCAGTCATGCACCTCTACGGCAAAGCCCTTATCGGGTATCCGCCTCGGAGCGCCGTATAATTGACGACAAGGTTGCTGATATGCTGAAGCGCGGCGTTGTGCAGCCTTCCAACAGTCCCTGGGCATCACCGGTCGCTCTTGTTCAGAAAAAGGATGACTCTATTCGGTTCTGTGTCGACTACCGATGTCTGAACAAGGTAACACGCAAGGACGTTTATCCGTTACCGCACATCGACGACGCCCTCGACTGTTTGCAGGGAGCGGAGTTCTTTTCTTCGCTGAATTTACGTTCCGGATACTGGAAGTCCCTATGGCACCATCTGATCTACATAAAACAGCATTTGTGACACCTGACAGATTATACGAATTTACCGTGATGCATTTCGGCCTGTGTAACGCTCCAGCCACTTTTGAGAGGATGATGGATAATATTTTACGCCGCCTCAAATGGAACACATGTCTGTGCTACCTGGATGACGTAGTTGTATTTTCCTCTGATTTCCGCACACATCTCAGCCTCCTCGAGCACGTTCTGAAATGCGTCACTGATGCGGGACATCAACTCAACTTAAAAAAAAATTCGTTTGGTGCCCGACAGCTCACCATTATTGGCCATGTTCTCTCGCGAGATGGCATTTTTCCGGATCCAGCCAAGCTCCGCGCAGTCGCCGATTTTCCCAAACCAAAGACGTTAAAGGAGCTTCAAAGTTTCGTTAGTTTATGCTCATATTTCCGACGTTTCATTCGAAATTTCGCATCCATAAGTGCACCCCTGACAGACCTTCTACGCGGCGACAAAGTACTTTCAGCTTGGTCGCCCACCTGCGATGACGTCTTCACGAAATTATGCCGCCTGCTAACCTGCGCCACCTATCTGCCATCACTTCGACCCTGCAGCCCCCACCTCGGTCCACACCGATGCCAGCGGCGTCGGACTCGGCGCCGTATTCGCGCAACGGAAAGCGTGGTTCGATGAATATGTCGTCGCCTACGCGAGCCACACCCTGACAAAAGCCGAAGCTAATTTCTCGGTTACAGAAAAAGAGTGTGTAGCCATTATTTGGGCCCTTGGGAAATTTCGTCCTTATTTATATGGTCACACTTTCGATGTCGTCACTGACCACCATGCCCTTTGTTGGCTGTCCACCCTAAGGGACCCATCTGGCCGATTTGCACGCTGGGCCCTACAGCTACATGAGTACGACATCCGCGTTCTTTACCGTTCCGGCCGCAAACACACGGACGCTGACGCCCTTTCTCGCTCACCGGTCTCAGCTGACAGCGCTTGCCTATCCGCCGTTGAGCCCACACTTCTATCCCATGCACTGCGCAACATGCCGTCCGAGCAGCGCAAGGATCCCTGGATCAGTGCTCTCAACAGCCTCCTTTCTGATCCATCCACCTCTTCACTATCTCGCGCTCTTCGCCGCCAAGCTACCCACTTCAGCATTCGCGATTGACCTTCTTTATCATCGTAACTACCTTTCTGAAGGTCGCAAGTGGCTTCTTGCGATACCCCACCATCTCCGTGACGTTATCTGCGAAGCTTTCCACGCAGACCCACAGTGCGCGCATGCCAGCCTCTTCAAGACCTACGCTCGACTACGCCTCCGATTTTATTGGCACGACAAGTATAACTACGTGCGAAACTTCATTCGCGCCTGTGTTCATTGCCAACGCCGAAAATTACCTCCCGGACAAGTCTACCCGTCCCAACCCTTTCCCTGCCCTAATCGACCCCTTGATCGTGTGTGTATTGACATATACGGACCGCTACCATCCACTCCGGCAGCGAACCGCTGGATTATTGTTGCAGTGGATCACTTGACCTGTTATGCTAGAACAGCCGCTCTGCCGACTGCCACTGCCCGCGACGTTGCATTGTTTCTGTTATGCCATTTCGTTCTGCGCCATGGTGCCCCTCGCGCACTTCTGAGTGATAGAGGCCGAGCCTTTCTTTCCGATGCTTTGAAGGCACTACTCGACCAATGCCGAATCGTTCACCGTACAAGTACAGCGTACCATCCGCAAACTAACGGCATGACAGAGCGATTCAACCGTACGCTTGGTGATATGCTCTCAATGTGCGTTGCCTCTGATCATTAAAATTATGACCAAGTTCTCCCTTTCGTGACGTATGCGTGCAATACTGCGGCCCAAGCAACTACTGGATTTTCCCCGTACTTTCTCCTATATGGACGAGAACCATCTAATACGTTCGATACAATTCTTTAATATAAACCTGATACCTCCGAAAGTACTCCGCTGTCTGAAGCAGCTCGACATGCTGAGGAATACCGCCAGCTTGCCCGCTCTTTTCCACCGAGGATCAGTGGCAGCAGCAATCCCGTCAACCTGCTGACCGTTCTCCACCAACTTTTTCCCCTGGCTCTCTGGTCTGGCTTCGAGTACCCGCTATGACACCCGGCTTTCCGCAAAACTTGTCACAAAATACGTCGGACCCTACCACGTTCTGGAGCAAGCGTCCTCCGTCAATTACCTCGCGGAGCCCCTCACGCCATCGACAGACCTGCGCCATCGCGGCCGCGAACTTGTCCACGTCTGCCGCATTAAGCCGTACTACGACCCAATAGCAGTGCCTTCGCCATAAACCGCCAGGATGGCGCCTTTTTCTGCGGAGAGTGATTGTAACAAAGAAGAGTACCTTGCGCCTCAGTGGCATCGCCACCGGCATGAGCTCGTGGTTGCTGTCCTTGGCCGAACGCTTGTGGCTGCTCGCCATTCGCCTGCGTTCATTGCTAATAAACCTCTTAGCATTACCATTACAGTTCCACCGACCCTTAACGAAACGGTGGCGTTTATCCGTTTTTGCCAAAAGGAACTAGTTCCAGGAACGCCGTTCCGCACTGCTATAGAACTTTTTGATCACGCCAAAGGCTAGGACGCGCGGCGAGCCTTTCGACTTCTCTGGATTGTGCGAGCTGGCGCAGCGCTGCTTGAATGTGCTGACGTTGCGTGCTGCAGAACGACTTGGCAATGTTTTAGCGCATTCTCCATGAAATTTGCGTGATGTTAGTTCATACGAGGTCGTCAAACAAGCACTGTGTAGCCTTCCGGTGCAGTGGTAGCTACAGTATGAGTAAATTTCTCTTGGCTGCGCAAAAATGCGATGCGCATCCTCACCCGCGGTGTGTCTTGAGAACTACTTTCGCTGTATCGATTTTCACTCGGCGAAGAGAACCGGCGTCCGTGAATCGCCAGCGTGAAATTTAAAATCTTCTTCCTATCCGATCGCTTGGCGTGGGAACCAAAGCATAAAGGTACATGCTTCAACCCAATCGAACCCTGCAAGAGTTAAGTGCCAATCATTACAAAAACATGTGCGTCAGCCTCCGGATTGTTCTCACGCATTTCAACTTTAGTAGACTTGAAATCACTATACTATGTCAACGTTAATCTTCTGTATGAGGCCGATGGCCTTGGAAAACACAGCGATCTCAGCAGTTGATAAACCTGCATGATCCATATGCGTTTATGCATGGACATCGCCGTTTTTTCCTGTAAGGCATATTATGCTCAGGGGATCACGTAAAAGAAATCTAACGGCTATTTCAGAGGACACCATTTCCCTAGAACAGGTAAGTGCATCGCAGAAGGCCGGACGAACAAGGCTGAAAAATTAATCATAAGGAAAGAATAAGCTGAAGGATAAAATATCACTTATTATATTGTCTTTTTTTTCGCAAAAAGTAAAAACAAAAAGAGGAACACTGGCTAACGCCGCAATAAGGCCTCGCATGGTCATGCCGCGTGCTTCGACCATGCGCTATATAGAACAGACAGATCTATAACACAGCAATTACCACTACCTCGGACGCTCGCATCGTCTGCAGCTGGTCGCTCGACCACTTGACAAGTGGTATTCATACTGTAGGGTATGCTATTATTACTAACCAAAACTATTTTATTCGTGGGCGGCAACCCCGTCTTGGAAATGAGATAGTCTCGCATTGTATCAACGGATGACGATTTGAACGCTTGTCAGCGTAAACAGCACAACGTATTCTCCAGAAGAACGGTATATCCATCCTGTTAGGATCATCATATGTTTCGTAACTATACATTGCTGCTAAACCACAGCTCAGAATTAGTGAGAATGCTGCAGTAAGTTCACATTCATGAAACGAATTTCAAGGAATACACAACTGATCTCCGAGGCTGAGTGGAGGCTCACACATGCACGCACACATCGCGCTTTGTGCTCAGTCGGCCTCAACGCCAGGAGAAACTCCTGCTATGACCGCTTAAATCACTTCAGTACAGCTCATAGAACCGTTTTGCACGTAGAATACGCCATGTCATGCTAAATACATCACGGGAGCGTGAAGAAAAACACCAGAAACTGCGACCTAGCGTACACCATGGTGTATAAACACAAGTTTTATTAAAAAAAAAACACGGAGTGGTCGCCGAAGCCAGCATGGCCCGTGCGGCGCTATGAAGTAAAGCTATTCCAAACTTTTCCATTAAAATTCAGCTATCAGTCCACCACGATTAGTCAAAACATTTTCGGGCCACTCCCAACTTCGCCTGTCTGCCACGCTACGTCACGAAAACCGTGATAGCTCCCCATCTGATATAACCTGTACACACTGATTATGCATGATTAAACCGCGCACAAGAAAAATAATTATTCCTGATTCGACGCCTTTTCACCATTAGCCCTCTGCTACTGGTCCAATTTTTTCGGGCTGCGCCCACTTCGCCTGTCTGTCACGCCACCTCACAAAACCGCGAAAACTCACCGCGTCAAAGTGACGTGTACACGAAAAAAATGCAATAATATGCCCAACAAAACTAAATTTTGTTTTTCTGAATAGCCAGAGACTGCCCCGTTCCGAAAGAAATAGAAGATGGCAGCCCGTCGATCGCTCACGCCCTCGCTGCTCGCACTTTCCGGTGAGAATGTATTTATTTTCGCATGATAAACCTTTTTGCGTGGCCGTAAAACGTTATCGAGGCCTTTCGGCACGTATACGACATCGCTCTGGCAACTCTTCCGTGCTGAGGATACGTTTTAGTGGCATTTTTATCCTTCCGTTGGACGCCGCCGCGATTTTCGACCAGCCACCGCAAGCTAAGTAAGGCGAAGCAGACCAATCGGAGAAGCCGACACCACCCTCTTCATGCGGTTATATATTTTCACTGTGCTGGCTCGGCCCCATCGAAACCCTCTCCACTATAGTGTGGTCCTCGCCTCTTGTCAGCCAATTCGATAACAAACACCTCTCAGTGCAGGCAACGTTATTCGTTTTGAAAGCGAACGAAGGTGACCTCCTATAAACGAGGAGAGTGTTTGATTGGGTTGTTCAGACAGCGCTGCGGATCACCGCCCGATGCTTGCGTCGGTGGTTGCGTAAATTTGACGTCAGGAGATTGGAATCAAAACAGTTTGGAATAGCTTTACGTTATAGCGCCCTGCTCGTAGGCGGCGCCAATACCTGCGCAATGTGGTGACGCCCATGAAAAAACAATCTGTAAAAGTTGCCTCCGCCAATGGACTTCAGCATACGTCACACAGTGCCAGTGACGTCATATAATGTGAAGTCACCGGCGCATGTGCAGTGGCTCTGGTTGGCAGCCAGCTCTCGACGGGGTGCACTGGCGCAGTGCTTGTGGCGGGTGTGTGGTACGTGGACGCGTTTTTTTTTTTTTTTTTTCGTGAAGCTCCACTCCTGACAGTCAGATCAGCAGTATTATGTGCCGGAGAACATCGGTGCTGCGTGATTAAAAACTGGCGACGCTGGATTTTTTGCTTGAGGAAGTGCGCAATATGGTGGATTGTGGCGGACTGTGCGATGAAAGAAAGTGGCATCGCCTTTTAGCCGTACATGACCCACGTTTTTTGCGGCGTGATAAAGTTCGCGGCGAAAATCAGCGATGGTATGGGTTTATATTTGCGTAGTAAAAAGGGCCACATTGATGTGTGTGTGTGTACGGTGTGTGCGTGCATGCGTACGTGCGTGATACGTGTGTGTGTGTGTGTGTGTGTGTGTGTGTGTGTGTGTGTGGTGTGTGTGTGTGTGTGTGTGTGTGTGTGTGTGTGTGTGTGTGTGTGTGTGTGTGTGTGTGTGTGTGTGTGTGTGTGTGTGTGTGTGTGTGTGTGTGTGTGTGTGTGTGTGTGTGTGTGTGTGTGTGTGTGTGTGTGTGTGTGTGTGTGTGTGTGTGTGTGTGTGTGTGTGTGTGTGTGTGTGTGTGTGTGTGTGTGTGTGTGTGTGTGTGTGTGTGTGTGTGTGTGTGTGTGTGTGTGTGTGTGTGTGTGTGTGTGTGTGTGTGTGTGGTGTGTGTGTGTGTGTGGTGTGTGTGTGTGTGTGTGTGTGTGTGTGTGTGTGTGTGTGTGTGTGTGTGTGTGTGTGTGTGTGTGTGTGTGTGTGTGTGTGTGTGTGTGTGTGTGTGTGTGTGTGTGTGTGTGTGTGGTGTGTGTGTGGTGTGTGTGTGTGTGTGTGTGTGTGTGTGTGTGTGTGTGTGTGTGTGTGTGTGTGTGTGTGTGTGTGTGTGTGTGTGTGTGTGTGTGTGTGTGTGTGTGTGTGTGGTGTGTGTGTGTGTGTGTGTGTGTGTGTGTGGTGTGTGTGTGTGTGTGTGTGTGTGTGTGTGTGTGTGTGTGTGTGTGTGTGTGTGTGTGTGTGTGTGTGTGTGTGTGTGTGTGTGTGTGTGTGTGTGTGTGTGTGTGTGTGTGTGTGTGTGGTGTGTGTGTGTGTGTGTGTGTGTGTGTGTGTGTGTGTGTGTGTGTAATGCGCAATTGGCAATGCATCACGTTTCCGAAAATTTGGACGCGCCTGACGTGTACTAGGGGCAGTCGGAG
Source organism: Dermacentor silvarum (assembly GCF_013339745.2). Lineage (NCBI taxonomy): Eukaryota > Metazoa > Arthropoda > Arachnida > Ixodida > Ixodidae > Dermacentor > Dermacentor silvarum. The sequence continues at coordinate 430,070,242 of NC_051154.1, forward strand.
TGACCAGGGCCGCTATCTTGTACGCGTTCGAAAAGCCGACGTTCGGTTTCGCCTCACGCGATTGGCCTATATTGGCCTAGGCCGCGATATCGATCGGCCGGGCCTCGGCAATCGCGTGAGACGAAACCGAACGTCGGCTTTTAGAACGCGTACAAGACAGCGGCCCTGGCTATCGACAGAGCTTCAGGCCCGTCATCTTTGTACAGGTTGCATGAATGAGATGGGATGATCAGTGAGCGCATATATATCAGTGCCGTCTTCGCTCTGTGGAGAAAAAGAATTGTTTTAGCATGATGTATCGGTGTAAAAGTATTACTGTCAATGAGCTCCTCCCACTTTTTTATTGCGATAGCAATTATATGGACACTCAAAGAGGATTTCTGCCGTCGGCGTCGCCGTCGCCGTGAGGTTCCGTATGACGTCAACGGCGATGAAATTGTCGCCGCGCGCCGGACGCTGTATGTGCGAGTGAAAGGGCGCAAGGGCCGCGCGCTTTCACGGGGAGCGAACGCACGGCGGAGAACAAACGCGTGTTCTGCGCTGTGCTCCCTGAAGGGCTGCAGAATTAAGCGTCCCTTTCCTCCTTTACAATCACCATATATATATATATATATATATATATATATATATATATATAGAGCAAACGCGACTTCTTCCGTCGTGCGAAAGGCCGTGGGGGGACGGGAGGGAAGGAAGGCGACATTTACCTGCGGCACCAAATGCGTATTTATATAAGATCGTTGCGAGGTGAGAAGGTGGTAAAGACTTCCGACGCTGCTCGACGAGTTTCCCGTTCGGATTTCGTCGAAAACCTCCGAGCCGCCCCCAGAGGCCCTGGCAACAGTCACCAACGCCGCGCGCATTCGGTGCGAATGCGGGCAAAGCGGCGACGGCGTCGACATCAGTTCTGCGCGTTGCTGGTGCTGCTGCATGTCAAAGTTTACACAGCTGATAAAACTACTATCCTTACTCCGTATTCACTACTAAGTTGCTATCGCAATTGATGTTTCGCTTTTCAGGTGAAACGGCGACATTTATTATTTTTTACCATTGCCGAAACCGCATACGCCTCGCTAAAAGGGACGTACAGTCGCGAGCAAAAGTTTGGAGACCACGGCATCAGCAAAATGTTTAAATATATTCAAGCACAGCTCCACGGCCTCGAATTGGCTTAAAACGTTGTATTGGTAAAACAAGTGCACGTAGGCGCGCGCTCTTGATTTCAGCCGGAATGCCCAGGCTGCGAAGCAAAAAAAAAATATTGGACCCTTTGGTCCATAAACCTTTGCTCATGACTGTACATGCGCTACAAGCCTGTTTTTTTACGGCCACGGCGGCCGCATTTCGGTGGGGGTGAAGTGCAAAAACGTCCGTGTACTTAGATTTAGGTGCACGTTAAAGAACCCCACGAGGTGGAAATTATTTCGGAGTCCCCCAGGAGGGCGTGTCTCATAATCATAACGTGGTTTTGGCACGTAAAACCCCATAGTTTTTTTACCATTGCCGCAGCGGCGTGATTAAGCAAGGGGGTGGACAGTGGGGCTAGTTTCGATGTTGACAATAAAGCATCGCCATGACACTGGTAGCTCTAGCGAAATTCAGTGACGTTTGCATATAAGGCACTATATTTCCAACCTACATAGCAATAAGGTAAAGTGATACAATTATGTGTAGAAATAAAATGTGTTTTTGGCTTTTCACTTTCTTGGCATGGGATATGTTTATTGAGTCACTTCACTTGTTGCGCCAACGGGCGGCGCTTTCGCTCTTATCGCTTACCTTATCGCAAAGGTGAGCACACGTGCGCGGCTTTGCCTTTTATTGTGCGCTGCAACATTTTGTTCAGGTATCGGCTGGTGCTCAAGCGATGTAAGAAAAAAATCAAAGCCCTTTTCTTAAAGAAAGATGGTTGAACTCGAAACTTTCCTCCACACAAATTGAGTCAAAGTCCAAAGCCAACGACCACGCAATGAAGCCAAGAAATGCTGAGCGAGCCGATGCGATGCATATGTGATTTCATTGCTTAATTAAGCTTGCATTTCTGAACGTTGAAGTTGAATGAAGAAACATTTCGTTAAGTTGTTTAGCCTTTAATTTAGATCATGTAGCCGTTGATTACAGGCACACACTCACCCTTTCACGCGCGACTCTACACTTGCACACTATTGTCTTGTGATCGCTGTGGTAGACGGTCAGAGGCTCTGTCGTTGCAGATACACGGGATCGGCCTTGCTGGCACGTTCCCATACGGCAGCCTGTGCTGCCATGCGCTGCACCCGCGGCCTACCCTTGGTGACGGCCGGGAATGCATTGCGTGATGCGTGTAATGCAATGCAGATATATACGGTTCGTCTGAGTAGCGTGGCGTTGCAGCTGCCATTGTTCTTATGGGTACAACTGCGAATGTAAACTGCACTGTTCTACGATACGTTTGTCGTGCGAAGTTGTTCAATTTTGTGCGCAGATGCGCAGATATTTCAATTGTGTAAGTTGGCTTTCCTGCAGTGCGTTTTCGGCACTCACGAACGAATCAGTGAGACATAGAAAGCTTCCCTTTAAAACAGAAGAAAGGCCACAAGACATTCTGCGTGGCTCTGTGCTGGGCCAACACGGAAAGGGACAACAGATCCCCTTTTTTTCCGAATCCAAGACCAGACTTTTTATGCCGTTATGTAGCGAATATCCGCTCACCTTATCGAAACGGCTATAAGACGAAAGCGACGGTATTCCGTACGTGGTACATTTCTCTGTAGTGCGTAAGTACATTGAAGCTACCTACCGACAGCAGCTCCAGAAACGAGTGATTGCTAGCGGACGTTTGGTTATATCTCGGCGACTGCTGTTCGCTCCATCGAAAAAAAAAAACGACTGATAACTTGTCTTCGTTGAAGATGCTTGAATGCTTGCTGCACGCACGAGGGGGTTAAATTAGGGAACATTGTGCTTGCCTGTTCTTGGATAGACACTGCAAGTCGGCTAGAGCTTCACTTGGTGTGGAAACCATTTGAAGGAGCGCTGCGCTAGTGCAGAAAGCACTGCAACCGCTGTATTCTTCGCGTTGGGTTCTACGGCACCGGGTGCATTTTACATCGTGCAGCGCAATGTTCTGTGTCACCAAAGAAAAATTAAGGAAGAAAACGGCTTGCCTGTTTTTCCTTATCGAATATTCATATGCCATGTTCGCGGCTATTACCTGAGAACTAAGCAGACGGGCAGATTTTGTTCAGAACGAGCGAATGTACCTTGCTCTCACGTCGCGCCGGTGCGAAATCCCTACGAAGTTGCTTAGGTCGGCACTTAGCGAGCCACGCGCTCCAGTGTTCCTGCAAAGTATTAACGCGGTATCGTTAAGGGCCCCGTGTCACAGAAAATCCGGCGTACATCGTACATCTAGATCGTACATCTGCATCAGGAAACAAGTGGGTTGCCGTCGCCACCGATTACGTGACGCGCTACAAAATGACACGAACGCTGGCGACCCGCTGTGCTACAGACTTGGCTGATTTTTCCCTCCGTGACGCAATTTAATACACGGTGGCACACGTAAATTGCTGACCGGCCGAGGCCGAACTTTCTCTCTAAAGTCATCGACGTTATCCAGTGGTACTGCACTATGCAGCACGAGTTCACCACGTCGTACCATCCCCAGACGAACGGGCTCAGCGAGCGTTTGAATCGGACCTTAACGGACACGCTTTCAAAGTACGTGTCGGCTGACCACCGTGATTGGCACCTTGCATTGCCATATGTAACATTCGCATATAATTCCTCCCGCTACGACACAGCTGGATGTCCTCCCTTTTTACCTTTTGCTCGGACGTGAACCAAATTAACCGTTGGACCCATTTATTCCTTCCCCTGCAACTTCGACTAGTGAATATGCACGCGGTGCCATTGCTCGGGATGATTACGCGCGGCAGGATAGCCCGTAGTAGACTTGATGCTTCCCAAGACAATCAGAAGCGCCTTTACGACCAGCGACAACACGACGAACGTTTTGCTCGGGGTGCCCTCGTGCCACTTTGGTCGCCCTCCCTGTATACGTGTGGGGCTTTCTGAAAACCTCCGTCCACGCTACACGGGCCCATATCGCGTCCTTCGACAAGTTATTTACCTCACATACGTCATTGTGTCTGTCAATCCCACAACATCTACCATTCCGTTGCCTAGCGACGTCGTCCACTTTTCGAGACCTAAGCATTACCACCCTTCCTCTGGTGTGGGTCCATAGTCGCGCCATGCTGGTGCTTCTGCCGCCGGGGTTATGCTACGTGCTAATCGAAGAAGATGATGCCGACCCTTGGATTTAGTGGGACGTATACCCATAAGCGGCCACTGCCTGATGTGATGACGACGACGTGCCTCGCTTGATGTTGGCTGGCTTCCATGTTGGCCAGTGCTTACTACCCTTGTAAATACACCCTGCAAATAGTTTCTCTACTGTGCTTCCACGTAACAATATTTTCAGTGAGGCGTAAAGATGACATAAATTAGAATGGAAATTTACAGGGATAAATTATGCGTAACTAGACGAGATGCGCCATGTTATAAAACATATCGCATGATGCTTGAATCGGCAGTTTTCCTGAATACAAACGTCCCTGAGACGAAGTGCCCTGGACCTTCAAAACACTGCATTATATAGGCCACTTCGTTGTATAGGTCGTGCGCCGTACCACTTACAATAACTCAGGCTAAGGACGTACGTTGAGTGAAAGAAAACCTTTATGCAACAAGAATTCAAGAGAGACTCGTTGAAGTCGCTAGTTTTTTGTGCACAATTAGTCTGACAGAATGTGAAACTGCAGCCAACCTTTTTTTATTGAGATTCACAGTTTGCTCAGCGGCGGAGCGCAAGAGCTATGCAAAGTTAAGCGGCTAATCTATAAATGTTGCTATCGCCTGCCTCGCCATCAAATTCCATGTTTCGTTTACAGGATCTTCATCACTGTTGCCTTCGTAAACATCCCCTTCTTTTCCACCCTAGAAGCCTTTGGAGAGTTCTTCAGTCGTCAGTTACGGTTACACCATCACGTCGTCATCAAATGTGACGTATTCGTCAGCCGTCACACCCACTGACGCGTTACAACGAGCGGCGTTTGAGTTGGGCGATTCCTGAAGCAGTGAAGCAGGATTGCTTTTGCACATTGGTACGATCGTAAAGAGCGTAACTAGCGCTGCCGTTAGCGCTAGCACAAAACGCACCTCGGTGACGTCTGCGGAAGACAGTGGCGCCATCGCTACGTGGCGTTCATGGTAAACATTGTAACCAAGAAAAAAAATCTGCCGCCGGTGGTCTTCGGTGGTCTGCTTGTTGCGGTGGTATTCCTTGAAAAAACGTTCACAATACGTATGAAACATGGGAATTCAGCAGTGACATAGTCATTGTTTTGTTATATTGGTCATTTTGCTGTAGAAGCATTTTTGTAAAGCGGTCGACTCTTTACTGTCTGTGTAAATATGATCAAGAATAATGATAAGACTGAACAAAGTAATTACAAAAATCATCCAAGTCGTAATGGCTGTTACAGTTATTAAGGGTAAGCCTATCGTTTACTTATTAGACGTGGAAATGAGTGCCTTTATAAAATACGAAGGGTACGTAGAGCTTAGGTTTCGATTGCATTAAAGCATTGTAAAAGGAATGTTAACATCAGGGTTGCATTTGGCAGCACGGTTCTAACATAATTGCGAGTGTTATAAAATGAAGCGCTAATTCACGCCTGGTGCGCTCGAGTTGATATCACCTGTTTTGCGAATAGATATTTGCTATCTGCGTAATAAGGTGTGGAAAAATATTTACATCGCATGCCTTCTCATGCTAAGTTCTTGTCTATCAGCTAGTGAAGTAAGCCTTGGTCAAAATAACAACTAACGAATGTGCTGGGCAGCCATGAAGAACCTTTAACCTGCAGTCTACACATATAGTTACGAAAACAAAAAAATGAGTAGTTAGCCAGTTCCACTTACTACGGGTTACCTAAAGCTACTAGTGTGGGAAAACAACATGATATATGTATGAAATGTATTAGTATAATAAGACTTCTAGGGCGAATGAACGGGGACAAGTCAGCGCTCTTTATACGGTGATGAAGAAGACATCAATATAAAAGGATTATTTGCGCTGTGCTTGTCCTCTGAGAGATGTTTTCGCCCAGCTGTTGTTACAAACCAGGCGCTTAGTCGGGGGGTTCTTGTCCACGTTGTGCTGGCCTCGCCTTGGTTGCAAATCAAGGTGCGGTCGATCGCCTCTAAGCACAATTATGAAATACGCATCAGTTTGCCTCTACACTTTCCGTCTATTTCGTTTGAAGCAAGGGTATTATTGGATGCAGTGTGCAGAGCTCGCCGCAATCTATGACACATTCCCTACTTAAGCGGTTCTCAGGACTAGCCTGTTACCATCCCTGATGCTTTTGCGCTGAAAGTGCACTTCAATTTAGACAAGCGTAGTAATGCGACGAAGGCGTTGTCTTGCTCGCTTTGCAGGACGGGCGTTGTTTGTCTTGTATCTTTTCACCCAGTTAAGTTCTGCTCGTTTTTACTTTTGCAAGTACATATACATTCTCCTCTCGCCCGTAGCTGAGCAGCGGTAACCTGCACTATCTGAACTGCGCGCATAACTATAGTGCAACAAGCCGTCCTTTCTCTTCAGTTCAGTGGACAATCTGAACATGCATAGATAACTGGATTTTGCATTTGCACCTTGTACCTCACTGATACGCACTCGTCCTTACAGAGAGTCATTGGGACTAATGTTTGCAAGTGCTATTTTAGGCCTGAATAGTAAAAACTTACATTTGTGTCCGGTGCGAATCATACGAAGAACAAGCAAGTGTGGCTATATGGACGGAAAGCACATAGTCACGTTGTAGTGACGGTACAGAACACAGCAGCAAGAACTTTTGAACCACAAAAGTATTTTTTAGCCAAACCGGCGCCCAGAAAAACAAGTTTACACTCAAAGTACAATGATAGCGGCGTGTAAGCAATGCTGATTCATGTTGAAGCTGCACTCCATAGGCGATTAGGCGCCGCAGGCTAATTCGACGTAAGGGTTTAATCCAATGCGAACGACAAACCTCGTGCGGAAAGTGCCAACACCAGGCTATACAGCTTTGGAGCCTCCGCTGCGCTGTGACTACCGAAACGCTCCCTGTCGAAGCTTGTTAGTGTCACGATGCAGTAGTTCGCTTCACCACTCCTAGACAGCGGCGCCATCATTGTCAACAAAACATCTTACTCGTTGGCGCGGAACGTCACATCCGTTACAGGAAGTTCATCGCGGACTCCGGCATAAACACTGTCGTGTTAAAACAACAACCGAGCAACAAAGAAACGAAGTCCCAATGTTCGTCAGCGGGCGTTGAAAGCCTTCAGACGCACCCCGTAGGCGACTTCAGGTTGAGCGCGGCGCCGATGTGATTGCGTAATGACGTCTGGCCAGACCGCATAGTCCCGCGTGCGCCAATACGTCGGTTAATGTTGTAGGGTCCGAAATAGCGTCGCAAAAGTTTCCAAGTCCTCGCCGGCGTATGAGGGTCCAAACCCAAACACGGTTGCCGGGCTGGTATTTCACGTAACGTCCGTCGAATATTGTAGTGTCTCTGTCCTTTACTGGCTCTTAATGCGCAGGCGGGAAAGTTGTCGTGCTTCTCCGGCGCGCTGCAGATAGCCGGCGACGTCGAGATTTTCCTCGTCAGTAACATGTGGCAGGATGGCCTCGAGAGTCGTCGCCGGGTTCCTTCCGTAAACCAGGTTGGATGGTGGGATCTGCGTTGTTTCTTGCACTGCCGTGTTGTATGCGAAAGTTACGTACGGCAGGACGGCATCCCGCGTCTTGTGCTCGACGTCGACGAACATCGTTAACTTGTCACCTATGTAAATGCGGCACAAAAAGCGTTGAAAATTTGAACGGAAGCCGACGCCCCTTATTTCCAGAAGAGGCAGGGTGAGCTGAAATGCCACAGGTGTCAGCTACCACGTCACAGGTACATTCTGCCGCACAAAATCATCTCGTCATCATCATCACCCAATTTTATTAACATCGCATACAGCTGAAGCCTCTCCCAGTGATGGAGTTGGCTGTGTTGCATCCTAACCCTGCTCATTCCCAATCTCATTACGGCATCTCATGCTACAGAGTCCTTGTGTACGTTTTCTCTCCCATTTTCTAGTTATCCTGGTTATCTGCTACACGCATTGCATGACCTACCTGACTCCATGCCTAATTCTCGATCTGAATTATCTGCGTATAGAGCGTGCTTGATGCCGGGTATCTCGTTGATTGCCCTAGGCAGGTCCAGTAGTGCTATATTAAACACCGGCAGCTTGGGACAGATGGAAGAAGCACTCCAACGGGCAGCGGATACTGTAGAGTGCATCGGCCTCGCTTACGGACTTCGATGCTCCTCTACTAAATCAGAACTCCTGATAATTAGGAAGCGTGGCAACCAAATTCCGTTGAATATCCAACTCCATCAATCCCCGGTCAAGGAAGTGCACACTATCCGCGTCCTGGGAGCATGCATTAATCATCAGGGGAACAAAACGCAGCAATTCGAAAGCTCCGCACTACCTGCACCAATATCTCCCGAATGATATCCAGAATTGCCAATCGACACCGTGGCATTAAAGAAGCGGACATACTGCGTCTCGTACAGGCCATTGTGATCAGTCATGTCACTTACAGCTTCCCGTACCTTCGCGTTCTCAAAAAGGACGAACTCAAACTGGACCGTCTACTCCGACTTACATATCGGAAAGCCCTCACTCTACCACCATGGGCCACGAATAACAGGCTCCTTGAAATGGGCATCTATAATACAGCGTCAGAACTTTTCCAAGTTCATTACATGAACCAAGTCATTCGGCTCGCACGCACCAAAGCAGGTTGCACCACGCTATAGAAGCACTGGGCATCAATCCACCCACTCAGGTCGCCAGCAAGCGATCACTACCACCAGAATGGCAGCAGGATATCATCACTCGCCCGTTTCCACTCAATATGCACCCCGTCCGCTACGAAAACAGGAGAGCTGCCACAGTCAAAGCCTACGACAAGTATTCGGATAACGCAGGTGCTTTCTTTGTAGATGCCGCCGGACCCCTGCACAACCGCTCCACGGCAATCGTTGTACACAGGGGACTGCAGGTGGTAGACTGTATCTCGGCCACCGGAATAGACATCACAGCCATGGAAGAGGCCGGTATAGCCTTAGCCATGCGTAATCCAAGAGCCAATTTTGTCCTCATGGATTCCCAGGCGGCGTATCGCAATTTCGCAAGAGGTCAAGTCGGCCACCTCGCACACTCAATACTGCAACACAACCCCAGCAATTCCGGACATCGCCTTTAGTTCACAGCTTTTACACCACGTGGCGTACGGACCTTTAAGATTCGAAATTCGCGCGATGACCCACGAAGTGTACTGGACGATAACAGAATACACGTTTTAACAATAAAAGAAAAAGAAAAAAAGGACCACGCCAACAGCTTTCACTGTCGAGCATGGACGAGCGCGAATCAGGAATAACTGATCTGATAACCGCCGCGCGTATAAGACGAGCAGCCAGCTAGTCTACTGTGAATCAACAGTTTTGCTGCTATTGATAGTCGTTTAGAGGCTCAGCCCCGCTTCGAGAAAGCGGGTGCAGAACCTTGAAAGAGCGGCCTCCGCCCCCGTCCCCCCCTTCCGTCCATCTTTTCCTCGTCCAACTTTTTGTCCGATCAAATCAAAAAAGCAAAAATGGCCTTTTGTCGCTTCATTTCTCGAAAGCTGATTCTAAAATAATAATGTAAGCTTGCTAAATGGTCACGATGGGCGCATGTTTCAGGATATGCAGTCGCATGATTGACACCCTTAATCTCGGTTGGCCTCAGCTTATGAGTCCATTTGCGCATTTGCGTGCAGGTGCCTGATCGAGCTATGTTCACTGCCACGGAATTTCTGTTTTTCGAAGGCGAAAGCCTTAGGTGCATGGCTATATTTTCGGTGCTATTGGCAGTGACCTTGGCGAAACCGCGCCATAACGAAAATGGCCGACACAGCAAAGAGTAAAATCACGTCAACAAAAGCTCGGATTGACGTCAGTTTTCTCAGGGAGGTTCCTGTGAACAAAGTAAATTAGTAGCTTTGTAAAGAAAATTTGCTACATTTCAGCCGAACACCTTTTCTAAGCTCTTGGTAAGCGACGCGTGTAAATGCAGAAAATCATCTTTAACTGGTCAGTGTTCGAAGACCTGCTTCACTGCACAGTGGCATAGCCAGAAATTTTGTTCGGAGAGGGGGAGCTCACGTTGCAGCGCGGCTTCCTCCTTATAGAATTGGTCGAGGGATCAAATACATCAATAATAACTGCATTTCCATTGCCAATGTCATTGTATATTAGAGGCTGCAAATAAACTACTGAGTGCTACCCACTGTCAACTAAAATATGTATTTTTTCATAAAAGAATATATTCGCATGTCCCAAAAATTGTGGCAGAAATAACTGATATCAATGCTTCCGCGTTTTTTTGGTCTATTTAATTAGTAAAGGAAATATCACGCGAACTTTAGAGCATCAGAATATCATAGAATATCAGTTCCAAACCAGCAAAGCAGTGCATACAGCTGGTGCGAAAAACGTAAAGACCATGAAAAGAACAAGTTGAACACAAATATTTTGATAAATCTTTGTCATTAAAGAACTTTGTTTACTTTTTTGTACAGTCGCGAGCAGAAGTTTGGAGACCATGGCATCAGCAAAAAAATTAAATATATTCAAGCGCAGCTGCACGGCCCCGAATTGGCTTAATACGTTGTATTGGTCCATCACGCGCACGTAGGCTTGCGCTCTTGATTTCAACCGCAATGCCCAGGCTGCGAAGGAAAAAAAATAAAAACTTGGCAGCAGAGAGGCTCGGCCTTTCTGTACCGACGTGGGAGCGGCACGTGCTGACGCGCGTTCCGAGGGACCGTAATAAAGCTTTATCATACCATCATACCCTACCTTTGGTCCACAAACTTTTGCTCGTGACTGTACATATGCAACGGCCAGGGAAAAACCTCAATGACGCTGTCCTTCGTTGCAGTAGATTGCGCCTGAGCAGTTGTTACCGGTCGTGTATTGTAATTACACCGATAATATAGTCGCAGCAGTGAGTACATATAAGAAGCAGGAGTTCTGCAAGATGTAGATTAGAAATGCGAAAATAGAATGAATATACAAGTGCGAAGATACAAGTTGATTAAGGGCACAAAAGTGTCACTGGTAACAAAATGCACTGTTTGTATACACAAAGCCTCGCTACAAGATGTTTAAATATATGTATATGTATCCAATAAATCCACGTATTTAAGCAAACGTCACTGTATGTAATGCGTCAAACAAGACAAATAGACATGTTGCGCAGTCACACATAGTAGTAGCTTTACGCATAGAAAGACAGACAATCCAGGCAAGAACCAAACTATGATCGCAGAAATCATGATATGTTCCAGAAGGACCGCCTGTTGGGCTAGTTGGTCTAACATAGTTACTTTCAGTTTGGCAGAACAGTTTGGTTCTCCTAGAAGCTGACAAGGAAGGTGGATTTGTTGTGATGCCGAAAGGCATGTTCAATTAAAAAGCCCAAGTGGCAGTGGACAAGAACTTTGTGGCTGTTTAGAAAAGTGCAGTGAGGGTTAAGACTAAGTTCATACAATTTTTTAAGGACTTGGAATTGAATGATCTTGCTAGTGCTATTAGAAATAGTAAGGGGAACAGTCTGAAGGTTTCCTTTTCTGCAAAAACACATCAGGTAGATGTCCCTTTCAGAACCATTGTGAGCGAAGGGGGGGCTTGGCAAAAGAATGTTAGTCAGATTTTACTGAAGAGCCTTAAGTGACTCACGGTTATTGATCCTTTCCGCGTGAGGAAATCTGAAGAAGTCACTGAATATGTGAAGCCCAACGAGAGTATAGATTATGGCTTGTCTGTCGACGTTGAGGACTAGTTTTATTCAGTACCTCAAGATAAGCTTTTAGTTGCATTTGGGAAGTGCATTGAACAGAGTGGCGAATGCGATTTCCAAAACTCCGCTTGCTTGTCGGTTCATAATTTAACGCTTTTAGAATTTTATCTTAGTGTAACATTTATTGTTTTTAACGAGCAGCCTTTTCTGCAACGTAGAGGAATGTGTATTAGGTCTTGCGTGGCTCCGATTCTATGCGACATATTTTTAGCTGATATTGACAGTGCGCTTGATTTGGCTTTTAATGGGGGGGGGGAAGGTAATCAAAGTGCTTCGGTACGTCGATGACTTTTTAATTCTTTTAAAGAAAGAGGACGATTTCCCTGCCCCTGGGAGTGTTTTAGATGTTCTTATTCAAGCTGGGCAGGGTTTGAGTTTCACTCATGAATTGCTTGGAACTGAGGGGTTAAAATTCCTGGATCTCAGGCTAAAATTTAGTATAGGCCATGTTTGCTGAGAGTACCTCCCACGGGTTAAGAAGTATCCCCTGCCTTTTCAGTCTGCCCACTCTAAAATAGTAAAAAGGGGCATCGCATTACAATGTCTGGATGCTGCGCTCCGTAAGTCATGCCCGCATTCAATGCAGCATAACTTTCCCAATCAGATTGGTCGCCTTTTAGCAGCGGGATTCCCTGAATTGCTTGTTGTTGCGGTGGCCGAGTCTATCCTGCAGAGGGTAAAGAAGAGAACTGGAGCGGAAAGGGCTGCGACCCAGCGATGGATGGCGAGACCCGTAGCCATGCCTTATATGCATCAGGTCTCGCACAACCTGAAGAAGGTCGCGAACAGGCATCGTATTCCTGTGGTCTTCACGGCTACTAATAAGCTATGCAGGCTCTGCCCTCGAATTTGCGGTGATAGGAAAGAAGGTTGCCAAACCAGCCAAGATAGCCGCTTCGTGGGGTGTGCGACAGGAGTGGTATACTCCGTCCCCTTGTTGTGCGGGAAGGTGTACATCGGCCAAACCGAACGGTGCATAAACGACCGGCCCAGGGAGCATGCGCTAAAAATTAAGAAAAAAGGACAAGTATGCACATTTGGTTGCCCACATCATTACGTGTGGTTGCGAGGCACGATTTTATGAGACAACTATCTTAGGCAAATCAACAAACTACACGGCTAGAGTGGCTCTAGAAGCATTCTACATCCACAAGAACTCAGATATTTGTATAATCGAAGCGTCAATTCCTTTGCACAGCGCCGAACTGAACTATTTGAACTCTGTTGCCTGAGGGACATAGTACTGTTAACTTTTTTAGATTTCTTTTTATCACCTCGAATGGGAAAGGGGCGTGACACTGGTGTACGTGGTTCACCTTATAAATCGGACGGTTTGTTGACCGAAGTAAACGGTTGGTAGTAGCGCTCGTCCGCGTCTGTCGTGTCTTCGTGTGTGTTGTGTGTACTTTTTTGCGCTATGTCTGAAAGTAACTCGTGATATGTACTTGGGCCATGCGGCGGTCGCAACAGCACCATATGGGTAGATAATAGAGGAATAATGCAGAAATCAGTACGAAAATGTGTAATTTAACTGCCTGCTGAGCGGCGACAAACTTTCTGCATCCAAATCAAAGGAAGGGTGTTGCTTCGGTTCAAAAAAGAAGTAAAAGCGGGTAGCTAAAAAGGAAAGAAAAGACCAAACGAAAGCCACAGATGATGCGGCAATTTAAACTACCCAATATCCGAGTGTGTTTGTTGGGAAACGCCGCGAGGGCCGGGCTTTCAATAAACAAGGTCGGTAAAAATTGATTATTGATGTCCTCGTAATTTTGGTTTTCACACGATAGCTTTGATCATGATGCTACCTGTTTGAATAAACGGCGATAATTTCTGCGGGTTTAGAAACTAATGAACAGTCATACGTTTTCATAATTACGCGTTTATGGACCTGAAGGAACAGAACTTTTACTTGCATTGACTTTTGTCGCTTCCCTATCTAAAGGACAAATTTCACTCGCGGGGAAGTTTAGTGAAGCGGTCAATGACTTCGGACACGTTGATGCCAACGTCTCTGTGGACGTCGGCATCCTTGTCGAGCCAGCCTTGTTGTCCGCAAAAAAGAACCGCCTCAAAAATGGGCCGTTAACTTTCTTCTGTTTTCTCTTATTTTACTTTGCATGCCTAACCATGTGTTCCTCGGACATTGTAGAGCGCAAGTAATTTTTCTAATCTCATGTTAAAAATATACTATCTGCGCTTGAAGTGGTCACTGGAACGGTGGCTAGAATCTGAAGCCGTTTCTACACATTTACATAGAACCTGCAGTCGCAATGAGACAGGGCATCTATTCCGGTGCTAAAACCTAAATGTACTCCTTCGATGTCGTTGGCATCCTTGTTTAGGTACCTTGCACAAACAGTAAACTGTTGGATACCGGAAATATCCGTCGTTTCGTCAGCAATTATGGAGAAGCGGCCTGCACCATTTACTTTTGCATCTAGGCTTTCTTTGATAATTTCACCACAAATTTCTATAATTTGGTTTTGTACATCTGGGCTCAAATGCGAGGTATTACTGGGGCAACATCCAAATGGTTCTTCAGATATGTATCTCCACAATCAGATCGCAAATGAAGAAGCGCTCTGAAAATACCAATATTTTCAGAGGGAATTTGCTTAAATCCATAGGACCACTGTCCCTATGGTCACGGAGAGCCAGACCTTGTCGTCCGCAAAAAAGAACCGCCTCAAAAATAGGCCGTTAACTTTCTTCTGTTTTCTCTTATTTTACTTCGCCTGCTCTGGTCCAGCTGATGGATCACACTGGGCGTGCTTCCTGAAAGTGTTTGGAGAAACTTATCAGCTGCCAGCTGGCAGTCACGGTCATATTTAGTATTTTCGTGTGTGTGGAAGATTGCGAGCGCGGCCTTCCATTTCTGAAACGGCTTGGACACGAGGGCTCCAGTGCGCGCATGTTAGCTCAAGTTTATAAGAACATTAAACCCATAAAGTTCCAGAATTGAAAATCTAAAGCACGCCTTTGTAAATGTCAGTGCACCTTTCGCGTCATAAGTTTATGAGAACTTTTTACCCTTAAAGTTTCGGAATTGAATTCCATGCGCTCCGTAGATTCCGCGGCCGCTGCGAGATGACGCAACGCGCCCGCTCGCTATCGAAAAACCTTTGAAAGTTTGTGCTCGGATGGGGCTCCTTGCGTTATGCGAGTCCAGGTGCCAAGGGCGTTGCGACGAAATCCATCCCGAGTTCGCAATATGCGTGCCGAAATGTGTTTTGGAGTGTGAAAAAAACATTGCGGACAAAATCTAGAATTATTCCCGGCGCCGGTGGTTGTTTTGCTCGGTGGTGCATGCCAGCACGAAATAATTTTTTTTTGGGGGGGGGGGGGGTCTGAAGTCCCATCAGTCCTACTACTGCTACTAGTAACTACCCCTACTGCTACTACTATTCCCTTATCATTAAATAATTATTATAGAGGAAGTCCAACAACAATGAAAGCTTTACGTGAGATACAACGCAGTGTTTTAGAATAATTGATGCGAATATTCCATTGCGATTATAGAAAAGTTTTCATGTGTTAAATTTGCCGATTTGATGCCGATTGACAGTGGAATCAACATTATCTGGCTTACTTATCGTGATTATTGTTTTTTCATTTACCATAAACCAGTTCTCCACTATTAAATCTCTTGAGCAAACTTTAGTGGACACTGGGCTTGGGCTCCCGTGTACTGGTGAGGGATAGTGCCCCTGTATACGCAGGGCCTCTCTTTTCCTCGCGCCACCAGCACCGCCGTTGGCCGAGCGTCGTCACGCCGTGACAAGTGATATAAGTCGTTCTACTCGGCACCGAACAGAGAAAATGGCGGAAACAACGCCGCTATACCACTTGCTTCAGCTCTTGCGCCATCCGTATTGGCAAAGGCGCGTTCCCACCACGGCGTCAGGAAGCACATCTGGCCGCTTAGGCCGGAGCAGCGGTCTCACTCCTATCGCGTGCACTCGAGCAGTATACACGGTCGCCCTCATCGCCGCGCAAGAACTATCTGCAGCAACTCTGAGCATGACGAGGCGCTGCGCACCGGGGCTGCGCAAATCGCAATGAAAGTGGGAAAGCTGTTTACTCTGCGCCGTACAGATGGACCGTTGTCGTCTACAGTAGTCCTTAATGCGAAAGCATTACATGAGCCATGAGGCAGAAAATCCGGCATCATCCACAACGAGTGGTATGAAAAGTCAACGTGACTTCATCAGCGTCTTGAATGAAATCAGTAGTAATAGACAAGATAGTAAATGGTATGACAACGTTAATTAGTAGTAATTATGGGTAGTTATTGTGAATTAAGGTGAATTACAGTGAAGTGAATTAAAGTTACAACAAGTTACAGTAGGGTGACTTAAGGTGAAGTCAAGTGAATTAAGGTGAAGTAAACTAAATGACAATGAATTAAATTTGGTTTAGGTGGATTAAACTGGATCTCCATATGAACTTGTAGCTACTTGGCGATGAGTTCTGAATGGTTGTGGTCTGGTGATTAATGAACGCAGAGAAAAGAAAGCGAAGGAAGGATCGCAAACAGGTTGTAATACTTAAGAAGTCTTTATTGGTAATGACTAAGAGAAGTCATAATACTTTCGCATTCAAATCACGTAAGGATACTTAAGGTACAATTTTTTTGCTCATATGGGCCGCCACAGGGCTATCGCTTTAAACCCCACCGCGCCTCTGCCCGCCATATAACGCTTTGCAGTAAACCTTCTCTGTGATAGCGTTCATGATCCACCAATAAAACCCGCCATGTTTGGCTACGTCATAGTGCACAGCTGTCGCTTTAATATCAACAATCTTTTTAATCTTCGGCGCGAACGTCCGTCACATCCAATTATCCTCGCGTTGCAACGGCAGCCCCTGCCGCATCCGAGTTTCACCCCACCGCCCGTATATTTCGGCCGGCAGCATGCTGCACTGTCAATGCTTGAAGGCGTCTGCTGCGCCACGGCGCGAAGCTCCCCTCGCTAGAAACCGGCGTAATTTCTGCGCGCGCTAAGAGTGCATGTTTATTTCCCCTTAAACACTACGATTAGCAACATCTAGGTTTTAAAAATTTAATTAAATTATCGGCTTTTACTTGCCAAAGCCACGATCTGATTATGAGGCACGCCGTAGTTATGGAGTCCGGAATAATTTGGACCACCTGGGGTTCTTTACCGTGCACCTAAATTAAGTACACGGGTGTTTTCACATTTCGATGCCATCGAAATGCGGCCGCCGTGGCCGGGATTCGATCCCGCTACCTCGTGCTCAGCAACCCAACACCATAGCCACTCAGAAACTACGGCGGGTCGGAACAGATAGGAAATTGAAATGAATCACATGCATCAAAGTTTGCATTGCGAGTATAATGAAGTACAATTTTAGTTTGTTTTTTCTTGCAATTTATGATATATGACAGTCTTTGTGATGACTTCAATTTCCTGTTTTACGTTTAGGCTACTGGCACTGCACAAACTATGTTTTTTGTCATAATACGAAATACAGGAACCAGAGTACGGCTCTGGTTCCTCCATCGGTATAATGAGATGTAATTTGTGGATACATTTCTCGCTATGTGTAATATAGAAGCTCCTTTCTCGCAAATATGCGTATTGGGTCAGAGCGCTTATGCTGAAAGTGGACTGATTTTCTGCGCTTTCCGTGGAGCTACCGAAGTGACTGTGAAAACCTTTCGCTGTTTAAGGCGGTGGTCCCACTCCGGCGGCACGAGTCCCCCGTTTTCAGTACTTTTGGAGTAACCGTGGCGGCTCTTTTATATAAGATATAAAGTTGTGGTATATACCATAAAAAGCTTAATTCTTGTAGATTCCATCTATATATAATATAAGGAAATTGATTAATGTGATTTAGAAATAAATGTTCAAGAACAAGCATGAGATACATGGTTTTTGCGAACTGTGTCTCAGTTGTGACCATATTTAGAAGAAACTGCCGCACTTACTGCATTGCGGCTTGCTCTGTAGCTTAAGGACATATTTATCTAGTTCCTAGACGTAGCAAAATAATTTAGAATTTTTACTTTTTGGATAATTTGCTTTTGAATATTGCCAAATATTGCAATCTTCTGTTGTAAACAGCCCGGCAACTACATGCTCAAGGAAGCTAAATTTTGGACAAAGTAGAGTTCAAGGAATTTAAATTTAGGACACAAAATTTCACTCATGTAACTTTATTAGTTTTAAAGCGCAGCTTCGTAGCTTTATTACCTTCCCGCAAAAATGGGCAAAAATAAAACCAGCATTCTAAATATTGGTTATTTTCGATCTCATTATTAGGAAAAATAATAAAGTTACATGAATGAAATTTTGCGTCCTAAATGTAAATTGTTTGATCTATAATTTATCCCAAATGTAGCTTCCTTGAGCATGTAGTTGCCAGGCTGTTTACAACAGAAGATTGCAGTATTTGGCAATTTTCAAAAGCAAATTATCCAAAAAGTAAAAATTCTAAATTAATTTGCTACGTCTAGGAACTAGGTAAATATGTCCTAAAGCTACAGAGCAAGCCGCAATGCAGTAAATGCGGTAGTTTCTTCTAAATATGGTCACAAGTGAGACACAGTTCGCAAAAACCATGTATCTCATGCTTGTTCTTGAACATTTATTTCTAAATCACACCAATCAATTTCTTTATATTTTATATAGTTGGAATCTACAAGAATTAAGCTTTTTGTGGTTTATTCGACAACTTCATATCTTAAGTAGAAGATCCGCGACGGTTGCTCCAAAAGTACTGAAAACGGGGGGCTCGTGCCGCCGGAGTGGGACCGCCACCCTTAAGCCTTTCGATGCCAGGCGCCTGAATTAAACACAAAGAACGCGCTCGTCCGGAACCAAAAAAGTCGCAAGCATCATGAAAAGGTCGGGATTACCCTTCTACGGTTTAGTCGCGTACTTGACAAAAAAAAAGAAAAACCGGGGAGTGACAAGTCATTTTTAACGACGGGTGGTCGTTCTTATCGTGATCACACATGACGACTGGCGCCAACGTACCGCGCTTTGTCGGGAAGCTGTGATGGTTCATTCTTTAGAAAGGGTATATATTTTTTCCTCAACGTAACAAACGTCATCGGGGCAGATTTAAAAATATAACGGTCACGAACCAGGCAGTGGTACCTAGGTTAAATGAACGCCCGAGAAAGATGGACTTGTAGTCGCTTTCTTTTGGAAACGCTGATAACGTTGCAGTTTAACCCACAATAGAACTTCGTACACAGTATTTTTACCAACAGCTTAACAGAAGGCTACTCAGTCGTGATATTATTAAACTTATAACTTTTTAGCAGAGACACTCTCACATGACTTCAACATATATACAATAAAGGGCTGTGTAATTTCCACCGTGACTTAACCTAGGTACGTTGGCGTACTTCATGTAATAATCCCAGTCAGACTACTTACATATACCGCATTACTAATCACATCTACCATGGCCTCGGCTACATCCCAAGAAGCAATTGCCTACCTCTGCTCATTGCTAAAGATTCGGTAGGTGTAAGACAGGCCAAAATTCGAATATGAATGCCCTGTATGGAATTAGCATGGAACCTTCAGTGATATAGAGCGTATGCATTACACTCGAGTCTGTCCAGAAACGGGCAGTAACATTAATTTACTCTGACTATTCATTTATCAGCAGTGTTAATAAACCAAAAGCATGCTGAGCTTCTATCGCTAGGTTTGCGTCGTGAAGTCACCTGACCTTGCACAAGTTCTACAATTCTACGCTCTAATATTTCATCATCAAAAGCTCGGCGCTTGTCATCACGTATAAGCTAAGAAGCAGCCTGGCCTTCAGAACGTATAGCCAGCGTCCAAAGCTTTCACACGCCTCAAGCTGAAAAAATATTATATTTCTACGCCTGAGGCACGCATCGTGGCATTAGGATTTACAGCGTATACTGGTCTAGAGTAAACGAAAGTTTTGCATACTTTTACTGGCTGTGGGCGTAGCTGCGTTGAAAATGAACTTATTCGCAGAATCTCGGCTGCGTAAACTTTTGAAGGTGACTGTGCCATTGAACACCTGTATTTTCTTTATTCTGCACACATTTTTAATGAATGGCCTTCCAGCCAACGTCATGCAATGCTTACACCTGGTTAATTTTCAGGAGAGCCATCTCAGACATGATGTATGAAGTGTAAGAACTGAACTACTATGTAGTACGTCATTATTATCACCAATGAGGTGTAATAAATTTGTAAACAAATAAAGGATAATAACATTGCCTATGAAATTTTACTGAAATCTCAGGATCACTTCAAAATTTCGCCTGTTCATCTTTTTTACCTCCCTATGCTTTCTAGGAAACTGAAAGGGCGAAAATCGAGTGTGAAATTGACATGTCCTGTGGCACCATGGCAGAAAAGGCAAAGTTTGGCTTAGTAGGACCATGTGAAAGGTTCAGCTGTCATTGTGCTACTCACACACAACGAACGACACTTTTGTATTTTATTTATAGGCAGTAGACAAAATGATTAATGATTCTCAGTACGTTCACGCTGGCGTGATCATGACAAAACGACCGTACCGATATGGGTCATAAACGATTCTAATAAAGGAACATTTCTGCAAACCGTCACGGTCCTTTCTATGTTTCTTCAATTATTCAAACATGTTAAATTTAAGCACACACAATATTCGCACAGAATTACTAAAGAATTGCACCAGTAATTATATCATGGTGCTGTGACCTGATTCAGGAACAGAGTTAGTCAAGAACAGAACAGCAGAATGCTATATGGCAACTTCGGTAATTGTAGCCGAAAACAGTGTCTTCTTGCACAACTTTGTGGGCATAATTCAAAACGCGTGTGGTCTGTGATTGGAGTCGTTCTCTATTTTTACACGACAGGCTACATTAACACGTCCCAGTGTCTTTTCGCATAATTTCCAATACTCCTCTGCGTAAGTTGTGGTAAAAGGGTAAAAGGATAGGAATACCTTTAGTATTTCTGGAATTTTGTGAAGGTATATGGGAATGGTTCAAATGATAGGACACGTGCGCTGCATATTGAAGGTAGAATGTTTATGTTTCGAGGTACCGGTTTGTACTAAGCAAACAAGCTTGTGCATTAATTCGGATAGCCTTCATTTGCACTGAAGGTCAGGTATACGCAAAAATTCTGCTTTGAAATAATGCAAATATACTCAGTCAAATTGCTTCAACTGTATTCCTTTGTAAAAATACTACGTCTGGGGCTACAGCCAACTTTTCTACTTCTGTGTCTTTTAATTGCACACACTGGACGCTATTTATTTTTGTGGTACTTTTCAAGCCACACAAGAGTTGTACAAACACGCCTTTCTCAAGACGTAGCTGAAAAGGCAAGATATTTCATAGTAATGTCTTCATAAATATTCACCTTAAGAAAGAAATGTACTTTCAAAACATGTTACCTGGGTTTATTCTCCAAAATACAATATACCTAAAGTGCAAAAGATGTTTGGAAGCACGTTCACATGTTCTCGAAACCAGCCAGCTATTTTTTTAGGAAGACGGTGGTACAGTAGAAAGAAACCAAACAAGAACCGTAACCAAATGTCCTGCACTTCGGAATATGCCATCGGGTGGAAAACTGCCAAACTAGGCAGCGACAAAGTGATAAGAAGAAGCGCGGCACAGCCGGCTTTGAACCTGCGAACTCAAGATCGTGGTTATCAGTGATCTTGGTCTGTGGTCGCTCAACACGCGCGGCTACCGCTTCGATGGGCTGCTGTTGGCGAAAATTAGGTTTATATATGTACCACAATAAATTCCGCGACCTTGTTATGAAAACTGCGATTTTGGAAGGACTTCTTTGCAATTTCAAGAGCTGCTGCTGCAACTAGCTGAAAGCTGATTCATTGAAGTTGATAAATCCCCAGAAATACATCAGTCAATGCAATAGGTTCTTCGCTAATTGCTTTTTACTGGCCAAAAAAGCCTCCAAAATTTTGGCTTTTCAACAGACTCCCATAATTGAAACTTCGCCCGCAATTTGGAACACGTTTTCTGCCGTAAGTAATGGTACCACTTGCATGATATTTTGGGCTAAGCGCCTAGAGCCTATTTCCACGGGAATATTTAAAAAGATGGCTTCTATGATTAGTTATTCGGAAAAAAACGACGCTCTCCCATAGAAAACGCGTATGTTTTCAGAGGCGGCCGCTAGAGGCGCTGTTCGGCGATGTCCCAAATTCCTGGTAATGTATAACAATTTTACACGCCTTTAATTTCAATATCTTTTTCTTTTAGGCTAATTGTAACTACTGTATGCTACATACTGGGGCCGGATTCACAAAAACGTTCTCACGCTAAAACTGTTCGCAGAAGCAGGTGTCAGCCAATCGTGGTGCAGCACTTACGATCGAAAAGCTTTGTGAATTCGGCCCCTGGTGCTTTGTTTCTCTGTTTCAGATCTTGTTTGGTTTGGGTATCACTTCTTATAATGTTACCTTGAAAAATGTTTTAATGCGTGTATACATCCTCCCCGCTATAATCCTCCTCGAGCGAATATGGGACTGTGTGATAAATAAATGAAAGGCTGTTCCAGTGACTGAATTGTCCCGGTTCTGTTTTCAAGAAGGCTTAAATGTGCGTGCGATGAGGCGAAATTTATTCACGGTGTTACGCAGGCTAATAACCAAAGTGGGCCATGCTGCAATAAAACATATACGTACCGCCGCAAATATACACAGGCTTCAAGCGTTGAGTTGTACGAACAATGCTGAAAATGTGTTCCTATAATAAAGTTTTACCGCATGGCCTGCATATTGGTTCTTGGTTCACTAAAGTCATGTTATTCTATTGATGGTCTAGTCGTATGCACGCCGTCATATGCAACAGTTGTCGCCTTGCGTCACCCTTGAATCACCTGTTAACAATAAGATTGTCGAACTTAGTGTGTCCTAGTGGTTTTTCCCACATTCCTTTGGTGCGAGATATCATTTTGTAGTTGGATTCATGATCTGTCTCGTTAGCGAATTTATTGTAAGGATAAGACCATGCCGCGTGCAGTTGGGCCTTTTCTCTGTGCTCTATTATGTCTGACTAGCGGCATTTTCAAGCTTAGTACATTAAATAAAAGAAGCAAAACAATGCAGCACTTACACCATTGAACATTCATTTGAAGAGCACAAATTTTTCATGTGCCAAGAAAATGACAACGTAAGGGTGTGTAAATGGTGTCATGCCACTCAAAAAGCGCTTAGCATTTAACGAGAGTGCATCAATCAGCTGCTGAATATTGTATTTGACCGTTTTTTTCCTGAATCTCTACACAACGCCGCCACACACTTCGCACTGCGGGAGAAGACGAATACTGTCGAAAATGTTAACTTCCTATTGAGAATGCTTATTGTAACCAGAAAAAAACAAATTCTGCCGATATTTTTCTAGGGCAGCATGGGCTTGAAAGAAAGCAAGTGCTAAGATCCAAAGACAAAGAGTTGATAGACGGTCACTATCCGCTTTCAAAAGCACAAAGCCAATTTGCCTTGTTTGTGGTAAGGTTGTGACTGTTAGTTGACCGACTAGGGGGGTGGGATGGTTTTTTGGCGAGAAAACAAAAGTAGTAGCCCTGGCATTGTCCGATAAATGACCATACCCTGAGAGTCCACGTCTCGGCCGCACGAGAGTGCAGCCACGTGTGCAACTTTCAACAAAAAACGACTACAGTGCAAAAGCTTGTAATACTCACCTTCGCGCACTACCGTTAAATGTCGCACGTTTAATAAAAGGAAAAGAAAGATGAAGTAGCACTGTGCTTTTTGATCACCTCGGAAGGGGACTACTTCCCAGAACGCCGAACGCAGATGACTCTACCTACTGCAAAAATGTTTAGGTGGTTCCGTCGAACGAGACAGTGACGTTATGTTAATGTATTCAGACAATGCCCAAAACAAACAGGAAGAAAACAACAAGAGACGGGAAAGAGCGCACACTACCTAATACCACCATTTTTGGGCACTTGTACTTTGGATTCACTTTTAAAGCAACGGCTTGCGCGAGAGAATATATCCATTTTTCCAACAAGGAATCGACCCACCACCCGAAATTCTCTTTCTGCGTGCTGATATGCGACATCCAATAGAAAACCGGATTTACAACATGTCTATGCCACCGTATTCGCAGTGGCAGACACCAAGCTGCTTTTTGTAAAGGACACGCTGTGCCCCATTTGCTCGAAAAAAATTATCGGCACTCAGTCGCAAGAAGACAGAACTGCGCCTGTATTCGAAACTTGTATGTGTATTGCGCCTGGATTGAGCGTAATAAGTAATAATAATATTAACTACAATAATATTAACAATAAGGTCAATTTCGCCCGACAGGCGAATCACTGATTGCGACAGAAATTTATTAGACACCTGTGCAAACTAAGGTTAGTCGTTTTATCAGCTGCATAAACTGCTGTAAACATTCACTTACTAACTAAATTAACCTGCACGTTGTCACGCGCGCACAATCACACACAAGCACATCTCTCTCGATAAGCGCGGACACTCGCTGTCAAAACGATGGCGTGGGGGAGAGTGGCAGCAACAGCGAGCGAATTGTCCATCGTGCTACTTCTAGCTTCAACGCTAACTAATTGTGCCGAGAACACACCGCACACGAAGGCATCAGGGGCGCTTTAACGAAAAGCTATTCCAAACTGCTTCTATTCTATTTTTGCAATCAGGCCTCCATGATTGCCCAACTTTACTTGTATTTCACGCAACGTAAAGGAAAAATATTACCGTAGCTTGCACGGGAGGCGCAATGCTACAGAGAAAGCGGAGCTGATGGGCACCTAGCTTGGCCTGGCATTTGGGCTAGGCTAAGCACTACCGAGTCATCCCCAGCATTTTCCGGAATTTATTGATCATTTATCGATTATCGATTAGCTGCTGGTTGACTATCGATTGTCGATCGATGAGAGACTAAGCTTAAGGAGTCCCAACCATGCTTACTAGACTTAACCAGGCTCAGCTTTGCCAGTTCACAGAGGTGTGTGTCATTGCGCTTGGACCCCTTCTGCACTACCGCCAGGATCGGCCCACAATTTCTGTCCACAGGTTACGTACTAACGCTCGGCTTAAACAGCTCTGCTGTTAAAAAACCGCGAGAGCTACTCACTCTTATATGACGTGTGCACACTAATTATGCATGTGAGACCGAACAACAGAAAAATATTATTTTTCGATTCTATGCCTTTTAACCATCAGCCATCCGCAATTGGTCAGAAGTTTTCGGGCTGCGTCCACTTCGCCTGTCTGTCACTTGACGTCCGAAAACCGTGAAAACTCACTGCGTCAAAGTGGCGTGTACGCATTAAAGTTGCATTATTACGCCGATCAAAACTTAATTTTCTTTTTAATAGCCGGACACTGCCCCGTTCCCACATCAATAGAAGGTGGGTACCCGCCGATCGCTCAGGCACGGGCTAGTCGGAGCTGCTGTGGAGAATGGATTTATTTGCCTATATTAAAAATTTTGCGTGACATTATATGGTTGTCGAGTCCTTTCAGCACGAAAACGACATCGCTATGTAAAATTTTCTTCACTGAAGGTTAGTTTTAGCTGCATTGTTACCTTTCCGTGGCACGCCGACGTGATTTTCTAGCAGACACCGAAATCTAAGTAAGAAGAAGCAGGCCAAACTCAGACGCCGGCTACACCCTGCTCATCAGGTTATCTACTTTCACTGCGCTAGCCCGGCCCCACGTTTCCGCCTCCACTTCTGCGTGCTCATCGCCCTTCGTCAGCCAATCAGGTAAGAAATATCTGTTAAGTTAGGCAATGCTATTCCTTTTGAAAGCAAACAACAGTGGCTTCCTATAAAATAGGAGAGCGTTTCAATAGCCTTCTCAAACAACGCTGCGAGTCACCGCCCGATGCTTGCGTTGGCGGTTACGTAAATTGGACATCAGGAGATTAGAAGGAAAAGAGATTGCAATAGGTTTACGTTATAGGGTCCCAGCCATCGGCCCGCCTAGACTTTGTACCCAGCGCAGATCGCTTTCTAGATCGGGGCCGGGCGGCCGTGCTCAGCCGCGTCATACGTAGCCGCCACGGGAGTAAAACGTCCCCCACTTTCCCTGCGGCCTTGTGCGCGATGGAAGACGGAAAGCTTTTCCCCGCCTTCCTGCCGTGCGCACGCGAGACTGAGCAACCATTCTCTGCTCACCCTCTCACGCTTTCACTTTACCCACACCATACGGCGCTCGGCCACGATGTTATCGCACTTGGACATTATACGAAACATCACGTCGACGACGACGGCGGAAATGTGCCTGGAGTGTCCATATATTTGCAATCGCAATAAAATTATGTGGATCCGACTCAGTGTGGGAAGCAGAGTAAGCGAAGCTTTCTCTGCTGTTTGCTTTGACTGACAATAGTACGCGGTGATCTTAACAGTGAATGTTTAATTTCTTCAGCATTTAGTGCAATGCGAGAGTGGTGAGTTGATGTTCTGCGTGTACCTGTTTGTCCGTGTAATACACACAATACACAGCGTGACGTGCTTGCTTGAGGCATTGTTGTGCGCCGTTTTTCATAACCTTCGAGATTGAGCCACCAGGCTTCTCAGACGAATCTGGCACGCTTCCACTCGCACCGGCAACATACGGCATCCGGCCGCGATGTTATCGCACTCGGACTTCACACGGAACATCGCGGCGACATCGAAGGCGACGCGGATGACGTCGGCGTAAATGCGCCTGGAGTGTACATATAACTGCTTTCACAATAATAAAAAAAGTTGTGTACGGGAAATACCGCTGCCAAAAACTAGAAGCTTGTTTCACCACAGTATGACCGAGTTTGTGGAGAAACAAACGTGTTGTATGTTTTCTTCGTATTTCCAAGCGATTTGGTGCGACTGCATTTAAAAGCCCGGAATCAGGTTAGTCCTGTCCGAACGACCGTCAGACCAGTGTTTTGTTGCGCTACGAGCACGTTGTAAGAGTCACCTTACGAGATGAAATATTCCCGACAAAGCGGGGCTCCGAGAAGTATTCTCAAGCGATTACCAGTTTGCTCAGCTAAGCAATCGTGTGGCTCACAGCAGGCCCTACAACAATTGACCCGGTGTAGTTCAGCGGTTGCGGCTCCTTTTTCTCAAACCTTCGCAACCTTACCTTCGCGTATAACGTGCGAGATTTGCGTACACTCAACAGGCACGCATGATTTTAGTTATACTGCCGTGACTGATAAAAGAAATCACGCAGAAACTCCTCTGGGAGTTGCCTAAGTATGCACAAGCATTGTGCCGCTTGCTAATCCGCACGCTGCCCGGTGTCATCATCAATGTTATGAAACGTGATTCGACCAGCATAAACCCTTATAAACCCTTATCGGTCGTTATCAACCTTATCGAACACGATCCGACCCTTATGAACTATTATCGGTCCTTATCAACCTGGATGTCCAGCTAAGCTGTTACAAAACCACCACTACAATTGCTGAGGGAGCATGCAATGTTTTATTCATGGTTCGGATGCTTGTTTTGAACTTGTTCTTTATTGAAACGTGTGCTGTTCTGTGTATTGTATGGGTGATCTCAAAGAATGTATGCGCTGTTCGCTTCAATTCGCTGAGCGCTTGTAGCCTCTGCCTTACGTGGTTATGAGCCATTGAATTCGTCTTACGTGACGGACGGACAAATTTCTCATTTGGTAGGCATAGAAATGCTTATGCATTTAAAACTAAAACGGGATGGTTTATTAAACGAGACGAAGCTGCTGATTTTCGCTGTAACACGGGGACTATCTTTTCCTCTTTATTTCGTTCCGTCACGCGTTCTATAGATCATGAGTTTTTCCTTTCAATTTGTTTTTAGACTGATAATATTCAAACCTTCGCATTGTCGGCACATTGCATTAAACACACGTAACACACGTAACAAGTAAACAACTAACAAGTAACACGTAAACACACGTAACAAGTGCTCTATTTGGCGATGTCCTTTTGTGTAAAAATTTGCCTAATACTAAATCTGTCTAAGCACCTTATCTTTCTAAATACCAAATGAAACACTTTACGATGCACCGAAACTTGAGAAAAAGCGGGGCTCGCAACCAGGCTTCGCGCTTCGATGCCACTCCATAAAGCCATTTGGCCCGCTCCTTCTTGCAGAATCTAACACCATCATCTGTCCTTATACGTCATGGCGCAAATATGCATCACAGCTTCACATTCGTGTCCATTTTTAACATGGTCCGCAAGCTCTTTCCCATCAATTCTACGGCGGACGAATCCTTTGCCCCTGTAGAGATGCTTTGCCGCATAGTAGCCAAACAAAAGCGCCCCAGGAAAAAAAATCAGCAAGCGGATTAAAACCAAACTGGACCTACATATATAGAGAGACCTAAAGTATGTGCCACTAGAGTGCAATTAGCGGATGAGTTTTTACTCTGCTGCAAATTACATTTTAAAAACCACCCCGTGCATTTTCAATGGGTCTACAAAAGTGCCCCAGGAAAAAAATCCAGCCGGTGGAATTAGACTACACTCGACACATACTGTGAGAACGTTGTCGGGATTTAGCGCCTTAAGTGCAAATTGCGAAAAACGAGCCATTGCTCAGTAATCAATTTTTAAAAAATGCTTCCCATAGAGTTACGCCAACCGCATCGCCCCAGGGTCGGCTTCGCCGCAGTAGTCGATGTCTCAGATTGCTGGACTTTCGGATTCTGTTGGGATTTAACTCCTCTTTCCTCATAATAGCTACGATGGGCTTTCTTGGAGTGAGAATGTTTCTTAATGTCGAAGTACCATAAGTATTCTAAAACAACACGTTTTGTATATCCTTGGCTAGTATTGTTGCAGTTAGAGTCGAGGCGCAGTTGATTGTAACTTTCTCCAACAAAAGCATGAGAATGTTCATTGCTGTCCTTATACACTTTTCAGTGCCTCCTAATGCCAGTACTGTACCAGGTCTGGAACCTTGACAGTAAACTTAGTGCTGGGCTTGGCTGGGACTGACATCAAACTATTCGGAATTATCTTACGCAATATAAAAGCTAACATTAATTATTTTTTCTGTGTTTACCTGTCGGTGACGTAGGGCACTGATATTTTTGTTACTGTAGCAATGTGTTGGGAATTCAGCTCTGAACGGCAGCTTTCTTGTATGCCTTCACACTCAGAGGATGATGGGCACACTTTCATGCTGCCAAACCTTGGCAGTCTTCATGACAGTATTGGCACTGGCAACCCGATTTCATCAGCAGCGTTCCCAAAAATTGTGGATATGCTGCTCACATAAACGAAGAAGATCACACTGTAAGTAAATTACCCATTATTTTTATGGCTGTGGGGTTAGCAATGCCTGCTGAATTAAAAAAGTTATTCGGCATGAAATTTTGCTAAATTCTTGCTACCTTAATTAACGTGTCGAGATGTGTCCACCAGGTTTTCTGAATTTCTTGCGATTGTTTGGGAGAATGAGTAAAACAATATTTGCAACTCGCGTATTTCGATAAACCAGATGATTCATAAAATTGCCATAATCTCATAATTAGTAATGGATATTCGCTGGCTAATTTGAGCTGGAAGCGCACAGTGTCTGCAGAAGTTTGAAGATATACGCTACAAAAACCTGCTGATTCGAAAATTTTGTGTAAGACAGGTTTTGAATTAATGATGTTTTACTGCATTAGATTCTATATATAAATTCATTTAATCCGCGGATCTTGGAACTACAAAAATGTACTTGCTCTCCTCAAAGGCATTTGCAGAATTATTGATAGCTTCTTCTAAGTGTTTGAGGGGCAAAGCCATAAACTCGCTCAGTGTCAACAACAACAATCTTAATATTGCGAATATTTTTCAGGTTCCCAACTCATAATTTCTATTCAAGGATGACCTCACTTCTACTTGAGAAATACCCGCAACTGAGGGACGTAGTAGGAAGTGGATCTGTAAGTAAATTGTTATTTTACTTGGAGCAGCCAACTGTCGGGATTCTAGGCAGTGGGATTCTGGGCACATCCATTATCTTACTAATAATTGAGCGTATGAATTCATTGAGGCTGGCAGAGAGAGCGATATTCCCATACACTCCAAACGTAATAACTGCGGACAGAAGCTTCACCAGACGTGCGTTTTAACATCAAGGGAAAACACCTAGGGAACACCTAGGGAAACCTATGAAGCTTTCATCATCTACACGAGGGGAGAGACTTGCGTCAGCCTGCCTTCGACCACGCTCGTAAAGAAACTGCTCTACCTGAAATCTTACGTTCTTTTCTCTCAGAAATTGTGTCAGACCCTTTTGTTTTTTAGGGTGTCTTTAATCTTTCTGTTTTTTTTTGACAGAACCTATTGCACATGCTAATAAAGCTACTTTAAATTGGTAGTAGTCAGCATATGTTCTGTCGTTTGTGTTGTTTCTGCTGCTCTTTGCCTTTTCCTTGATATTATGATGCGTAATAAACATTTCATTTCGCGCTTTCCTTTACGATAAATAACCACTGAATTGGAGCACAATATTATTTTATAGTTCATACAACTCTCAGGACTCCTGGAAGGTAGCCTTGCGCTACATATTCAAGAATCAGCGAAGTGTTCTCCCTAGTGACGCTCGCATGGGCGAGAACCGCACGAAGTTTGGGTCACACAGGAAGGGCACTGAAGAAACAGTGGAGCTCGAGCGGCACAAAGTGAAAAAGATGGTGGAGGGTATTCCACAGTCAAATACAATACGTCCATTTGTTTATCTAGGATGACGTATAGCAAGCTAATGGCGAGCGTAGTATTTTCACTTGCTAATGCTTTCAAATATTTCCATTTTTTCACTGAATTTGAGTGCTCAGAATTTAATTCTGTCTTTTTAGGGCTCTCTGTTGTTTTGAGGTGGTATCAAAGTATTTCGGATGAGTGATTCAATTTAGGCTGGCCAAATATTTAACAAATCAATTTCGCTAGGCAAAACTATAAACCATAAATCTGAAAGACCAATGGTAACAAAATGCAAGGGTACAGTTGAAACGAGGCCTTTGGGCTACTAACAAAGTTGTTTGGTGCTCGACCACTGTCCTTTGTGGGTTTGCTGCCTGTCTAGCAGGTGGGAACAAGGTCATATGTTAATCCATCTAATTAGCTATTTTCGTGCCTGACGAAACCCTAGGTAGTTGGGTGTTGGTTAAATGTATCACATAAAAAAAGGATAGTAAATGAGGTCTTTAGCTTTTGACAATACCTCTTGAGCATTACTGCAATGTTACCTTGCATAGTGCAGGTGTATTTATGCCGCCACCAGCTATATTGGTGTTGCTTCCGTCAGGACGTTGCTATCTCTACAATAGCTGGAGAAGATGAAACAAGTTTTGCAATGCACACGGAGTGGCTCACCTGTGAATCTCGCAAAGGCTCTCCTGACGAAGATCAAATCAATGAAAGGATGGCCTTGACATGTCACCAAAGGATTTCTGGCAATGCAACAAATAGTATTTATGAGGCGAAGAGAAAGTACCCATTCATGACGAGCTTTGAGAGGGTAAGTAAACTTTCGCTACTATGTATGAAACAGTATTTGCATTAACTTAGCCTGCATGGTTGTGGAGGCGGCTGCATTCAAAAAGAGCTAGAGCTTTTGTAAGTGGTTGAAAAACTAATTTTAATTCACACACATGTTCTACTGTACTACAAAAAAGACTACTGCTCTCTAAATATTTATCTGATGAAAAGTTAGTGCTCTAATGCATTTGGGCGGAAGACTCATTAGCTATGTCACCAAGGCTGTCCTTGCGCCACAGACGCATCGCCATCAAAAGGTACACCACAAAGCAATGAAAGTCGTTCAACGCTTGTATGTGGCACACTGTCATTTGTGATGAATACTGACTGAACTACCTTGTGTGTTTGTGTGCATAGTGCTTATGCGTGAAAAATACTAGATAACTGTGTCGAATAGACAACTTTTGAACTTACCGAAAGAAAGACTTTCCTTTTTTAACTTTTCTGTATTAAGCGAAAAAGGGTAGCGGTCGCTAAGACATGGTGACGACTCCACGATTCATTTTTATTTCAATAAAAAAGAATAAACAGTGAGCACCATAACTTAGTTTTCTGTGTAACTAGAAATTTTCAGTTTCACATACACCTTCAGAAAAAAGAATTCCCCTTCTATTTTGGGAGGTCAGAGTGCTCACTTGGATTGTTTACATCGGTCGCTTGCCCAATCTTCAAAGTAAATGGTGTGCTTGTAGATAACATGGTAAAAATAACTGCTATGTATTTGCTGGGTTCTTGTAGTGCACTGTCGACGCATCTTTTTTTGCAGTTTTGCAGTGACTTTGCAAGACTAAGATTGACCCATCACCTTGTATTGCAAAAGGGATCAACAAAATTGTGAAAATGGCAGAAATGAAACACGTCCTTTTCGAAGCAAGTCTAATGGCATCACTTGAAAAGGCTTGTGAGATGTCACCGGAGAGGCTGCGAACACGACGTGAATACTGTTACAAAGGCTTCATCGGCAGCTTTTAGACCTACACTCCGCCACATTATTTTTGCAGGGTTTCGTCTCATAGACTTAACATTAGAGTGTAACTGTGGTCAACGATTTGGTTCTTTGAAGACAGTTTTTCAGGTTTTCAACTCATATATGGTCTTAAACTGAAATTCTTGAATGGTACGTTGTTTGGTGAGTAGAATAGAAATAAAGTGGCGTAGTGTTGCCCAGTTACATGCGTAGATCAAGAATATTCTGTGCCATGGCAGGTACTATAGACATTATTGGAAGACCCGTGGGAAAGGCCTTCAAGGTGCAGTGGACATAAATAAGGGGATGCTACAATAGCACCAGTGTTCAGTTGCTTTTAGGGACAGAAAATCACAGCGTAAATAGTTTGCAAAACCAACCTTTTTCACAGATTGTGAGAACTTTAGGAAGATACTAAAAAAGTGCATTAAAGTGTTCGCTATAAACTTTTCGCTTTGCAGACATCCTAACAGTTGCAGCGCTTCGGATACTGTCTTTCAATGTCAAAGTACTTAATGGTCTGTCACCTTTGTTTATGCAAGAGGACATAAGCTTCATGCGAGTTTGTTCCGCTACAATGCATGTTTAGTACCCATGTGCTTTGCTCAAAACTGGTCAGAAATGCGCTGTGTTTTACTGTGTTCTACATCAAACACGCGAAGCTTAATATCAGAACAGATATCTCGGCCGATTCAGAAAGGAATAAATGTCTTTCAAATGGCCGACCTGAATTCCTGCGAAGATAAGTACTCATTCTGCGTAGTCAGGCCCACGTGATTTCTAAAAAAACGTGATTTTTCGACGATATAACTGCAGCGCAATAACTCGCAAATAATTCTTTGCAACATGGTAGGCTAAATATAAAAGCTGCATCATGCATGCATGCACACAATGCAAAATGAAAGACGCGTCCCAATGGTAAACTTAGGGCCGACATACACCCTAAGGTTCATCTTACCTTGAGGCTAAAAAAAGGTTGTATTTTGATCTATACAAGAAAACTGAAGCCTTGCTTACAGAGTTATTGCATCTTTTCCTCATATGATGCACTTCCAGGCGTTTACTTGTGATCTTTGCTTTCACCTAGAATGTTAGCGCTGTCAAAGTACAGCGCACAATTTTGCAACGCCTGCAGTGCGCACCCGAGTTCACATCTTAGTTATAAAGGTAAACATCTGCAGAAGTCTGTCTAGCTCATTAAAGAAATTGTGAGTAAAGGACGACTCTTCAGCCAAGATTTGTTTTAATTTAAAACTGACGGAATGTTTCAAGGCCAATTCGGCCTTTAGGATGACTGTGCGGAAAGACCACGCATATCGTTCTTGAGCAGTCTTGTGTTGTCCTTTCCATCATTGCTCTTTCCACCTTTCCTGGTCTAGGTCTCTTTGTTGTCGTGCTCGCCGGTGGTTTAGAAGGTCGTGCAGTTATACGCTTGGAAGTGCTCCCATGGATCTGTTCAGGTTTCCTTGCATGGTTCGCTTTAGTGCCAATTACACGGGTGCCGTCGAAGTTGATGCCATGGTCATGCTTCTCAATATGTTCTGTGAGGGCATTGTCCCCTGCGTTGAAACGGCCTACATCGTTTTTCTTTCGAAGTTCTTTGTCTCACCGAGGTAGAGGCGTAGCACTCAGGCACAAGGCACCTGGTAAATTAATCGTGGGAACTTTTCTTTTGGAGGCTGAACTTTTGGTCGGGGTATGAGCCGCTCAAGTGTTGATGTGGATTTTTGCGCTACATGGATACCCTTCTTCCCCAGCACTCATCCTAGCTGTTCGTTTATACCATAAATGTACGTGACGGAGATCCGAAGGGATGGCTGGTGGAAGTCAGTATTACTGATGGTTCGTTAGGAAAGTGTTCGAGGGGAGTGTGAGTGCCCAGGTCAAGTTGTGGCAACACGTGCTGAATTAAGCTCCTTTTGTATTCATTGTTCAAGAGGTCCATTTTCACTTTCTCCTATATTTTTCTGTCCTCTCTTGAACTGCACATGGTCTTTGCAGTTGTGTCGTGACTACCAATGTATTGTGGGATGTGGAGTGTATTGAGCCAAACTGCAGATATCTGCCGGTGTGTGTAGGCTTTCGATATACAGAAATAAACAGTGTCCACGAGTTTCACTAGCGCATCAAGGAAAAAGGGTGTTGTTTTTTTACGTCATGCCATTTGGTGAACCCAGCGTGACCAACCAGTGCTAACATGTCAGCCTATAGTCCTTAGAGAAGTAAAACTTCCACTTGTGATTTTGTCTGTTGGCTACATTACTTAATTTGTGTTACTTTTTTAATGATAGTAATTCCTTCCACAAGCATAGCTCGAAGCATTACCATTACACTTTAATTACTGGTTAAACTGTTCACGCGAACAAGAACGCCGAGATGTCGACTCTTAGTGACTTTAGAAAAAGTCAATATTTCAGTCTTCAGTAATTATTCACCAAAAAAAAAATAAACGCGCTTGACAACAACCACAGGAAAAGCTTGTCGAATAAAAAAAAAAGACCAAAGATCCAACTCCCTAGCGATATGGTTGTTATATGAGGACTGCTGCTGTCTGGTAAGGGACGTCATAAAACCTTGCCATATGGTGCGCCTGTGGTAGTTCCGAAAACTGCACTAAGATTTCATTCTACAGCTAGTGCTTGAGGCGAACACTTCCCAACTGGTGGTGTGCATGTTTAAATCAAACGTTGGACCTGAAGCAGCCATGTCTTCTGTGGGCAAGAAAATGCTCTGTATAACTTGCATTCGTTTGCATTTTTACTGATGTTTTAAAGCAGTGTTTGTTTTTCAGGAAATGTATACTTTTTTAAGCATTTGTTGGTTATTTTCTCGTGTATTTGCTACCTAACAACATATTACACATAAATAAACATGGTAAATACCACATACGGAGAATGGGTGCGCTATTGTATAGGCAGCTCCCCAATTTGGGCAGCCAATAATACAAAAGAAATCTTAAGAATCATATTTCAAACAAAGTAGTTAAGAAATAGTAAAGTAAGTACTCTAAAAGCATAAAGGTGTTCCCGGGAGCTGCCAGCTACTACTCGGAATGAATGGAATTTTGCGTCTTCAGACTTTATGCGCTTAACCTTACTGGCGTTTCGAATGTCAATAGACTGAAGAGATTATTTTATTTACAACGGTGGTGACGACCAGGGCCTGAGCAAGCATAACATTACTGTAATTTTAAATGCCAATGGACTGTAGAGAGACTTCATTTACAAGTGTGGTGATGAGCAGGGCCCGAGCAACGACGAAGTAATAGCGACAAAGAACCTGAAATATGTCTTGGAACTAGGTGCCAGAAATAACATAAAATTGTATAGGACAATAGTTCACCAAGAATTTATAGTTTAAGGACCAAATTTCTGCATGCACATTTTCTTCCAATTGGTGCATTAGACATTAGTATTCATCATCACCCAGTATTATTGGCCTACGAACGCTGAATAATATATAATTGAATTTAGTCGTGATGTTTCTTTTGATTTATTCATCCTAACGATGTCTGTGATGTGTAGTTGGTGTTTAGGTCACGTGAGACAGCAAAAAAGCTGCAATATGACTGTTGATACATCATTTCTGGTCTATTGCTCTTGAAGCTTGTTTAAGCGTTGTTGTGAATTGAAACCAAATCCGTGATTATATTGTCGTTTTATTCATGTCTCGCGTGACCTCGTTGGATTGATGAAACTTAAATTGGAACATGAGAAAATAAATTCAAAGTTATTTGGCGGTTGTAGGCGAATACGATATGGCAAACCATTTATTATGTCTACCGCATCCTTTAGAAGAAGAAAACACGCGACTGTAATAAGGTGTCTATAGTTCTTTAAAAATGGAACTGAAAATGCCACTTTCAAGTAAGGGCCAATCACTTCCTTCCTATATTGCAAAAAGTGCGGCTCATACCTGCATCTATATGCCAGATAGTTTCCAGTGTTGTCACTCAGTGTTATCACATGAAGTATTATGCACGCAATTTTTGCTTCTGCCTTGTAATGCACTCACTTTTTCGTGAAATTGGAATATTAAAATGGCATGCGCAAAACAGCTAGGTAGAGAAGCGCGCTGTTTTAGTTCTCAGCAATGTTTAAATTAGGTGCGCATTGGCCTCAGCAAATTCTGCGTGACATATTTATTATAAAATAAAGCTGCCATCTCAAGAAGTGTGTGCACTGCTGGGTGTGGTCCTAAAATTTGCGTCGGGCATAAACCAAAATTGCGGGCATAAATGTTCAACTAGCCATTTTTATTGTTAACATTTATTTTATTACATTGAAATCATGTATAACCTGCAGAAGGCTTTATAAAGGGTGACTAAGTAGGAAGAGGTGACAAGGTACTATTCATGGTCTGTCGGTGATGATGCAATATTTTTTTCTTGCCACTACAGGACCCGAGCGTTCCTGCATCCCCTTGCATCGTATTTTCTGGAGGACACCTTGAAGAGGCTGACCTTCTCCACATCAAGGTGGACCGCGAAATGTTGTTTGCGGTGACAAATGGGGAGAAGGGGCTGGCGGCTGTTTTATCTGCTTACTGGCTCTTCAATATCCAGTTCGACCGGAAGCTGTTCAACACTCTTGTCATGTCTGAACGCCTTTTGCTTGGGCTCACATTGAGTGCCCCTACAGTAGTGACTACAGAGTTCTTGAACAGTCACCAAAAGTGTGCCATGTCGAATGTGCTGAAGCTGCGCATTGTTACCTCATCATGAGTTTAGCTGTAATTTTCAGATGCACGTTTTGTTTTGTCTAACCATTTCTGCAATACATATGAAGGAAACCAAAAGTCACCGAGAACAAGGCAAGCTTATCGCAATGCTATTTGTTTTTTTTTAATTTGCCGTGTTAGTAATTGGAAATTATTAGTGTAATTATCTTTAGATGGCGTTAGTTGGGATCCCACTGGCAGCGTGTGGTTTTCTGCTTTCTGATCATTTACCTGTCAGCCATAAAATGATTACACTAACAATGTTCTATTGTCAGCACCACAAATTGTTAAAACTTAGAAGCATTCTCCATGTGGTTTCCTTGGTCTCGGTCACTGTTGGCATTTTTCATATGCTTCGCAGAAAGGGTTAAACTATTTAACACGCCTTTCTTACACAGTAAAAGGTTTTACACCCAAAAGGGTGTAAAAAGGGTGTATTTTGATTTTAACACCCTTGCTTACACCCTTTCACACCCTTTTGTCATTATTTTACAATACTACACCCTATATATAGGGTGCGTACATCTTTTGCACCCTCCGATTGGCACCGAGGGTGTTTCTTTATGCTCAAGACGGGTGTAAGTGACTCACAAATATGTATGCGTACACACATGTGTGCGCATGCGTCTTCGACAAAGGCTATATATAACATGCCCAGAGCATTGGTGATAAAGGCGCTTTATTCGGTAATACAGTGTTCAAGGCAATTCATGTTAAGTGTATCTATCGTAAAGTATTAAAATCCATATGTACTTATTGCAATCGGCTAGCTTTCATTTTCAATTTAAAGAGCATGCGGTAATTACAAAATTCAAGTGAGCCTGTACGCAAAATGCAGCCAGTAAGTGCGAACTTGGTGAGCGAATCAAGTTTTTAAGATATTCCTTCGAAAAGTGTTTGCATGACGTTCTCCTTTCTATTTTTCGAGAAAAGCTTTTTGGTGCATATATGTGGAACACCAGTGCATTATGCGACACTATTCAGGTGTATATTTTGCGAGGCTGGTGCCGCTGACAGCATTTCTGTCAAATGGCTAAACTTCACATACTGTCTCGCTTCAATATTGAAATAACAATATGCCCTATCAAAATATTAATGAAAAAGTATTTTTATGGATATCAGTCCTCGTAAAATATACGTTCTAACATTGATAAAAAGTTATGACACAACTCATTATTTACCCGTTCATTACATGCACCAACCACCCCAAATTAGCCCTACACTAGATAGATTGCAGTGCACTGCATTGCAACACAGGGGCACTGGGGTTTGCCATCCCCAGTAGGAAATCGGACGCTTGTCTGGTTGACTTGCTTGCCTTTCCTCTCCTTGCTTTTTCTATCTCTTTGAACAAACTGCACTACCTTGTCGAAGAGGAAGCGTTATCCTCTTTCAGAGTTAAATAATTTGTCGAGCAATAATTTTACAGTTCCAGCAACTACAGCATAAACTGGAAAACGAAACCGAATCTGATTTGTTCTCCGTGCTCACAGAGCGCGTCACCAGGGGGCACCGTGCGCTGCGCCTCCAGTCTCGAAGGATCTAACAAACGGTTGATGCAGCTGCGAATCTGTAGTCAGTCGGTTTTTATCGTTTTATGTTGTGCAGATTGTTAGTTCACCGTAAATATGTCTTGATTTGTACTCAAGAGTGGAGCAAGGCCCCAAGGAACAGAGATTGACGCAACGGGAGCGAAGAACAGAAGCGATGGATGGTTACGCTGGTTGACTCTTGGCATGTTATAAATGGTGAAGTTCCGAATTTGTCGCTGTGTGACGTGCGCGTGTGTGCTCGTGATGTGCCGTCATAGCGCGGGGATATTTGTGCTGAATGTGTTTCACTTCGTCTACAAAACTCTGCACGCAATGGCATCGAAGAAGTCGTGTGTTCAGGTGCACGTATGTGCATGCTTGGATACGGAAAGCCTGCCCTCAACGGTAGCGCTGAGCTCAGTCGTGTTGGCTCAGCGCTACCCCCTCAACGGATGTTCAACAGTCTACGTGCTCGTAACTTGCTGACGAGGTAAGCCCGTTGTCATCTTGTTTGTATGTGGTAAGCCGGCGTCGCAATCAGAAATATTGTTTAGAAATTGCCAGTAAACGGCGTCTTACGACAAAATGGACGCGTGAATGGGAAAAAGGATTACGTTCGGGGTAGATTATTCGTTGGCGTCACCTATTCTCGCACGGGCGCGTTATGTCGGATGGACATACTCACGACTGCGGCGCTCGTGCTGTATCAGTCATGCCGGATTATATAGCTTTCTCGCGCCTCTACCTTCAAAATAACATCACTGATTTTCCCGGGGGAGCAGTAGGGGCCGTAGTGGAGACCGGGGCTACTGTCCTGGAGCAGTATTTTCGCTCATGCCAGCCTTTTCGTATGTGTTAAGCTTCTCTGCAGCCTAAATTGTTTGCGGTTAAGGCTGCATGACATTATACTTGCTTGCATAAGTGTCACAGCTGTCATCCGTTCGTCGTTGGCGCGAAGTCAATCGACGGGGTATACAAGCCGGTTGGTCGTTCCGTATGCTCTCCGTGACTTTTCAAAACATATTAACTCAAAGAAAATGCCTAAACTGCTCCCCCGGGAAAATCAGTGATGGTATTTTGAAGGTAGAGCGCCGTAAGGCGTGAGAAAGGTATAATCTGGCATGGCTGACCCGCAGGCGCGCGAATGGCTGTCCGAAATACCGCGCCTGTGCGCGGAGAATAGGTTACGCCAACGAGGAATTTACCACGTTTTATCTACATGGTAGTGCGGTCACCTCGATCGCGATCGAAATTTTCTGTGTGACGATTATAACCTCTTGGTTTGTGATTGCTATATTCAGCACTTTTATAAAACAAAAATATTGTTGAATCAAAGGTAAACAGAGGTTTTACAAGTAAAAAAGAACATGAGTTTTGTGCAATTGTATTGCACATATCCGTGTGATCATTGAAGCTAACACGAATTGTCATCTGTTTACAGACCTCCTTGCTGTTGCAACTCTGAGGACAATTGCTTCAAATGGGAAGGAACAACCAGCAGTGCCAGCGCTATTTGTACATGAGGACGTAAGTTCCTTCACATTATTGTTAATGAAATCAGATCTAAACAATGCTGTTTATTCCTCAAATGGCTTCAATCGTAGAAACAGTTTGGCAACTGTATAAAGATCCAGATGGTTTTTTTTTTAAATGTGAACTGACATGCTACCTAATTTCACCAGCTATTTATTCATTTTTATTTATTCATTCTACCGGTAAAGGCCCTCAAAGGGAGTGTATTACATAGGGGGGGGGGGGCGATACAATGATTAATAAGTGCTGTACATGTTAGGAAGAACAACAACAATACATGTATAAATAATAAAAAACGGCAATTAAATCATAAGTCAATATACAAAACGTAAGGATGCACAAACGAACAATTTTGAACTGCTCTTGCACTCGATGTGAGGCGCATCTATGCTGCAAAAATGACCTTGCTTGGATTACACAGGTTATTCGAATAATGCTGGGTTGTGTTAAGCTTCTCTACAGCCTACATTGTTTGCACTTAAGGCTGCATGACATTATACTTGCTTGCATAAGTGTCATAGCTGTCACCCGTTCATCGTCGGCGCGAAGTCAAGCGATGGGGTATACAAGCCGGTTGGTCTTCCGTACTGAGTGAAAGTGACGAACAGAGTGAAAGAGTCAGAGTCGGGAGTAAACAAAAAAAAACTGATATTTTTCGCCAGATAAGTATACACAATTAATAAAATAATAAAAAAGACACAATACAAACACACCTGGGGCGCTATAACGTAAAATGATTCCAAACAGTTTTGATTGCAAACTCCTGATGTCACCGATGCAAGCATCGGGCGGTGACCCGCGGCGTTGTCTGAACAACTCAATCAAGCACTCTCCTCGTTTATAGGAGGTCACCTTTGTTCGCTTTGAAAACCAATAACATTGCTTATACTCAGCGGTTTTTCTTATCTAATTAGC
The DNA here is from genome assembly GCF_013339745.2 of Dermacentor silvarum. Lineage (NCBI taxonomy): Eukaryota > Metazoa > Arthropoda > Arachnida > Ixodida > Ixodidae > Dermacentor > Dermacentor silvarum. Next base: position 430,111,406 of record NC_051154.1, read on the forward strand.
TGACAAGAGGAGCACGCTCTAGTGGAGAGGGTTTCGATGGGGCCGAGCCAGCACAGTGAAAATAGATAACCGCATGAAGAGGGTGGTGCCAGCTTCTCCGATTGGTCCGCTTCGCCTTACTTAGCTTGCGGTGGCTGGTCGAAAATCGCGGCAACGTGCAATGGAAGAATAATGCCGCTAACACGGATCCTCAGCAAGGAAGAGTTGGCAGAGCGATGTTGTATGCATGGCGAAAAGGCTCGATAACGTTTTACTCATACACAAACATGTTTATCATGCGCAAATAATTACATGCTCGCCGGCAGGTACGAGTAGCGAGAGCCTGAGTGATCCGCGGGCAGCTATCTTTTATTCCTTTCGGAATGGGGCAGTCTGTGGCTATTAAGAGAAATTTTCCATTTTATTCGGCATAATTCATTTTTTTTCGCATACACGTCACTTTGACGTGGTGAGTTTTCGCAGTTTTGTGAGGTCGCGTGACAGATAGGCGAAGTGGGCGTATCCAGAAAACATTGGATAATAGCAGAGGGCTAATGGTGAAAAGGCGTCGAATCAGGAATGATTATTTTTCTTTTGTGCGGTTTAATCATGCATAATCAGTGTGTACACGTTATATCAGATGGGGAGCTGTCGCGGTTTTAGTGACGTGACGTGACAGACAGGCGAAGTTGGGAGTGGCTTGAAAATGTTTTGACCAATCGTGGAGGCTGATTGCAGAAATTGCAGGGTGCGTACAGGTCCTTGAAATCCTTGAAAACCCTTGAAATTGAAAAGTGCATTTTCAAGGCCCTTGAAACTCCTGGAATTTTTTTCCTTCCTTGAAAATCCTTGAATTTCGTGAGCAATGCACTTCGATATTGGCATTGCGACCTCCTTTCTGTGGTAGATCGACGTTGGTCTGACAAACTCCCTATTTCAAAAATAATACGCCGGCGCGAGCACACATGGTTCCGTTTTGCAGAACTGCACGGAAAAAATAAAAGGCTTTACTGCGTCAGACCGCGAACGGAGTGAGAGACCCATGCCACGCTTCGGTGCTGGCTCGGCTGGCAGTGTTTACGCTGCTTTCCTCACCCTACTGTATGTTCACACCACGCTCTTCGGTCTGCCTTGTCCCACTTTCACTTGCGCGCGAGGTGAAGCTAGTGATGCTAAAGAGAGCTATAGTGGAGCAACTGGTGCACGGTGCACGGTGCCTTTAGGTGGAGGTTTGTTATAATATTATGATAATATAGTATAAGTGCAATAACATTGTGCTGAATGTTTTGGAAATGGTTGATAAACCAACTCAGCTAATACTGCAGAAGCCTGAGCAGCTGTTGTGAGTGTTCATTGCATTAAGTTTTAATATTGCGGACTTGAAAAATTATCAAGGGACAAGACATGTTTTACAAAATTGCAATATTAATCTATTTTGTATAATATAATGGATGTGTAGCAAGAATGGTTTGGAAATGTTCGGTAAACTTGCCCAGTTAATACTGGAGAAGTCAGAGTAGCTGTTGGAAACATTATGTATTGTGAACTTTTTTTTGGTATTGTTGGGAACTTTCAAAATGATCAGGACTAGACATTATTTATATCATTGGGATATAAATTTATTTGTTTTTATTTTTGTGAAATAACCATAGGCTAAATGTTTTGAATATTTTTGGTTAACATTACCCAGCCTATACTGGAGAAATCTCAGCCGCTGTTGTAAGCGTTCATTTTGTGTTCTGATCTTGAGAAGTTATCAAGGCTAGACATTTTTATTATAATTGTGATACACATTTATTTATTGTAAGTCCAATAAAACGGCTTTTTTGCACATGTTAAGAGTAAAGAAATCCTACTTTGGATGCCGCTGTGAGTCCTTGAAAAACCGGGGACAGGTCCTGGAAAGTCCTGGAATATCCTTGAATTTTGCCTTGGAAAACTGTACGAACCCTGAATTGGAATCAAAACAGTTTGGAATCTTTTTACGTTATAGTGCCCCTGAAAAACAATGATGACGGAGAAATGTGATGAGCAATTAACAATACATACACATATGAAACAGGGCGCGGATCAAATATACAAGAATAACACATAACAGCATTTCACTAAAATAATGTTCAAAAGAAAACAACGATGTCATATGCGTGGCCGGGCAGCAGCAAGACCATAAACCGTGAAGTCGGCGCGCGAAGCTTTCCGGAAGAATGCTGGCGGGCCGATCTTGCTGAGGTGGCTGCAATTGCTGGGCTGGATTTCCCGGGAGTCTAGATTTGACGTCTCCTCTCAAGCAGGTTGAGCTAACTTAAGGCGATCTACCGTGAGCTTCGTTGCAGACGTTGTTTTGTAGTCTCGTACGTCAACTAGTTCCTCGAAATTCCGACGTGGCCAGGCAGCCCAGGAGATACTGGACGGCACTAGCCCCCTGATGGCTTCTCAGCAGCACATAGGTTCAGCTTCTAGAATAATTAGCTGGGAACAAAACGTGCGCTTAAATAGCCTATCCTTTCTCTAGTTCCCTATGTAGGAGAACTGCCGGTATGCAGAGTTCACCTAATTAATTCATGACTCCCCCCAAAAATCTTGGCCGTGCCCCTTTCAACATGGACGAAGGATGGTAGATTGCCCTCTCTCCAAGGTCGAGCCCCGGCACTGCATGCACCACACGGACGCACACCTCTAGGTCCGTTAATCGGCGTGTCGATGTCTCGAAATGAGATGCCACTCCGTGGGGCCACGACATTTTTGACGCCCAGTAATCGGCCTGTCGCCTTCTCGAAATTATACGCCACACAGTGAGGACACGACGTTTTTTTTTTGGCGGCCGTTAATTGGCGTCAAAACCACTCGAAATCTCTCGAAAATATACCGCTCCGTGACAAGCATAGCAACCCCTTTATATTGTGCTTACACAAAAGCATTAATATACTTTCATGATCAGTAAGCTTTCTTTGTTGTCATTGCAGGACGAGAGGGTTCCACTCACCCCCTGTGTGGTGTATTCTGGCCACAACCTGGATCAGGCAGAGTTTCTCCACCTCTGTGTCGACAAGGAGCGGCTGTTCATGGTCAAAAATGCGGAGGAAGGGGTCATCGCAATCATGAGTGCATTTTTTTTATTGAACATAGTATATGGGCCTAAATACTTCAACACCAGTGCAGTACTGGAACGATTGTTTTTTCGTTTGAATGTAATAATGCCAAGTGGTTGTTACAAAGTTTGTGAACAGAGTTGTGCAGGCAATGCGACACCGAGGTTCATGTACGTTACCATACGAATGCTAGCCTGACAATTTTGTGCAATAGCTTGAGCAATAGTTTTGTGCAATTTTTAATGTATCATTTTCTTTCTTTTTGATCACGATAATAGCATGATCCAGTAACTTCTTCCGCTGCTTGTGCCAACCACCTATAAACTGCACCTTTTTTTGTTCTGATGACTTGACAGACAATGTAATAGTGCCCAAGTGTAGGTCAGCAAAAAACAAACGGGGTGTACTGTAGTCTGCAAGTACTTATCGAAAACATTGCTGGGTGTTGCTATGTGCTGAAAAGAATATTACAATACGTCTAGTTCTAATAAGTCTGCCTTAACATTAATATGTGTGAAACAATTGTCAGCAGTTTTATACAAAGATTATAGCTTGCTTGCTCTTCCTTAACATAGTTTGTTTATGAAACCTATTTGCCAGTCAGGGAACAATGTCCCAGCTTATAAGTACTGCATGATACAACTGTTAACGTTTGTATTCATTTATAGGGCACATCAACACTGGCAGCCAGTGCTCAACTTTTCGTAACATGCTGCTTGGTCAATATTTTATATTTTGCGCATGTGTTGCATTGTGTAACCTACCCAATACAAGTGAAAGTTTTTGTGGTTTGACTGTTCTTTTATGAACTATGTTTTATGTTTATTATGTATAACTTAGCAGCTGAGGCCTGACATACTAGTCAAAACGCAGCAGAGTATCCAATTTTTATAAGGTTTTACAAGGTTTTTACAAGTTTTGGATTGTAAAACAATGTTGCGTGGAACAATTATCAGGCTGAAGTACTGTTGCATTGTCATGAATACCGGCAGCCTTTGCTTAACCTTTATGAATCTGCTGGCAGGCTGTAGTATCTTTAGCTCGTTTAGTTTTTGTAGATGTGTTGCCAATGCCTCATCCGAGTGAAAGCTAGTCGCTTATATACTACATATACTGGTGTTTCTACAAAGAATTTACGTAATATTTAAAAATAGCCGTTCTGAAGTACAAGGACGGCTCGTTAGAAGACAGCAATGCTGTCAGTGGTGCCGACCATGGGTGGATGGGTGATATCTGGTAATTAGTTGCTAATTAACAATCTAATATATCTTACTTTTAGTTTCAGCAGACTCATTGTAACCAGGAAATTAAAGCAAGCTCTCTGCACAAGACATGTGAACTTTTGGATCTGGAAAAATACAATTACCCGCAGAACTTTGGCGTGATGAATTTAGGCTGTCTGAGCACGCGAAACTGAAACTGAGATGCGGCTGAAACTCAAGGCAACATTTTGCTTACGTCGCCCAGCAGCGGGCTACCTGCACACTGCACGAATCCCTATTGCTGCCCACTGTTGGGTGATGTGAGCAGAACGCCCCCTCGAAGGGCGCGTCTTTGTGCTCACTGTAGCCTCGGGTACAGTTTCGCGTGCTGTGATAGCCAAAGTTCATCGTGCTGCAGTTGTGTGGGTAATTGCATTTTTTCCAGATTCTAAAGTCTATATGTGTTGTGCAGAGAGCTTGCTTCAATTTCCCGATTACGATGAGTCCATTCAAACTAAAAATAAAATGTATTTATTTTTGTTATTTAGCAACTAATTACCATGTATCACCCATAACCTCGTGGTCGACACTGCTGGTGGCATGTCTCCAAAGGAACCGTTGTTTTATTTCAGAACGGCTGTTTTTACATGTCAGCAATGTGTTTGTAGAAACACCCTTACAGAGTTGTGTGATATACTGTTGAACAAATCTTATTGTGTACTCAGGTGAAATATGCACAGATGAAGAGCAGATATTTACGTGGTGTCACCTCTATTAATGTACTATAATTTTTTTGTGTGAAGGCCACCACACAGTTTTTTTTTGCAAATGGCTGCTCTGTTTTACTCACTCGTACTCTCTCACTTGTACTCAGTATACACGTATATTATACCACAGATATACTGTGATCCATGTGAATTACTGTGATCAGTTGCAAACTATATATTGTTAACTGCAGTGATACTTTACAAATAATGTCTGTATTTTATTGCTCCTTGTATGAAATACAATAAAGTTCATTCACATTTTCTTTTCAAATTGTTACATATAGGTCTCATATATATGCTTCACCATTTAGTTAAGCTTTGCATTTTTGTACGAATGCAGGAGTGACTTCTTTTGCATGTCCATGGAGTGAAGCAGAATACATATTAGCCAGAGATCTAAGACATGCTAAATGTGATGTTTTTGTGTGTGTATAGTGCATGTGTACGATACGTATAACTTGTGTTTGAATTGTATAGCTTGAGCAGATTTAAAAAAAAAGTGATACATCTCCGATGACTGAGACCATGATGCATATTGAACTCCTGCATGAGACAACATGCACTTTTCAAAGCACGGCTCATGGAATAATATTTTAAATCTCCACATGCATTATACATATATATTGTTTAACTTTAATTTAACTTAAAAAACATTTAAGTTCAGGCAACTGTAAGCAATATGCCATAGGTCTCATTCATCTATAAAGTGTCCCACTTTAAAGTTCGGTTCAAGCTATATGACGTCTGGTACAGGGGCTGTACACCCATCTGGCACCCTCCACAGTGGGTGTTAAATAAGGAAAAATAAATGAAGGGTGTAGCTGCCACCCTTCGGTTGGGGTGTTATCACAACACCCTACAGTTTCTTTACATGGGCACCCTTGTTTTAGGGTGTGCCGAAAAGGCACCTTGTAAAATAGGTGCTAACTTACACCCTTAGGGTGTCGTCTCTGCGACAAGCCTATTTACACCCTTCTGGGTGTAAAAACTTTTACTGTGTATCTAAATATTACAGGTAAATTGTCTTTTGTATTACATCATTAGCTCTTTTTACCTTCATTAGGTAAGCAAGAATCTAGTCGTAAAACAATTAAAAGCTCTAGAAGGGAAATAGTTCTGGCTTATTTCATAGTCGCAAAAGCTGATTTCATTTACTGTTGTGGTTGGTCAGCGGAGTATACACGATGCTGCAGATCATTTCCATATGCAGTGTTAGCAACTGTTCTTTATTAAGTTGTATGCTGCATTAAAATAGGTCAGGTGATATGTATTTGTGTTGCATTATTCTATTGATGTTCTTAATAAATTTACTTTGATACCAAAACTATTCCGCACTCATGTATAAAAACCTACCTGTGCCATGCATGTCTCAAATGAGCAAAAGATGACCAGGTGCTGTATAGTGTATATTATCTGCCTTTGTTGCGAGGGAAATATACGACTGTTGCAGTTCAAAAATCGTATATTTCCTTAGAAAAGAATGGTCCCCATGCATTGTTTTCCTGAATCAATTTTTTATTTGCATAGCATGCATGTCTGGATAGAGACCAAGAATCCATCTCCTCGGTGCAGGTATACAGGGGCCTTGGATTGATGCTGTTCATTGTGGTGCACACCTAGGTATAGCTATACAACATTTATGCAATGTGTGACAAGTGTCATCCAGGGATGGTAAAGATGCCTATTTTTTGTACTATATATATATGTATATATTGTTTTCTCCAAATATCAGTTGTTAGCATGCGGCCTGTCACCCAGCCTTGTCTACGGAGTAGAGCATTCTACGTTTGCAGACACATTTGTGATCATGCATCAATCCTCGGGTTTTGCTTCTCGGGTGACTCAATGTGGAGCACCCATCCAGCACCCATTTAATAGGGTGTTATGGTAAAATTGCACCCTTTACTGAGGGTGCGACCACTACACCCTTCAAAATTTTATGCTGTGCACCCTTCCTTAAGGGTGCTGGCATCTGCCCCCTTTCCCAGCACCCTTTTTTAAGCACCCAATAGGTGGCAAAGGGTGTTCGTATGTGGACAAGCTGATTTACACCCTTATGGGTGAGAAATTGTTTAGTGTGTGAAGATCCCTTTTAGCGGCCTATTAGATGCGAAGCATCTTATGGCGGGGGCTTTGTCCGTCCCTCCCGCGGCGTCCCACACCCCCGCAGCGCATGCACGTCCCCTCCCCTATCTCTCCTCTCCTACGCTCCCCCCTTTCTCTCCTCTAGGAATCCGGAGCGGAACGAACGACAGGCGGTGCGACAGCTGCATACTCCGCTGGGGGCGCCGCGGTATGAAAATGAGGGAGCGCGTGCGCCTCATTCTCTCTCCTGTGCAGCGCCGCGATGAGCGCTCGGGCCGCTGCCGCGAAACCATCTCCCGCTCAAGCTAACCATCTCCCCCCTGCTTCGCATCCACACATGGTTCCCTTTAGCGGGAGATTGAGTAATTATTTTAACCCTCCTTTGCACGCCGCGACAATTTTGGACCAGCCACGACAAGCTAAGCAAGGAGGAGCGGGCCACTCGCAGACACCACCCTCCTCTTCCGGTTATCTACTTACCTGCCCTAGCTCGGCCTCACCGAAACGCTCTACATTTCTACGTGCTTCTCGCGTCTCGCCAGCCAATTACATAACAAATACCTCTCAAGATAGGCAATGCTATTCTAGGGTGAAAAGAAAACAAATATGACCGCCTATAAACGAGGAAAGCGTTTGATTGGCTGGATCCCACAACGATTTGGGTCACCGTCCGATGCTTGCGTCAGCGGTTGCATAAATTTGACATCAGGAAATTGGAATACACAGATTGTAATACCCTTACGTTATAGGGCCTATGGAACTGTAGTGGTACCTACAGTATATCGCGTGCACGCATAATTTAGTGCTATGCAATTGAGTGGGGCTATAGCTTCGCTTTGCCCGAAGCTGCGAAGCAAGTTCTTTTGAAAGAGCAACAATGTACATCATGGCCCCAAGGGATAGACAAGGTAACTGGGAGCCTTTCAAAGATATGTCCGCAATGTGTGCAGTGCTTGCTCATGCCCGCAGCACTTGTTCCGGCAAACTTTCAAAAAGACACAAACGGATGGCGTCAGCACATGGGATTTTGGGGATCGCGTTCAAGGATTAATGACGTTCGTCCTCTTCTTTCTGGTCTTTTACGTGCCAAAACCAGTTCTAATAATGATGCGCGCCGTAGTGCAGGGCTCCGGATTAATTTTGACCACCTGGGCTTCTCTAACGTGCACGATAACGCGAGCACACGGGCGTTTTTGCATTTCGCCTCCGTCGAAATGCGACCGCCGTGGCCGAGATTCGACCCCGTTCATCCTCATCAATACGAATAATACACGCGTGGAGGTAGTGCCTTTGAGTAATTAGACTACTCAAATCACAGCGGATGTTCTCCGAGGCATATTATGTGCTCTGGCCTGCCGCAGGCCATCTTATCCTATAGAGGGCGTCCAACAATAGCTGAACAACACACAAGGCATCATGCAAGTCGGGATGCCGCGAGTGGCAACATTCACGAAAAGCGACAGGAACGTGCGGCAACCACTCAAATACGTGTGACGCCTATTTTATTTGTCATGCCGCAAAACGAGCACCCAATAAAAAGCGAGTCATGTAGTCACGTGGCACAGAACATGGTGACTTTTGTTTTACTGCTGTCAAGATTCCGGGAAAGGCCAAGTGGGTACAACTGGGCGCTTTGTTCAGAAGTCTCGAATGGAACGTGCGGGGTGACAGACAGTTAAAAAAGATGAATCAGCGTGCCGGCTCGTGTATTTGGTCTTGTGTTTGGCGCGTCAGATACGTACTCTGATAAGCGGTGGCCCTCCTAATCATGTCCATAGAGAACACCGGCGTCTCGTATATGGCCTTGATGGAGAACGCACCAGTGTGTCAATTGAACATTTCTCTGTCAAAATGCTCAATATCTGTTCTACTCCGGCGGTGACGGCGTATGGCGCGGGTGAGCGCGGCTGCGCGGGACTTATCTTGAAAGCGATCTGCGACTGGTGACAAAGTCTAGGTGTGCCGAGGGCTGATAGGCTTGTGTACGCTCTGTTCTCGCCGCTTTGAGTTCAAGCGAGACAGACAGCACGAAGGTCATTTCGCTCGCTGCTGCGCCGCACTTCTTCATGCCAGCGTTTTGACAACGAGTGTCCGCGACCATCGAGTGAGATGTCTTAATGTTTGCCGGTGCGCGCGTGACATCATGCTTGTTCCTTTAGCTAGTAAACGAAAGTTTACAAGTTTACAAGACCACCCGCCGCGATGGCTTAGCGGCTATGGTGTCGCGCTTCAAAGTACGAGGTCGCGGTATCAAATCGCGGCTGCGGCGGCCGGATTTCGGTGGGGGCGAAATGCAAAAATGTCCTTGTCCTGTGCATTGAGGGCACGTTCAAAACCCCTGCTGGTTAAAATAATCCAGAGTCCCCCACTACTCTATACCTCGTAATCAAATCGAGGCTTTGGCATGTAAAACCCCAGAATTCAAGTTTATAAGGCCGATAAAGCTACTATATATTCTTACTTCGTATAGCAGTCTAATAATTGGCCATCACAATCGATTGTTCGCCTCTCGGGCGAAACTGCCACTTTTTTTATTTACTAAAGTTAAACGTTGAAACTTAGCATTCAAGTTGCTTGAATAAGTGTACCGATGTAAACGTGCTTACAGATATAACTGTTGCTACATTACATTAAGGTGTGTGTGTGTAAAAACTTTTTATTTACAAAAGTCCTGAGGCTCGACTATTTCAAGTCGAGGCGGGCCGCTCCCACAATGGCACCGTTAGGCCCAGCCCTTCAGCGACATCGTGGGCCCTCTGGACAGCCCGTAGCTGATCTTGAAAAGATGAACTCTCTAGCATCTTCTTCCAATGGAGCCATTCTTCTTCAGGGTTGCTGAGAGTCGCAGGGCATACCGCGAGCATATGTCTGATCCCAGTGATGCCATTACACGCATGACAATCTTTCTTGACCTCTTTCTGGATACATTTTATCAAGGTGGTACGGCGTGGGATAAGTTCCTGTTTGTAATAGTCTCATTGAAACTGCCTGAGCCCTGTTCAGCTTTGAATGTGGCAATGGAAATTGTCCGCGTCCTAGGTAGTAGTGTTTAGTAATCTTGTTATATGTTAATAAATGATCTCTAAATACCCCGTCCTGGTGGTGGACGGCTCGGTTGTGACTGTCACGGCTAGCAAGTCCTCGTGCCAAGTTATGAGTAACCTCGTTGAGGTTACTCAACGAGGTTACTCATGAGCCCGGGTCTCGTCCACTTCTCCCATATGCGCAGGAAACCATTGGATTTCTGTTTTCATACTCATAGTGTTTTCAATAAGTTTAGCTGCAACCGTGGCCACGTAGCCTTTACGAGACCCTTTATAGCAGCTTTGTAATCGCTGTAAATAAAAGTCCATTTATTGTTCCTGATGGCTAGAGCAATTGCCACTTGCTCCGCCACCATGGAATCTTTGTTAAATACAGTGATGGAATCTTGCACCTTAAGGTGCCATAAATAATTTCTTAGTGACACCGTCTAAGATAATTATTATAAAGCTTTTTATAGTAATAAATATATGATCTGTAAATAAATGCAGCAGTTCTAAATCCAAGTGCTCAACGTTCAGCGCAAAAAAAGTAATGGTAAATCTGGAACATTCCCCGCGATATGGTATTAAACTCATGAACCTAATCAATGCAATAGAATTGGGTTTGAAAGGGAATAATAAAGCAAGTCAAGCTTTGATGTCAAGTGAACTCCTTGCTATGAGTACGATTAAAAAACATTATACTCTCTGGCAGGCTTCAGGTTGCGGTAATGAGGGAAGCCTGTGACTAACGAATATAATCACAGGCCGAGCTTGCCATTCAGCTCTACAGCTTTTTTTAGTCGAGGTACCATTTTCAATGTTGTATTGACTTTCAACCTGGAAAGTTACAATGCAGGAATTTTCTCGTAATTCCAAGATAAAAGACGGCGTTTTGTGAAAACATTTATTCAGTTTGAGTGGTGTAGAGCCTCAGCTATATCAAAGCAGTTACGTTAGGGTTACTACGCCTGGCTCCACTCTAGTGTTAGTTAGGTAACTCGAAGCCTGTTCGCTGGAAAAAGAAACCACTGAAGCTAAACTCCAGCCAAGGCTGTGAGAGGTGCTGCCTCTAAATGCACCCCACAAACAAACGGACTGGCTGCAAAACGACGAGTTCGGTGGTGGATTTAAGAGTGTAAAAACGCGCGCAAGCAGCAAAACAAAGTGTGGGGATTCCTTCGGGATTCTCAAACTACGGCGAACTGAAATATTCTAAAGCATGTGAAACTGCAAGGGAGAGAAATGCGTTGGCAGGCTATGATAGAAAGTTGGCAAATTTACTAGTTAATCTCTGTTATAAACTCTTATACTAAGGAGCGAAAACTGTGGCATAAAGTAAATAGAAATAACGGCCGCTAGTCACATCCACTACCTTTGGTAAATACACAGGAAAATAGCCTCAAAGACAAGGCAGCTTTGCGTGGTGCAGATTTTCAACACATCTCTAGTTCATCTCACTATTCTGAAATATTTCTTAAGTAAGAACAAGCGAGCAGAAGGACAGTCTTTGAAACAGAAATGCCCACCAAATGAGTAATTCAACCGTCCCTTTAACTTGGCAGAGCTCCAGGCATCCCTGCCCTCCAATAATAAATCTGCTCCAGGATATCACTTTAGAAATAGTAAAATACTTGCACATGGAAATTCAGAAAACCCTCGTGTTTCTTTTCCACGCCATATGGTCTTCCGGTTAAATTCCATCTGCTTGGAAAGAAGCTGTTATAGTCCCAATACTTAAAGAGGGCAAGGAGCCGTCTTTATTCACCAGTTATAGGCCTATAGCGTTAACGAGCTGCATTTGCAAGTTGTTCGAGAAACATCGTAAATCTGTGCCTGTTGCACTTTCTGGAGAGAATAAATTGCTCGACCCATACTATTGCAGTTTCAGTGAGGGTTGGTTCAGTACCGACCATCTACTCTGCATTGAGGCAAATATTAGAGACGCCTTGATTCATAAACAATGCTTCTTACCTGTATTTTTAGACATCTAGAAAGCCTACGATACCACATGGCGCTTCGGAATTTAACGAGATTTGTTGGCACTGGGTGTCCGCGGTAACATGTTCAACATCTATGAAACCTACCTGTCTAACGACGCATTACGCGTGAGAGTGAGTAACGCTTTGTCTAGACCCTATGACCAAGAGACTGATGGGCCTCAAGGGGGCGTACTTAGTTGCACACCCGTTGTTGTACAAATGAATAAACTTCATTCAGCAATTCCAAGTACTACGCAATATTCTGGACACGTTGACGATGTACAAATCATGCAACATTGCTACTTGCGTACGGCAAGTGCATCTTGGATAAAATAAATTGTCTGAACGGGCACACGAAAGCAGGTTTAAAAGTAACACCCAGAAAAGCACTTGCGTACTCTTTTCAAGCAAAAGAGACATAATGCCAGTCCAAAGTATTGCAATCAAAATAGATGAGCTCTTCGTGAGTAGTGAACATCAATTTCAAAGAATCATTTTAGGCTTTAAGCTCACATTTATTTCTCATCTTATGCATCTGAGGACGTAATGCCTAAAGAAAATGAACCTTTTAAAACATCGGTAGCGCACAACTTGGGGCCATGAAACAGCTCCGTTATTTCAGCGCTACTCCCTTCTTCGAGCAGACAAAATATACTATAAGAAGATTCTGGTCACCATACATAAACAAAAATTATTCACCAAAACGGACAATGATGAAATATCTCGTTACCCTCTACGCCGGAAAACCAGGCACATTCCAAAAACAAGAACAAATTATGGAAAACAAACATTTTTATATAAATCCACAGAAATATTGAACAAAGTAGGAGAACTGTTAAATTTTAGCGCTTGTGAAAGCTCGTTCAAAAAAGAGCTTAGTGCATTATTACTCGCCGAAGATATTGCTTTCACTAGTTATTGATATTTGGTTTCTTTCACATCTGTACGTATGCATGTATGACATAAAATGTTCATATAGGTACCATTTGTGCTAATGCTTTTTTTGTTTACTCAATACAATGAAGAAATGTATGTTATCACCGCTGTTGTAACTGTGGGGGCGGGGACCTCTGTCAGGCCTCTGTGCCTTTAGTCCCAGTCTCCCCTCGTTTGAACGAGAAAATAAAGTTCATTCATTCATTAATTCATTCAAAACGTCTCCCGAGTTTGCATAAGAGTCTTGTGTGCTGAGGCTTTAATTACGGTGCTACAAATATTGATTATGCAATGACAAGTGCTTTAAAAGTCCTAGACCCTATTCATTGTCTTGGTATCCGTGTAGCGACTGGTGCATTCAACACAAGTTCAATCCAAAGCCTCTACGTGCAGTCCAATGAGTGGTCTCTTCATCTACGACGTTCATGTACCAGTTTTACATACTTTCTAAAGTACACGTGAAACTTGAACATCCTATATTCAATGACAAACGATAGGACCTCTGCAACACTCTTTCATGCATAATCGAACTGCAGTGAGAGAGCCGTTCTCTCTGCCTGTGAGGAATCTTAATGAAGAAATAGATATTCCACTCCTTAAACATCGTCTTATTTCTTCTGTTCTTACATGTGAACCTTGCGATAGTATGTCCGACAATCGGATGGTAGTATTGTTCTTTAACATGTCCCTGAGTGGCTTCCGTCCTTGCGTCAAGAACCTTGTTCTTAATTTCGTTACTGCTTACGACGTAAGTGTTTTATAAAATCTCGAGGACTCTTATGAGAAATTCATCCATCAAACCAAAGCACAGGCTACATCTCGGAGTATATGTTTAACTTAATAACAGAGCGTATTCAACGCTATATGCGCCTACGTAATAAAAAAGTGAGGAGGACAAACCCCTGGATAACTAGAGAAATAATACAGGCAAAACGAAAACTAAAACAAAAGCGCAAGATCCGTACGAATAACCCCATAATTAGCCTTCGACATACGATTTATTCTCTTATCACAGATATCAAGCGACTAGAGCAATATTCTATAAAAAACTTTTCTAACGTCATAGTCGCCAGCTTCCTAAGTGAAGCACCTGATAAATATTTCAGGTATGCCAACCATCAGCCAAACTTAATTCAGCCACATAGTTTGAAATGCTACCTTCCGCTGAAAGTTTTAACGAGTACTTAACATCAATTTTCACTGTGTATATGGTGCTGTTCCGACCATAACACCATTCAGAAATAGAACGCCCAGAAGAGATGTAGACGTTTCGCAGTACGGAGTGCTTATATTTTAGTCAATGAATATAAAAATAAAGAAACGCCTAGGACTGTACGGTATTAATAAATTTATGTACCGTTATGCTGAATGGATCTCCAAATACTTGGCTATTATTTTTCGTGCCTTGCTTACCAGTTGCTCTTTCCCCAGGACTTGGATACGAGCTAAGGTTACACCTATCCTCTAACGTGGCAGTAAAAATGTTTACAAATAATCGACCAGCTCCAAGCTAATTGAATATAATAACAGAACATATCCTGACTTGTTTAAATACACCGCGTTTATTATCCAACTGTAACCGTAACTTTCGTAAAGGCCTGTCAACTACGTTACAGCTTATCGTATTAGTTCGCTACGTTTAGGAAGTCATATACTCCCGCGGTCACACAGACATAATTTTCATGTATTTTGCAAAAACATTAGATAAGGTTTCTGACAAAAAATTATAATTTAAGATAGAAATTATGTTTCAGAATGCGGGTCTTCAGCAGTGGTATTTTTATTTTCATGCTTGTGAGCAGTGCGTTAACGTAGGGGAAACAAAGTCAATTTATTTTCTATCATCTGGGGTACCGCTCAGGGTTGTCTACTTGGGCCTGTTTTATTTCTTCTATTTAGTAATGACCTCCCGAACAACCTTAACATAACAACCAGACTTTTCACACATGACTGCCTTTTATACAGTAAAATAGAAGCCCATAATGATAAAACAGTGTCAAACTGCAACTTCAGAAAATAAAAATAATGGTGTCGGGACTGGCAGATGGAGCTAGATTCAGTTAAAACATTAGTTATTATGACTGTTTTTAGAAGGAAAAAAACATCCCTAGACAACCCCTATAGCAGTGATAATAATAAGCTAACGAAAACTCCGCAACAGAAGTACTTAGGTCTCTTATTTATCCCTGATCTCCGATGGCACCATCATATAGATTCTCTATACCCTAAGGCTAATAAGGCGTTGTGGGTTCTTAGGCATAAGTTGTCTCTTGCTAGCCAAGAGATAAAAAGCCTAGGGCACAGAACGGTATACCAATTACTTAGTACGTGAAAATTGTTTAGGATCTTTACAAGACAACCAATTTCTCAAAAATTAAACGAATCCAGCGTCTTGCAGTCAGGTTCATTTTTAACAAATAACGCTGCTATGACTCCCCTTCCTATAGCTCTGTGTAAGGGCTGATCATCCTTCCTTACAATTAAGAACTAAACATAAAAGGCTGAAATACCTCTGTCTTAATATTCATAATCATATCTATATCAACTCGGCCAATTATTTTGAAGTTCATCGCAATGAAGCCTCTAGACAACGCCATTCAACGTTCATCCCTGTTCATCACACGCACTGATTGTTTGAAATTTTGTTTTTCCTCAGAGCTACCGATCCATCAGTAGACGCATTCATAAACATCATGAATAATGTTTTGTATGTGAGAACTGCAAAGGGAAATGCCGAATATAACGAAGTATTCCTTGGCGCAGCTGTCATTGCTTATCACAGTTCGTGGTGCCTTGCTGCTGCGGCCGTCTTTTTTGTGTGTGCTTGCATTAGTGTTGTTATTATTGTCTTGTTCGTTTTGCTCTTTCTTTTTCCGATACATACATTGTTATCCAGTCCTGTACAAGCCCTGTACAGGGCTGACAGTACTTGTGTGTAAAAAATAATGTAATAATTTGAAGAAAAAAGGTAAAGTGTAGTGAGTGTAGGAAGCTACCTTTATTTAGTCCCTTGATTGTTATAAAATTTTGCCGAAAATTGGTAAATGTTAAAAAAGATAAAACTCACCCATGAAACAGGATAGCACAATGCTGTGAAGTGTACCTAATAATATCTCGAAAGCGGACAACATTTATATATAGTATACACCTCTCTGAAATTTACCACTAATTGTGAGTAGGCTTTTTCGCAAATACATTTGTAAACATTGTAACAGTTTCACATAGGCTGTAGATTATTTGATATATCAAATGAACGCAGTTTATATATATATATATATATATATATATATATATATATATATATATAAACGGACGCAGTTTTCAGAGCTGCGATATTTGATATTTGTATTGGTACGGATTTGCTTAATTCCTTGGCATATTTTTAAACATAGCGTATTTTGCAATTTTTTGCGAGATATTCTCGGTCCCAAATCAATATGACTGTGTGTACAGTGAATACAATTTAACTCTCTCAAATTCAACAAATTTCATTAAACTAACTCCTGCGGTTGTATCATAAAAGCATTTTTTCGCTTTAGATATACTTGAATAGGAAAATTGCAGTTTGCCTCGAGCTGAAGCTTCCTTTGAAGACAGAACATCTACGTGTATTTGTTATCGATAGAGATGCACTTCACCGATATTAGCAGCATTTTTCTTTGAGTCAGAACAAAAGCATCAATCACGGATACCATAGGCCCTTACCCTTATGTTCACTTTCAACTTGCCAATGTGTCTTTTTTTTCTGGGGTTTTACGTGCCAAAACCACCATCTGGTTATGAGGCAGTAGGGGACTTCGGATTAATTTGGACCACCTGGGGTTCTTTAACGTGCACATAAATCTAAGTACAGGATTTTTTTTTGTTAAATTTCACCTCCATCGAAATGCGGCTGCCGTGGCCAGGATTTTATCCGGCGAGCTCGTGCTCAGCAGCCCAACACCATAACCACTAAGCAACCACGACGGGCGTCCACGTATCTTATCTACGCTATAACATTTTTCATGCTTCGGTTGCTGGGCTGCTCTCTGCTTCCTAATAATCGTTTTAATGCATTGGCATTGAAGTACTGAGTGCTGTTTAGACTACGTTATGTAAATGAGTTTGTGTAGACGAATCCAGTACGCAAGCTGTAGCAGCGCCGCCACCACCCGACAAAAAAATGCAGCAGATTTTGTGCTAATTGTCCGAGCCCTTGAAGAGATCTCATGAGTGCTCTGACGATGAAATACGACTATTACTGGTCCGTGATAATGACGGTAATTGCCGACTGATAGTGAGCCTAAACAATCCTCCGCCTTTAGTTCCTTCGGACCAATACGTGGGTCTAAACATAGAGGAGCGGCTGGAGCCAGCGTTCGACAAGGGGACTTGCTTTCGTCAGCGTGTCCAAGGCACCGTGGAATTGAACTCCAAGACAACAAACGACAGAAATAGTGGACAGGCTTTGCCGGTTGAAATACGGATGCATCTTACATATCGTGAACACTAGAGCTTACAGCATGCGTAATATTGCTCTAAACAAGACCCGTGTGTCCAAAGGGACGACACCGCTCTGAATTTTGTGGCGCAGTATAGCCCTTGTTGACAAATATCATTCGCACCACAGTGATTCACTATCACCACGGGAATCATCTCGTTGTCAAGCCGACTATATTCATGAGTTCTGGCAGCCCGAACACTTACAACGAGGAAGGCCTTTTCCGGAAGAATAGTTGGGAAAAATATTGATCCAAGTATTTTTACGCATAGTTTTTCGCAACACTATTACAAACTTACAAGAAACCTAGAAACTACTTCAATATGCTACTTCCCGGCCAGAAGTGTGCTGCGTGGGTAAATAATTTCTACTCGACACCGGAGTATACAGCTCGTTTCTTTTTCCGTTGTTAAGCTTTCTCAACACAGTGGGACAAATCACTTAATCATTTCACAGTTGAGCGTCACATCACTAAGCTGGATGAAATCGCTCTGCTAGAACATCGTCTGCGGCGTGATTTAGGGGAAATGAGCCACGTCATGCTTGTCTGCGTACTTATTAAGCGACCCGTTGCGTCGTGTTACTGCTGGTTTAGTGTTAACCATCGCTATAACATCGCTTGCAACAGCATGGCCGCGAAAGCAAAGCTACCTACATTGCATTGTCTAGTTTTCAGGATTTATTCTACGTGATGGGGTAATATTCTGGACATCATGAAATGCTTGTATTACATAATTCGACAATATGGCGTATTTTCAAAGTGTCCAAATTAGCACCCCTGAGTGACATAATTACCGCGAAAAGCACACACAGAAAAGGTAAAAGAGAGAGAGAGGTTTATTTGCAGAAAGGCAGAGAGGTCGGCTTGAGCGTTAGTTTGCTCTGGCCTGCTACTCTACGCTGGGGAAGGGGGGAGGGGATAAAAAGAGCGATGAATGATGATGATGATAAGAATAGGAGGTGCGTATATATATGTCCATCACGTTGAGGTCAAAATAGAGTCGTGCATCGAGTCCAGTGGCTTGAAGGAAGGCTTAAGTCGCTTCGATGACGACAGCTGCGCTGTTGGCGTCAGGCCAAGGACCTAGTACAATATCGTCAGATATTGGTCTTTTAGTCACTCGTTGAATAGTAGACATGAGGCTCTGCCGTTCTCGGCGAGGTAAAAGAAACACACAAACGACGACACGGGCGGCACTCCCAATTGACTAATTTCAGGTGCAACCCTGGAATAAAAACGTAGGGCAGAAACTCGCCACTGGGGAATTGTCATATAGTTCGTGGCTCTTCCAAATTCCAAGATTTAAGGATTTCTTTTTATCATAAGCATGTTTGCTGGCAGTATTTGCCCCATGAGAACGAGGGGTTGGTGCCATATGATTCTGCCAACTGAAGGTCAATAAAACGGGGCGTAACTATGCTCGTCCCGGAATCTGCACTCAACAAACCGTGTGCTCACACGATTCAGGCAACTTTTGGCAATCAGGTACAGCGCCTTACTTTGTTAGGTTTTCCTGGTTCGTTGATGACGTCAGTGGCGGAAACCCTCTTGCAGGAGGTTAAAGGCACGAGAAAAAAAATGGCAACTAGTACGGTGACAGTGACCGTAAGACCTGCAGTGGTTCCCTATATACATATGGTAACTCATAACCTCAAGAAAGTCGCAGGTAGGTATAGTGTACCTCTCGCGTCTTCAGCCGCTTTTAAGCTGGGCCAGATCTTCCCTCGCACTTCTGGTGACCGAACAAGTATATAGGCAAGGTTGTGGGGGAAAATATGCCACAACCTATGCTAAATGCCAGACAGGATTTCTATATGAGAAACCTCTCACGTGCGACTAGTCTTATGTGGGACAGATAGGCCGCTGTCTTAATGAGCGAACTAGGGAACATGATTTGAATAGAAGAAAAATGAACTAGCGCATTTGCCCACGCACTGCAAGGTCTGAAAATGTGAACTGCGGTTTCAAAAGTTGAATATTCTCGGCAGCAGCAAGTGTCAGACGTTTGGGGAATTATTGGAAGCTTTCTATAATAAAACAATGCTACAGAAAGCCTGAGAATTGACTACTAACGCGTAAGCATTCTTTAGCTCGGCTGCTACTTCGCTTTTGCTTTCTTATTTAGCTGACTTACGCATGTCTACCCATCGCTACCAATCATCTACTATAGTATTATAACGATTAGATGTGTTAACTTGACCAATTAAGCATTTATTGCGCAGCTATATCGTATCGACTCAGACGAAACGCGGTCACAACCGCTTTTTTTTTCCACACCCCAGCTTTTTTTTCCGTTTTCATTTACCTTATTTCTTACTAACTTGCACAAACTGGCGACGGCGGCGCCACCAGTTTTTTTTCTAATGCGAGCGATCATCTACTATTAAACTACTATAACACCTACATGTGTTCACTTCTTCATTTTCCTTTTTTGTCACCGACTTGACGCGGCGACGGTGACGTAATCGGTTTCTATTTTTTGTTATTTTTTCTAACGCAACCAATCATCTACATTTACACTACTTTGACGATGACATGCGTTAACTTGACCAATTATGGATTTATTTGGCAGACATAAAGCGCCGCGGGACGCACGGATTTTGCTGGGGTACTCGCCAAAGAATGCTAACGCATCACTGTAGGACTGTAGGCAACTAAGGAAATGCAGAGAAACCTCCTAATATTCCCTTTCACTTGAACCAGGTGTGATGTAAACTGAGTCCAAAGCAACGTTCACTCCGACGAATGTAATGTGGCTCACACAGACATCTGTCTGCCACGCTGCGGTCCAAGGTTCGGATCCCCGTCAGTAGTCTTTTAAAAGCGCAGCTGTTTAAGCCGGCCGTAATGTGCGCCGCCTGCCACTGCGTTGCCTAGCAACCACCTCGCGGAGCGTTGTGTGCTATGCTTGGGAGAGAGAAAGAGAAAATAAGAGCGAGAGAGAGAGCGCGCGTCGCGCGCTTTGCTCGAGAAAGAGAAAATGAGAGCAAGAGAGAGAGAGAGAATTTGTAGCACCACCAACGAAGCAACGCGCAGAGGTACTGCCGACGCCATCCGCGCTTCTCCACTTCCCCGCATTAGCGCCGAACGCTCTCAGTGTTACTGCAGCAGGCGCCTCTGGCCGCGACACGACCCAGCTACGTGCTACTGCGCATGAGCCGTTACGTCATCCCTGCGTGTCGTCTGCTGCGCTCCGCCCGTACACTGTGCATAGCTTTCAACCCGCTTCCCCTACGTGTGCTCGTACTGCAAGTGCTTCGCGACGCGTTCCCCAATGCCATGGACCACGAGGAAATGCGCATATACTTCGTTAACTGAGCATCACTTGGCATTACTTCGTATAACTTAGCATCACTTCCTATAGGCAGGACCAGCTATGAACCGATGAGCTCCGCTGTGTCTTTAGCCTTGCGCCACAGGTGCAAGCTACCCCAATTTCTTAATTTTCTCCTGCTTGTTATTTTTTTCCGAACCCTACCAATAATCTACTTTTACACTATCATAATATTTGCATGTGTTAACTTGACCACTTATGCACTTATTGTGGAGATATAACACGTCACAGGACGGACAGATATTGCTGGGGTAGTCGCAAAAGAAAATTTACGCATTGAAACGAGGGGAAAATTGTATTAGTGACACATCAATACAATTGCACAACTCGGAGACTAGTTTCCTCAAAAGCTGGTTGTCCCGGTAGGTGTGAAATATGCTTTCTGAGCATGTGCTTTTCTGCGTATTTATTCCAGGGTTGCGCCTTAATTAAATCAGTTGGTAGTGCCACCCGTGTCGTCGTTTGTGTTTCTTTTACTTTTGTGTGCGTGCTTCTTGCGGCCATTATGTCACTCAGCAAGAGCAAACTAGGCCACGAGCAAGTTATATTTTATCACCCATGTTATGGCATCTGTGACTTGTATTCCCAATAACTGTATATACTTGTACCAGCCTTCCAGAGGTTAGAACATCTCGCCATAACATTGCATTTCTGAACCGTGAGCAGGTGAACAGGTTCTGGCTAAGTACAACAGTGCCTCAGGTCACGCATTTCCATTCCTTTAACATATTCTTTATTCGCGTCCACTGCGCTAGATGCTGTCATCAAGCTACTAATAATTAGTAATCCACAACAAAACAATGCTACAGTAACCGCAAATTTGGCATGTTTTCATGAAACAGAAGGCAAAGTACGCGCTCTTCACAATAGTTGTGAGAAAATCATTCACGTATTTCCAGCTTCTCTGAAGCTATCAAGAGCTCTTTCCCTTACGGCCACAACATTTATCCACTGCTTGCGCCCGGTTCGAAACTGCCCATGGCAAGTACGCACCAAAGACAGTTATCTCAATTTTGAAGCTCGTATACCTAGGCAGGGTCTTAAGTGGAACAGACAAACTGTTCCAAAGTGGAATGGTAGCGAATTCTATAGTTCAATAGATATTGTATAGTTAATGTGAGAATTAGCGAAAACGAAGTACAGAGTGAAAACAAAGGACTGGGACAAAAGTACTGGCGTGCCTCGATAAGCGCTCGGATACCAAAAGAGGACTTCAGTGTAACATAGTTGATGTGAAGGTGAAACGTGGCTTCATCGGGCTTGGAGTATTGCTATTAGAGGCGGCCTAACGTTACAGTACGCGGGTGTAACATTGCACTTCTATAAAATGCGTACCGTTGTGAGGGCAAAGCATTCGGTAATACCAGAGGCACACGTAATTTTGTTACAAAGGGGAAGCGGCAGTGCTCTTTCGATGAAAACAGGAAGTTGGATGTTATGTATGTGCGACGACATTCATGACGAGAACTAGAGCCTGCCATCAATAGTGATACGCCTGGTCGGCTTTTTTGCCGCATTTATTAACACCAGCCACATCTTCCCAGGACGAATTCACAAACATTTTCAATTGGAAGTGTTATTTGCCATTGACCAGCCGCCTGCGCTAATATAATGTCCCGCATCAGGATTGGTTGGACTTTTTTCTTACGAGCAGTTCCAGCTAACATATTTTTGTGAATACTAGCCTACATTGCCACAGAGATGCGCATATGTCACATCCAGTACTTTCTGCTCTCTCAGAAAAAGCTAGTCAACTGAGAAACACCGCTACGACACGGGTGTTCGCATCTATAGACACCCTAAATGTCTTTGCGGAGGCGCCAATTCATGAAGTTCACGCTAGCAGGATGCGACCGCTTGGGCAACTTGGTAGGAAATTTTATAGTATTACAATAGGGGGAGGTGGGTCACAAAACTACATTCGGCGAAATGGATAAATGTGAAAGTCTTCGTGTAGTTACGCCACTGTGCTTACTGTCCTGAGCGTAGTGGTGCTGGCCGATGCCACTAGTTCATCACTGAAAAAGGAAGAAAACATATTAGGGGCCATTTCGTTCTTCATCTATTTATTTCAGCTTTATTCTCAAAAACACCAGCAAAATGGCTTCAGTATTCTTCTATCAGTGAGGGAAAATAGCTCATATCCGAAGGCACGACCTGGGAAAAGAAATAGAGGCATTCGAAATGAGTGCGCAAACACAAGTGCATCGCCTTCAAATGAATAAACTCCAGTTGCTGTCTTTGTGCCAAAATATTAGGCGTGGTTGGGGCTTCACGTACCCTTGTCGTTTCCAGACGAACAGAGGCAATAAAATTTCATACCGCGTGCACAAACGGAACGATGTTTTGACGCTCACTGGCCGATTTCGCGACCCTCTGTGTGGGAGCCATCAGTCACATGTGGCCGTTTGCTCTGGAAGAAGACACAGAAGCATCAAACGTCAAGCAAAGGGAGGAATTGAACTTGTCCTAATATAATAAAATTATTAGCAAATTTCGAAAAGCTCGCGTTAAACTGAACTGTAATTGGTTACGTGATGAGCTCACCGCAGGCACCGAAGTATACCCACATTGCAGAAGAATGACGGATAGGCCGTCGACCCCGGTGACGACTCGTGGTAGAAAAGTACGGCGTCGGCGGGCAGGGCGCCCCCTCAACCCGAACTCGTTAGGCGATTGGTCAACCGATTTCCCATTGGTCAACAAAAAAGCTCCAGAAATGTAGCTTGTGGGTATGTGGGACCTGGAAAACAAGTACTAGCAGACATCGTACAGGGACGGCACGCAGGCACAACTTTTGTTAGCATGCAATGTTGACATAGCATTTCAACATTGAAGCACACCATATGCAATGTGAAACATTAAGGAATAAAAGATCTGCAACAAAATTGCTCACTAGCAAAAATGTAAGCAAATAGGATTTTATAAAACACTACACTTTGATATTTTTAATAAACTATAGCTTAAATAAGTGGGAGGCAAAGAATAAAAAAACATGGGAGGCGTCATACGTAGATAACTTCAGATGTAATATAGAGATTGTAGGCTCCCTTCGCTGTGGTTTATTCTTACACGTCGAACTAATATTTATTTGTTTGTCTCGTAAAAACACATTGATGCTCACGTGTCGTTTTAGAAAGCCTTGAGATGTACAGACACACTAGGAAGGGAAAATCTGAGGGAATACAATAGACTGTATTGGGAAAGAAGGTCAACTATTGGGAACGAGGTGCATAAAAAGCTCTGTAACTAAATGCACATATCAGCCTTATTGCTCTTTCCTGCAGACGTAGAAGCCTATTAACGTTGATTTTCAACGTGGTTGCTCGTACCAGGTGACAGTAATTGTGATGACTTTGCAATATAGCGTGGTAAATGATTAGCTTGAGTTTAGGTTCAAATTCATGGTAACATTTTGACGAAAAAGTCGACAGCGTGAGACATCATTAACGCGTAGCAGCATCGACGTCGAAGAGGATAAGGACAATGGCGGCTGGGTAGGGCCAGGCCATTGCCTAAAAAAGCGAAGCAGGTGCATAGCTAATGTCAGGAGCGACCCGTGCGACGCTCCTTGGAGATTTCTGCCGCCGAGAGGAATGCACATCAACTGGAGCCTTCTGTTCAGTAAAAATATACTCCTGTTTAGTGTGGCTCGTCGTCATCATTGATTTTGCACGCCACAAATGCAATGTACCTGATGTGGTTGGTCCATCTCATGTACTCATGAAAGACTACACCAACAAGTTTAAAGCTAGAGACAGCTTCAATGATCACATATTGAAGCTATCGCGTTATTAGAGATAGTTGGCCAATTTGGTTCGGGTTTCGGGCAACAGATAACATTGCATTCCTCACTGCTGTAGAAAACATGCCAGAATGTAAAGACACGTCAAACTGAAGCTAACTGGCCACAGCATGAACAACATGAACGGCCCTGGAGAGTAAGGTTACTTTCAAAGCAAATATTTATTAGTTTCCATCACGGGGACTGCTATTTTTATTTATTTGTCAATCCTGGCGAATCCTTGGAGCCAAAGCTCTCGTACCTTGCAAGAACTGTCACTGCGATGACCGCCTCCCTGGCAATCCCCCAATGGTCAACCTGTGCGACGTGTGGACCCCACATGTATCTAGCTTGCAATTCCCCAAGGGTATACACCTAAACGTGCAGAAACGGCCTTTTTGTCTTATCTTCGGCGAGGAAACCAAGGAGGACGGGAGGGCGTATTGAAGCAGCTCGCATGGCTCTGCCACTGCCGCGCTCAAACTCTATTTTAACAATTATGGGGTTTTACGTGGCAAGACTACGATATCATTATGAGGCCCTCCGTAGTGAGGGACTCCGGAATATTCTGGATCACCTGGGATTCTTTAACGTGCACCCTATGCACGGTACACGGGCGTTAGTAAATTTCGGCCGCTTGAAGTTCGGCCGCTTTGGCCGGTATTTGATCCCAAACTACTTATTTATTTATTTATTTATCGTACCTTACAGGTCCATTAAAGGACATTGAGTAAGGGGGGTTACAATCAGAAAATACAATGAATGGGAAAAGCCGTAAAACGAATAACATACGTACATATCAGGTGTGAAAGCAATGAACAAACGAATACAAGTAGAACTAAAATAAAATCCTGCCAAGACACTTATAAAGAGGTCCCGCAGTGCGAGAATAACAGAAACACTAACAGTGCAACAGTGACACATCATTATACAGTAATTAGTCATACAGAGCGTGTAATTTTTCACGAAAAGCATCCCGGTTAGTTAACATAGCGATATCATCGGGAAGGCTATTCCACATGGTGATGGCACGTGGAAAAGCAGATGAATTAAACGCTTTAGTTTTGCCAAAAACGCGCTTGAAGCTAAATTTGTTATGAAGGCGGCTTGACGTGCGTTCAGGTGTGTGAAGTGGCAGAAAGTGTGACGTATCATTGTGAACGTACCGATGGAACAGACATAACAAGGAGATAGTTCGGCGTATATCCAGTTCTTGGAGTGAGATATCTAGCTTTAATAGGGTTACGCTGGTATGACGGGCATAATTACGAGAAATAAACCGTGCAGCCCTGTTCTGAATACCTTCCAACATACTAATTAGATAACCTTGATGAGGAGACCATACAGACGAAGCAAATTCTAGTTGCGGACGAACAAACGAAAGGTAAGCTAATTTGCGCACATTGGGAGGCGAGTTGCGTAGATTCCTACGAAGGTATCCTAGTGTTTTGGATGCTTTAGAACAGATAGCAGATATATGCGTGCTCCATGAGAGATTCGGTGTTAGATGAACACCGAGGTATTTATATGATGAAGCTTTGGTAACCACGCTACTATTTATGGAGTAAGAAAAGTCGGAGTTAATGCGCTTACGACTAAAGGAGAGCACCTTGCATTTAGATGAGTTCATAGACATCTGCCAGGTGTCGCACTAGTTGCAAATTAGTTCAAGGTCATTTTGAAGGGAAAGGTGATCATCAAAATTGTTAATACTACGGTAAATGATGCAGTCATCAGCGAATAGCCTAACAGATGAAGATAAACCACAGGGTAAGTCATTTATGTATATTAAAAACAATAAAGGTCCGAGAACACTTCCCTGTGGTACACCGGATGTTACGTCGCAAATGTTTGAAGAAAAGTTATTTACTACGGTAAACTGCTGACGAAAAGATAGAAAGTTACGCAGCCACGACATTGTTAAACAGTCTAAACGTAGTGCGGACAATTTCGAAAATAGGCGACAATGAGCAACCTTGTCGAAAGCTTTGGAAAAGTCTAAGAAAACGCAATCAGTCTGTTTGTTACAGTTCATGTTAAAATGAAGATCCGTTGTGAGTTTGAATAACTGTGAGTCGCATGAGTAACCCTTCCTAAAACCGTGTTGCTTAGAGAAAAAAAAGTGGTTAGACTCAAGGTGTTCATAAATATGTGACGCTATAATATGCTAAGCAGCTTGCAGCAAATACAGGTTAGTGATATTGGTCTATAGTTTCCAGGTGTGTGCTTGTCGCCAGTTTTGAATATCGGCACAACCTTAGCCACCTTCCAGTCATTAGGCAACTGTCCAGATGATAATGATTGCCTGAAAATGTCACATAGAATTTGACTGGAAATAGCAGAGGTATTTTTTAATATCTTTGAATTAATACAGTCAATGCCTGATGAAGTAGAAATCTTAAGTCGATCAATTAAATTGGCAATGCCCTTCTGAGTGATCTCGATTGGTGTCATGAATGTAGAGATTTGGTCAGGTACAAGAGGTACATTAGAAGAATCCTCAGTGGTAAACACAGAGGAAAAAACTCATTGAATACGGTTGGACATTGTTCTTCGGGAACGGGAGTGTCTCCTTCGTGTAAAGTGATGTTACTGGTAGAGTTACCAGGTGCAATGGCTGACCAGAACTTTTTCGGGTTATTTTTGATAAGAGAGGGCAAATCCTGAGAAAAATATTTATTCTTTGCAGTGCATAAGGCTTTACAGTAGGTGCGCAAGCAATCCGTGTACGCATTCCAAGACTTGTACTCTATACCAACTAGAAGCATATGCGTAATCGGACATTTTACGCAACTATACCACATTATGCAACTAAAAGGGTTAAAGTTCTCAAAACGTAATAAGATCCCTACGCGGCGCTAAATTTTGTGAAATCATTTTGTCATAAGACCACACAATTTATTGATAAATGTCTAGAGTTAGCATCACGGCTGGTGTCTGGCATGCTAGTATATCAGGCCACTATTTAGGACTGCGACATCGGATGTACCATAGCGACACCACCTCGCGGCAGCGTACATGCTCAAGAAGCGAAACGTAGCACAACTAACAGCCGGCAATGCACACCCATTTTTGACTCTCTTCTGTAAATTTCGAACTAAACCTCTCGTTAAACATGCTTTAAGACAAAGGCTTTTACAACTGTCAGCGCACTATGGTTTATTGTTTTAAACCCTATT
Source organism: Dermacentor silvarum (assembly GCF_013339745.2). Classification (NCBI taxonomy): domain Eukaryota; kingdom Metazoa; phylum Arthropoda; class Arachnida; order Ixodida; family Ixodidae; genus Dermacentor; species Dermacentor silvarum. The sequence continues at coordinate 430,139,247 of NC_051154.1, forward strand.
AGCAACCCTAAAGACTGCTCCATTAGTTTTTAATCTGTTTTCTGCCAACAAATCTTCTACCTCCGATAAGTGGTCATGATTTCATAAATGGTTGGAGCCATTGTTAGCGAAGTCATAAGGCCACATGGGAGCCTCAAAATATCTCGCAGGAATAAGTTTGCATCAATGCAAAAATTCAGGTGGGGAATGATGTGATCTAATGCGCTTTTTTTTCACAGGATATGTAGAGTAGCAGTAAAGACTATTTGGTAGTCCGCAGAAGTGGAAGATTGTGGGCGTTAAACTCTCCTTGTACAATTTGGAGCTCTGGTAGTAAATGAAATAAAATCTTCAAATTTACACTAGCCGATTCCGAGTCTAGATGCATGGATAACACACTGAGTGTTGCAATCTTTTGCCCGACATCACACGTACGGCTACGGGTTCAACTGATATTTCAAGGCGTCCATGTTACGACACCGCTAACGTGCCCCCACTTATTTGACCAAGCTAAGTGACGTCCCTACTGCGTCTTTTCAGGCTCTAGCACTCGTTTATTGGCGTCACGTCCGCGCGTCGGAGGCTTCATCGTGCGGGCAGTGACGTTATGAGCCGCAGACACTGGGGTCTTCTTGACATTCTTTGGACGAAGCACAGCGGTATGGCTGCCCCAGCTGCTTTCGCAGTGGAGGTGGATAGCCGGAACCAGTGGCTTACTAGTGGTGGTACAGGCGCCCGCCAGAGCCTTATATGACGCCGGTCCTGGCACACCACATCTCCAAAATAGTGCTTTGCTGAAAGAAACATGTTGTTTCTGTGACCCTGAGACTGTCTTTTGACCTAATCGGTGGCCATAATTTTGTGTACTGTGCAGGAACATCAGACTTGGTTTCATCGGTGACCTAAATAAGCAAAAAAAAAAGGATTGTCATTGTAGTTGGGTTCGAACAATGAACACCACGGTTGTGATTGAACGCTGATACTACAATTCAACAAGCGTACGGCGCCGTCCGCAAAGAAACGTTGTGTTGTAATCACACATTCGTAGTTCATAAAGTGGTGTACATAATGTCATCACCACTTGCAAATTATTTCACTTTGTGCACTAATCTAGCAGGATCAGTCGAGATAACTAAGAGACGTTTAGAGTTTTGGTGGGAAAAAAAGAAGGGAAGAGATTGATACGACCAAATCCGTTACAGGCACCGGTAGCGGGAGAAGGTAAACTTTGAAGGGAAAAAAAGATGAAGGAGATATATACAAAAATTCTAGATAAAAAACATATAGCATGCCTGATAAAATAAAGCAGGCTAGGTGACTATTTGTAACCGCGCCGTTTCAAAGGGGATGCCAATGAATCACCATCATCATCAGTTACAGATTTGCTTGTTATTGCAAACTTTCTAGCTTCCATTTGTGGAGGGCGAGATAGTGTTCGTGGTTGAAATACCGATAAAGCTTTGGGGTGTCCCTTTTCCTAGCGCTACAGACATGCAGTGAAAGAAATTAGCAGTAGTTTTGTGTGAGACCACGCAAGCCATTACCCAGCAAGCCAAGCGTGGTGACGTATCGGGGCTGGAAATCGATATATTCTGCATACATGCACTAACTATTTGCGAACACTCTAACCCAGCACGACATCTTTGTTGGTTATGCACACATACCTGACCGAACCAGTCAGGAACAAGGAAGCGGAAATTCTGTGATGAAACGATGATAGAGAGAAGAATCGAAAAATAAATAAATATAGAAGTGTTCAGGAGAGCCGAAAGTTAAGTGAGTTGGTATGTATTCATGGTTGGGAAGGTTTCAAGCAGCTCGAGAAAACGCTGACAGAGGGGCAGAGAAACAGACACGACAGCGCAATAGTACAGCGCTTGTCTTGGCCGTTTCTTGGCCGATCTGTCTGCGTTTTTTTCGTGCGCCTTGTAAGAACTTGCCCCACCGAGATTACAGAAGGTACGAGAAAAAGACAACTGCTGGTTTCCCAAGAGATCAGCCACTAAGTCCACAAAAACCGCAGATCTAAGAGTAACCATAAAATACTCGCCATCAGCGCCACCCTCGGGATCCCCATTTCCTAAGACACGGTTCAGTCACTCATGGTTGGGTGTGTGCGGGTCCACAGCTCGTTATGCTCCAATCCATGCTGTTGCTACGCAATAAGAGCGTGTAAACTAAAGACAATCCTTCGATGCTTATAAGCTTTTCCTTTAATTTATCAGCGTCACGGAATAATCATGGTCATTTGATGTTCACCTTGATGTCGTTGAGAGAAAGTTGAATGTGGTGTGGATGTCGAGAGATTACGTTACAGTAGGCAAGGATGTGAGGCTTATTGCAAGGGTTTAACTGTTTATTCAGATGGAATATGCTAGCGATAGAATGGAAACTATATGCACAGACATCTAAACGTTACTAGTCAAAAGTTTCAATGATGTTATAATTTGCCTGTTTTCAATCTTAACCGAATCTCCACCGCATCCCCTAGCAACAGCCCTGCACGTATTTAAAAAGCTTCCCCGACATCGCCGTCACCCGCATTGTTCGTCTAATCACACTGCGGTGCGCACAGTGTGCACCCAAGGGGGCTGCAGCATGACAAAATCCGAAGTTCCAATGTCTCGAGGTCATTTCCATAAATCCTTGCTGTGCAGTAGGCGTCTTGTCTCATCACCTCGCAAGACACAGACCCCGATGAAAAACACTTTCACGCTCGTTGGCCCATCTGGCCCGTTCGCGGAATGTTCCGGCAGGGGTGCGATCAAGAGGCAATGAGTTTACTTCAAATCAGCGGCACTGCTTCCGCGAACGGAATGGCGGAAGTCCCGCTGAGTTAGGCCGCCTCACGTGCTCTCCGTAGACTACGGCTCCCGCACTGGCAACAGCCATCCACCGACGGGCTTGTTGTCGGGTCGCACGTCTCCTTTGACAACCGCCGCTCCTACGTGTAGTCGCCCGCAAAAACAACGCTGAAACTTCATTCGCGGTGCAATCTCAGGCGTCGTGATAGAGCATTGCTCAATGTCTTGATCATTCAATGCCTTCATCAGGGCTCAAGATACGATTTCTTGATAAGGAAGGTAATCGATACCATTCTTAGAAGTTGTACATATTTGGCAAATGCTGATTGGGATAACTCAATCAAGTATGAATATAGCAGATCGTATCATCTAAGGCAATACTGTAGCATGAACACCTTATTTGAAGTATAATATAGATACATAAATAACTCCTAGTTCGCCAATTTTCTCCGTCAAACTATTGCCTGTACATTATGTCTACAGCTACTGGATAATTCCGAAGTACAAATGGGTTCTTTTAGTGCCATAACGTTCTAATAAAAATTTACATGTACCCTTTAAAGGGTCCCTGAAACGGTTCGGACCAATTTTGTAGACGCGTAGGGTGCAGCCACAGTAAAACATTCACGTCAAAATTTAAGTGAAGCGTCTCATATTAAGAGAGCTACGGACGATTACAAGTTACCCTCCTCCCTAGCCATGCATTTCGTCCTCAACTCGCTCGCCGAGTGATCGGGGATAAGCTCCGCCTGCGCTGGCTCTACGTCATGTTGTGACGTACGTTGTCGTCTATTTCCGGTTGTCTTGGAGCCAGCGCGCGAAGGCTCGCCAACCTCTCTGCTAGCCGCCCGGCCGTCGATCCCCAGCGAGAGCGATCAACCAGCGTGCGTTGCGAGCGTTCTGTCGCAGCGCCGAGCGTGTCCGGTAACCACAGGCGGGCTGGGTGTTTTGACGGATATCCAGATGCGTAAACTAAAGTCCCTCCATACCGCTGTGATGAAGGAGCTTCGTACACGTACGTGAGCAGCCTGATCGGCATGCACGGTCCAGCCATCTGGTGGCGCAGAGCTCAAACAGCCAAATACAGATCTAATATTCCTGTAACCAAGTGTAAAACATTTGAAGCATATAAAAAGACAACGTGTTCAAGATTACCCTCCTGCCAAAAATTTGAGCCAGCAGCAAAGTAGAAAAAACTTGGTTACTGCTATATTAGCTGTGTGTTTGGTTGAGCTTTGTGCCACCAGGTGGCTGCACCGTGCAAGCAGTTCACGTTTGCCTCTCCGATCATCACGTAAAACGTAGTAAAACGGCCAGTACACTTGCGCTTGCTTTCACCTGAATACCGGACAAGCTAAATTCTATTGTGGCAATCCTTCGACGTGATGTGACGGCCGCAAACGCGTAGATGCTGGCGCCGCTTGGATACCGTCAGTCCGATTCGCTGCAGCCACAGCGGTCGTCTGCTGCCTTGCAGCGGGGCACGATGTCACAGCTTGACATGTCGCCGATCGCTACGTTTGCAGCCCACAACGCAAGGGCGAACCATGGTGCTTGCGAAAAGATAGAACAAGACCAACACAGACCGCGCAGCTCTCGTCAACACGGAGCACGTTTTAACACAAGCAGACGACACTTGCTGTGGACCGGAAGTGCTTTTGTGTAGTCATACATGTCCTTGTGCATTCTCTTTCTGTTGGTTTCTTTTCATAGAAACAAATTAACTAACATCTAAACTATTACGAACAACATTTGTTCACCATAATGTTGGAAAAATTATCGATGACGTGCCCTGGGCCGCCAATCGGATAGCTGGCCCAGTGACGTTATTCTGGGCAAAACACGTCATCTGGGCAAAAAAAAAAATATCAGCCGCTTGGCGTGCTGCAATCGGTAGCGATGCACATTTTTAAAACCTTATAATAAATTATACGTTTAGCTGGAGCGCTTAGATGCGTCAATTAATGATCAGAAGGACCTACTCTAACGACTCAGTACGTTTGTACAGAATCGTCAAAATCTTTTCAGGGTCCCTTTAAAAATGTCATTGCCAGCGTTACAGGTTGGCACTCGAGCTTTTTAGTTAGCCTTGAAAGCTTCCGAAAGAGGCGGTTTACATATAAAGATGAATGGGCAGTATTGTTAGCTAAGTAAACTATTGAACCCAATTGTTCGCATAAATAAACGCACTGTTCTGCTCTCGAATTTGAGTCGGCCTTCAGTTTCGCTGTCAATAGAAAACTGCAACACAACAACCAACAACAACACAGAATACGATAGCTGAATTACGCAGGACGAGCGCCAAAACTATGAGCTGAAGATGAACGTCTTTTTTTTTTGTCCAAATACGTACATTGTGATTGTTGGCTTAAGAAAAAATCACACAGGGTCTTCTCTGGGAGTTGTCTAAGTATGCGCACTCATTGTCCCACTTGCTCATCTCCACGCAGCCCGATGTCATTTGCAATCTTATGAAAATTGATCCGGCCAGTATAAGCTCTTATCAGCTCTTATTGGTCGTTATCAACCTTATCGGACTAGGTCTGACCCTTATCACCCTTATCGAACTGCATCTGAGTCTTATCAAACCTTATCAGTTGCTATCAACCTTATCGCAATCTATCCGATCAGTATCACCTCTTATCTGTCCTTATCAACCATATCGGACCTGATCCGACCCTATTCAACTCCTATTGGCCCTAATCAACTATATCGGACTTGATCTGACTCTTCTCAACCATAATCTGTGCTTATTAACGTCATCAGAATTTATCCGACAATTATAAGCCCCTATCGCTTTTTAGCACCTTATCCATCCGCGTTGAACCATTATAAGCCCTGATGAGACTCACATAACCCCTCACCACTCCTTATCATCCTTATCAACTCAATAACTGCGTATCTGTCTGTGTTGCGCGAAGTGAAGCGCGTGAGCCCTCAGAGATCGGTGGCATTTCGGTCGGTGAAAGAACACCCCCAACGGAAGGCGCATCCAACGTCAAAGCTTTCCTCAGTAACAGAACTGCCACCATTGGTATAGGAGGCATCAGGACTGACACCTTCAACGCGCCCCCAAAGGGAACACCGCAAGGTTCTGTGATATCCCCTATGCTTTTTAACATTGTTATGATCGGCTTAGCACGGAACCTCGAAAAAAATGAAGGACCCAGGCATGCCATCTACGCAGACGACGTCACAATCTGGGTGACTAGGGGATCCTCAGGAGAAAAACAAGACCTTCTGCGGAGTGCAGCAGATACAGTCCACGCATACACTGAACACTGCGGACTTGCATGCTCCCCGGAGAAATCCGAAGTGCTCAGAGTCTACAGAAGAGGATACAATCTGCAAAACTCCATAGACATCTACATAGGGGGGAAGAAGATTCCGGAGGTAACCCAAGTGAAGATCCTTGGTATGTGGATACAAAGCAACTGTCGTTTAGATCACATAATCAGACAGCTCGCAAACACCACAGCGCAGATCACGAGGATGATCGCAAGAATCTCAAACAGATGACGAGGTATGAAGGAAGAGGACACATGTAGGCTAGTACAGGCCCTCGTGGTCAGTAGGATTGTATACAGTGTCCCCTATCAAACCCCACTGGAGCAGGAAAAGGAACAATTAGAGGCAATCCTTAGGAAAGCTTATAAATGCGCTCTCGGACTGCTGGTTAACACCTCGAGGGAGAAATTCTTTAAATTGGGCATAAACAGCACAGTGCAAGAACACATTGAAGCTCACCTTCTCGCACAGAAAATGAGACTCATGCAGACGCCAACGGGCAGGAGCACGCTGAAGATACTGGGCATGAGGGATGCTTGCAGAGAAATTAGCAGCACGGAAAGCATACCTAAAGATATTCGAGAGATCATTGAGATCAGCCCGATACCGAGAAACATGCATCCTAAAATACACAAGGCCAGAAGAAAGGCAAGCTCGGAAGCACACGAAAGATATTTCGCGGGGAGAAAAGACGTGTTATACGTCGACGCGACCACATACAAAGAACGCTCCGGGGCGGTAGTCAGCGTTGTTGATCACCAGCTTAGGGAGATCAATTGCACTTCGATCAAAGGCAACAACATCCTCGAGGCCGAGGAAGCGGCAATCGCACTCGCCATCACCCACCAGGGCGAAGAGGCCACTACAGAAATACTTACGGACTCGCAAGAAGCGTGCAGAAATTACAGCAGTGGACGCATGTCCACTGTGGCCATCCGCAAACTCAAGACGAGAAAAATCACCTTCTCGAGATGCTTCATTACGTGGACACCAGGTCATGAGACTATGACAGGGAACCAGCGTGCCGACGCCAACGCCGACGCCATACGCCAAAGGGGGGGGGGGGGGGGCGCACCACGACGGGGAACTGTACACAGTCACCAGCCGCTATGGAGCCATTTTAGAAAACCAAAGCGCCCTAAGGAGGATCTACCCCCCTCCCCACACAGACCTTAGTAGAGAGCAGTCGGTCGCCTGGAGACAACTGCAGACTAATACATACCCCAATCTGAGTTTACTCAGCAAAATCTATCCGGCAACATATGACCATAAAGGCCCGCTATGCGGGGAACACGCGAAGCTTTACCACGTTACATGGGCTTGCCAAAAACCAAATGTAGCGCCAGTACACAAAGCACCAACACCGGAGCAGTGGGAGCCTGCGCTATCCTGCTCGAAGCCTGAAGAAGAGCTCAAGCTGATCGACCGAGCTCGCAAGATGGCAAAGGCCACAGGGGCCCTGGACTGAGGGCTCCACCTACGCCGGGAAACATCGTTTGTGAAAATAAAGTTTTTCATTTATTCATTCCCGCGACTACCGAAACGCATTGGGGATGTGGGGTGTTTGTCATTAAATTTTCGCAATATAGTAATTTTCCTGATGTCTGCAATGCTCCAGGTAGGGTCTTCATGTGTTCCCAGAGATGGCTTTTATTCCACCATTACGAAATCTTTCAACAAAGCCTTCATAGAAACTTCTCCTTTGACACTTATTTCGAATGCATATGGTTCAGATATATTCACCTTCTGGAAGCGTGGGCTGTTTATAAAAAACCTTTTCAGTGCAGTTAAGCTTCAGAATGGTTACGAAAAAAAAGCTGACCAGTTTATTTCTCTTATGCCACACTTAGAAGAAGATGATCAATTCAGCGTTGACGGACCAATAACTCGAGAAGAAATTAGGTTTGCAGTTCAAACTCTGCAGAAAAACAAAACGCCTAGCCCAAATGGCCTTAGTGCTGAATTTTATATAAAAACAAGAATTCCTGGGTCTTTTTCTTGAGAAGCGTTTCAAAGACTCCTATAAACATGGTGAGCTTGCTCCGTCTTTCTATCAGGGCCATACAACCTTAATTCCAAAGAGCACTGATAAAGAAGTAATAGAGTAAATGGTTATAGACCGATATCGTTATGTAACGTCGATTATAAAATATTTGAAAAAGTACTTAAAGATAGGTTACACACTGTCATTGCTAAATTAGTATGTGACCATCAAACGTGCTGAATTAGAGGTGGCTCTATAGAGACAAACATTCATATTGCAAGTTCCGTCCTTGAGCACATAGAAGGCAGTATGGATCAAGTAGCTCTTCTTCAGATTGACGTCGCCAAAGCCTTTTATAATGTTCAGCACGATTTCTTGTTCCGACTACTGCGACATCTTCAGTTAGGGGATGTATTATACAATAGAATTGTACTTTGTTTTAAACAGTGCGTTACAAAGTTAATTACAGACACAGTCGATATAATACAGACACAGTCATCTGGCTGTCAGGGTTGTCCGCTCTCGCCCTACGTTTTGTTATATACTTGGAACCGCTTTCCTTAAGCGTGCTTTGTAACTCAAGCATTAAAGGATACAGGTACGCAGATGAGGAAAGTGAAGTTCTAGCTTATGAGGATGACATTAGATTATTTCGCGTCGATAACCGCAGCATTACTCAGGCAATAAACACATCCCTGCGTTTCCGTAAAACTGCAGGAGCTAGTGTAAATTTTTATAAAAGTAAGGGGTTTTGGCTAGGTAAGTGAGCTCTAACTCCCTTTGAGTTCTCTAATATTCATTGAAATCAGTCTACGCTGCGATATGTTCATGTGCCTCTCGATAACTTCCGTAACAGTGGACCTGGTTGCACGTCTACGATCGCCACTATTCGTGGAAAGATGACAACCTGGCAGAGACGTGCCCTCTCCATTTTTGCAAGAGCTAAGGCATGCTATATATTTCTTGCTTTTAAGCTTTGTTATGTTCTGTATGTCTTGCACTGCTCTCGCATCCATCTTCAGGCATTTCATAAAATATTTGCATGTTTTATTTGACATTCACCATGGGAAGCGTGAGAAGGGACCTTTTTGTTCCACTTGAGATGGGAGGCCTCCGTCTTGTGCATTAGTTTGTGCGACAATTGGTCTGTCATCCATTCCTTCTTGCGGTTAAACGGACTCGTGTTGCTTCACACCTCTTTTTTCTTTTTGTCACGACGAACTTGAACTAACGCAGACGAGCGACAACGGTCCAGGAGCAGAAAGGCAACTCGCTTTTTTGCCAAGAACGAATTGTTCTTATACAAAGAACGCTATGACGTAACAGGGCCATGTGCAATCTTTAATCGCACGTTATCACAAGATGTCATACCAAAGCTGGCGCTACGACAGAACTATGCTCAAAAATTGCCGTTAGGGGTTTCCTAAACGAACTTGACACTATTTCATTTTTAAAAAGCCAGATTCACTTTAAATAATTGTTTAGCGTTGATCGAACGTCACTAAATATAGCACTTGCACATAACCTTGTCCCTTAACCTATGTATCGAACGCCGTATCTGTCTCTATTTGGTCAAGATGGTCTTTGCCGTTTCCGTAGAATGTGCATAACGCCAGCCGCGAAAACATTTTTCTTTAAGCGGCACACATCCACCCTGCCAGTGAAAACATGGCTGCATGAAAAAGGATTATATGTGTCCTGGAACGCAAATTATAGACTTTGCAACCAACCCGATACAACAGATCATTGCTTTGATTTTTGTCCTGTCGCATTTTAATTTTGGGACATGTGACAAAGAACTATCAAAAAAACTTCCTCTCACATCTTGCGGTATCCGGTTCCTTCCTTTCAAGAAGACAATCACTAATACACTATGTAATTTGTTTATGCTATTAGGACTCTACTCATTATGGAGAAGCCGCATGATCCACAGACATGCCGAGCCACCTCGCTCGACGAGGTCTATTGTTCGACACAAGACAGCTCAAGTGCGTAGTGTGATTGGAACCTTTGATCCCGTGCCTGAGTAGATTTCGTCTCTGGACGCTTGTGTTTGTTTGCCCGATTTTTAACCTTTCATTGGACTGTATAGCACGTGTGCATTTGTTTTTCCTGTGGGTTTAAATGTAATTTAATTAATTTTCGCACGAGAATGCTCCTAATTTCATGCAATCAAGAAAAAAAAGTGGGTGTTTAGCCCAGTAGGTAAGGCACCGGCTTCTAGACTTCTGAGCGTGGGGTCGTAGGTTCGAAACTCACCACCACCAACGTTTTTTCCTTTCGAATTTATTTTCTTTATACATTACTTTCTTTACAGTGATTTGTCTTACGTGGCGGAAGGACGGACGAGTTTTCTCGTTGCGTAGGCATAGAAAAGCTTACGTATTTCAAAAGTCCGCGCAATCGAAGCCGTTGGCCTAAGCTTGAAAACGTCTGCAGTGCAAGTGGAGCCGCTTGTCGTCTCGTTGCGTTTTCGTGATGTTTCCACTGAAGCTGGCCTCAATGACGCTAAATGTTCCTGTGCAGCAGGACGATTTGATAAGTTCAAACACATGGGCTTGCTACCATACTGCTATCGGAAACAAATAGTTTAATCTGAAATTATGCCTGATACAGACGGCAGCAATATGACTCACCTAGGTGACTCGCTTGCTTTTAAGAGTAGAAATTTCATTAAGTACTGCATTAGGCACGCACGCAGTTTAGCGGATGTGAATGTTTGCAAGTTATTGATTTCGCTTTCTGCGTATGAAGTGCAGGCGTATCGTATACGTGTCCTAGAAAATACGTTATTTGAACTAGTAAAAACAGCGTATCCGGCTTCGCGCTTTCGGTGATACTTGGCTTCACAGGCTGCGAGTGCGTAACGATTAATTGTGCGTGTTGCTGTATGGTTTCCTGACACTTTGTGTAAAACATGAACTTGATAAAGCTGCGCGTGGCTAACGTTTGAATGCAAGCTAATATAATCAATGTAACTAGTTAATACGTACTATCTCTATTGGTTGGTGTTCAGCACCATGCAAAATAAATGTTTATTTACTTAGCCCTTGTATTATTTAGGCTCATAGTATGTTTTCCTAAAAACTAGCTTGCCGAGCTATTTGATCGGAGCTGCACCAACATGAAACGTGCCTGGGCACTGGAACTGGCAGAGCTGTGTCATCTTATCATGGCATCCCTACTATGTTATACACTGATCAGGACAGCATCAACAAATTAAGGGGTCAAATTGAGTAGCCGCTCTAGAGGCTCCCTGCTTCGTGTACTATCTGTACGCAAGTGAACCCACCTCGTTCTACCTAAACGCAGACTTCACGCAACGATCTTTGAGGTAACGTGATTCTTCAGTGTTTTCTATTTATCTGCTACAACCCACCGTGCAATTACTTGAAAAGCTCAAATGAGCCACCTTCGTATAGTGGACTCCATCCTAGCTACCCACAACATGCCACTCTCCATATGCGATCGTCTAGGCTATGCACACAGTTGGCGAGGTTTCCAGACAATGGTACTACAAATGTGATAATATACTGACGAACGTTATAAGGAAGCATGGCTGCGCGAACAGGAAAAGAAAGCTATATAAAGCTGTAGTAAACTATAGCTATATCAAACATTAATCCGTCCAAAGCTCGAGTACTCTTCAGCCTTATGGGATCCTGCTCAATGATTGCTAATTGACACCTTAGAATCGGTGCAGAACCGTTCAGCCCGATTTATACTTAATAATTATACTCGTACTGCCAGTGTCACCTTGATGAAATCCACTCTTCACCTTCCAGACCTGGTAATGAGAAGAAGGACTTCCCGTCTCTTGCTTTTTCATAAAATTTTCTTTCATAATCAAGTACTTCGATAGGAATTCAACTCAGAACCTGCTTAATTTTCATCACGTGCTTACCACCCAAATAAAGTAGCCGTTCCTTTGTGCCGCACTAATCTCTTTTTACATTCTTTTCTTCCGAAGACAAGTAGAGAGTGGAATCGCCTTCCCCCCTCCATCGCTGCCACTGAGGACCAAGCGTTGTTCAAGTCTGCAGTTACTAAACACTTACTGGTGTAGCTGCAAACTAATGTTGTTGTTTTCCTGTGAATTTCTTTTATTTTTTTATTTACATAGTACCCACCCTCTCTGTAACGCCCTCTGGGTCTTGAGAGTACACTAATAAATAAAAAATAAATAAAAAGACTTGGAAAGAAAAGTAGCAAACGACAGGTTAGGTACGTTATAACGTTATAAGTACGTTATACGTTCAAGTTACGCTTTTCATGTAATCCAAAATTTGTTATCGCTCAGAAATGTTCAACCACTTGCACGAGCATTAATCGTGTAAACAAAACTGAATACCATGGATGATTGCATTGAAAGTCACTAATTGGCTTAGTGCGAGAGCATTCCAAGCTAGCAGGAACCGTGCTTGCTCCTGATTTAGCTTGAAATACAAAATGATTGTATATTTATAGCCAGAGCAATGCACGTGACTGCGCGAAGCAAAATAATTAGGAGCCTTATATGCACATCAATTTCTGTAAAGCGCTTAGCCCTCAATGAAATACATGAAATCGTCTAAGTTCACTTAGCTAGCATAAAGTAGTCATCTGGCTGAAAATGCCGCGAGGATACAACCAGCGTCGTCGTTATAAGCTTGACCGGCCGCAGCTTATGGGCTCATAGCGGCATCCTCTTCGCAAGGATGGCTTTAGCGAAAGGATGAAATCGTACCTCACACCTCTTCCACCGTGTGAACATGCAGAACGACCAGCAACAATGCTCTCGAGATATTTTTCAGCTCTTTTATGACGAAATAAAAAGGGAGCTCAACAAGCGGCCAAATTACTCAGAAGACGCAGTGGCTTCGGAATTCACTCCGACTGATTTCGGGTGGACTGCTTCGCAGTACGGCTGCAGTGCGGCGTACATTTCGTGAAAATCGCGAATATCTGTACTCATATTCATACATGGGTACCTCCGTAATTTTTAACAGCTAATAACTTGAATGTAATTCCTTCAATGAAAGAAAGGCCCAATCCTTCGTGTAAATAAAATTGACTAACCGTTGTAAAACATTCAGAATACTTCAAAAACTGTATGTGTCGCAGTCGCAATTTATACACATGCGTACTCTACTTTGTTTTGTTTTTTTTTCAAATTCTGTCCAGCAGTGGAGTCAAAAAGAAAACGGACATTAGGCGGTGAGTAAAATAAGACATCTGCTTATTCAATGTGGCGACATTTAAGATCAATTTACTGAGTACTGATAAAGATAACCATTATACCGAAGTCACCGTTATGTGTGATGGGATTTCCGGCTTGCTGCTTTCCGGCAAGAAGAGTGAAGAATTGATGTTTGTGCCTTGTAATGCCTACAGGCAAAAATTATCTTAATTAGCTTTCATACGTGCTTTGGTCAAGTTATTCAATTCTTTAAAAATATGCGGCACAACTTAGTGTGCAGTAAATCATAGTAAATTAAATCCATAAGTAAGAGGACTCAATATCCTCCCACATTGACCGTCTTTCATCGTCGTTTACAACGTGGGGGAACAAACTTATTCCCATAATCAGTAAAACCATTGAAGTAAGCACGTCTCCCATTTTATCATGGTATCACAGGAGGCACGAACGTCAAGAGTACAATCTCATTAGCCAGAAAAACGCTTAGCTTCATAAAACGTCCCTGGCGTCACGCTCCACCATCACGGGAAACTTGCATACAAATCACTCTTCATAGCTAAAGTTCCAGATGCGTTGCCTCTCTAGGACCAATAGCCGAACCTTATTAATGCGCTGGAGCCTTTTCAAAACTTCCTAATCATTCATTCATCCTAATCATATGACCAAAGTGTAACATCTTGAAATAAAACAGCGCGAAAAAACGAGGGCGGATAGATCAAGTAACCAAGCTTTGACTCGATACTGAAGGGTTTAGTGAATCCTTCACACAAATATAAACAAGCACCCATCTACACGTGACATGAGTTGCCGAAGCCTTCTAAATTAGCTGAAGCTATTAAAATATATGCTGCAGAATGGTAAATTGCTTGTGATGCCAACCAAGTGATGTTCGGCTAACACAGTTTTCTTTTTCTTTGCTTATACGAGAGGTTTGTATCACTTCCCGGGGAGTCTGACACATATGCCTAAACAATATCTCAGTGCTCGCAAAAAGCGGTGAGCAATGACATGATAAGCAGTGCAAGGCTAGATTAGTGGGATCTGCATTCTTCACCTAAGCACTATGCTCTCTTAGTCGTACCTTAATCCATCGTCTTGTCTGCCCCACGTACGTTTCTTCCGCATGATAAAGAAGTCTTATATACTACCCCACTATCACAAGGCACAACGTTTGCAAGTGTTTGATTCCACATTTTATTGAGCTGGCTCGCTGTGTCGAGCCAGCTCAAACAAGGTTGACGCCATACCGCTTTCCGACGTTCTTGAGCCCATGGGCTAACCTGTGCATGTACAGGATCACGACATACTTTGACTTCGGTGCTTGCTGTTGGTCTGCGGTTCCATGTGTTCTATGATTCAGCCATCGCACTAACAATTAACACAGTGGTGTTATAGCGGAATCAGTGAATCCCGCCTTCTGCAGTTTACTAGCTTGTGAAAAACTCTCAGCAACTAGGTGATCACACGACTTTGTTACTGCAGATCCTAGCGCCGACATAGCAATGCCACGTTTTACGAACTTTAAATGGCCGGACTTAGACTTAAAAAGCGGTTTCGATGACCTTGGGTTGTAGCATCATCACGTGTGAGATTGCTCAAACTTAAGCTCCCCGTCTGTAATCTCGTTTTCCCAGGGTAACTCATTAGTGAAACGTACTCCTCTTCCTTCCTGTTAAAACGAACTCAGCACTTTAGTCATAAATAGCGTCAACCGATTTTGTCGAAATTGGTTGGCGCTATTTCCCAGTGGGAAAGTCGTAAGAAAGAAGTAAGAAAGTTAAATGGCATTAAGGAAGAAATCCGAGTACACCTAAGCACTTCTTATGAGTTGTGAATGCGAAACTCTTCATGTCCAATTGAACGCCACTGAGCGGTCCTTCGAGTTTCGCGTTGCTATTAAAGTTTTCGAGTTTTGTTATTTATTTTGTGCGGGTTATTTTTTGTGCAGTTTATATGTTAGCATGTTGGCTGTAGACCGGAATCACTTGGACGCTATTGCTCGGAAATCAAGGACGCCGCATGCCACCATCCTGCGCGACGAGCGACCGGGGAAGCAGCAGCGGCCGCCAATGCCGGCAGACGCTCGCAGCTGAGCACAGTGGGGGTGAGAGAGAAAGATGCGGACCACCGCGCGCTGGCTTCCGAGAGCGAATCAGCGGAACCCGCACGCGCGCATGACGCGACTGCCTCGCGGATGACAACCCGCCTCGCCCCGTGGCGTCGCGCTCTGTATCTGCTACATCGAGGCGCGCTGGCGACGTGAATTCGCGGCGATGCCTTCTCCCCTAGCACAACACCTGGCGCGCCAGCGCTGCAGCAGGTGTTCCGATTCGCCCGCTCTGTCTCGTCGAGACGAGCACGTGACGTGATGTCGCAGCCAATGGGAATTTAGGTGCCGTTTCGCTACAAAAAAACACAGCCTCTTATGCTCAATCGGTCATTTGATGCTTTCACATCCAAAGTCGTGTGATCACCTAGTTGGAGATAGCTCTTCACAAGTGAGTATACTGCTGAAAGCGGGATTCCCTGATTCAGTTCTAACACCAGTGTATGTGTGAATCATTAGTGCGACAGCTGAAACATGGAAAGCATGGAAGAGCAGACCAGCAGCAATTACGGAAGTCAAAGTATGTGGTCATGCCATACAAGCACAAGTTAGACCCTGGTCTCAAAAAAGTCGGAAGGCGGTATGACGTTAACGTTTTTTTTTTCTGCCGAAAATAAACTCAGCCGGATGTGTCCTATTGTTTACAATCGGACTACTCTACACACCGAGCCAGCTCAAGATATGTGTAGAATCATGCATGCGTAAAAGTATGTGACTTGTCGTGGTGCAGTCTAGATGATTTCTTTAGAATGCGGAAAAACGTACGTGGGGGAGGCAACACGCTCCATTACTGTACGACTAAAGGTATGTTCAGACTGCGGTCGTAACGTTAGCAAAGCGCGCATCTGTCATAAAGACCGTCTCGCGCGTTAAGATCGTTAACAATGCTGGTAGTTCACATTGTCAGTTGCATACGTGACGTATCTTAAGACTGGCCAATCAAAACGTGAGCTGGCCAGTTGCGTCTCAGTGGATTGCATCATGGCGCCTGTAAACAGACTACGCACACAACTACGCACACTATCGAACTACGCACACACGCAGCCATGTCCGTTGGGCCGTTGCTCTAACTGGGGATGCCGGTAGTCGCGTAACCGGAAATATAAAACCAAAACTGCTGCGCTTATTGGCCACACCGTAACTGTCGTATCTGTATGAAACGTAAAAGTAGCGGGCCTTCCAACAATTACGCTCGCGTGCGTGACGACTGGTGCGCTCTTAACGCTTCATACGATTGTGGTCTGAACAATTTAGTTGCGCTTTTCGCGTTTGCGCTTACGTTTCTTGCGAAAGATCGGCACATTACGTACGTAGTCCAAAGGTACGTTCAGACTACGTACATTACGTACGTAGTCTGAACGTACGTACCTTTAAAGAGATCATAGTGCTTCGGTAAAGGATGCAGCCCCGACTTATCTAGCCTTACACTGCCTATCGTGTGGTTGCTCACCGCTTTTTGGGAGCTCTGAGATACTGTTTAGGCATAAGTATCAGACTATACCCGGCAAGTGATAAAAGCCTTCCCTATAAGCAAAGAAAAAGAATACTGTGTTAGCCGAACGTCACTTGGTTGGCATGACAAGGAATTTACCTTTCTGCAGCAGATATTTTCTTAGCTTCAGCTAATTTAGAAGGTTGCGGCAACTCGTGTCACGTGTACGTGTGTGCTTGTTTATATTTGTGTGAATGATTCAATAAACCCTTCGGCAGCGAGTCAGCTTTTGTGGTGTGAGTCATTTGTTATATCCGTCCTCGTTTTGGGCGATGTTTTATGTCAAGATGAAGCATTGCCAATTCGTCAAAGTCACAGTTTTATTGCAAAGTGTATTCTCGCTGGAAGCAAAGTCATGCTCAACATCGCTTTCGCACCGCCTTACTATAAACGTTCAGCTATTATCCATGCACCAGCCCGCCCGACATTGTCGTAACGCAGTGGTCACCAACTTCATGTTTTATTACCACGCTCGCATACAACGGCCTTCTCCACTTCTTTTCTTACTGAGTTCAAATTGAAATTGAATGCACGTAATAAAAATAGCACGAATGTGTGCACAAACAGAAGACGGTCCCAACGTCTAATCACTGTCGATCGGCGAGACCTCCTATGCGAGTAAAATGTTTAAATGTACCGTATAAACCAAAGCAAACAATGAGAGCTTACAATACCTAAAATTCATATATATATATATATATATATTAGTTCAAAAAATAGAACCACGTAGGAAAAACATAACAAGACTTTACTGACGTTTCGGCCGGGGTCTGGCCTTCATCAATAGTGGTGAAGGCGGTAACATGTGTGTGTAACATATATGTGTAACTCTTGATCCCCGGCCGAAACGTCAGTAAAGTCTTGTTATGTTTTTCCTACGTGCTTCTATTTTTTGAACTACTTCTGTGCCGGCTCCGGTTACTCTTTACTTCACTGATATATATATATATATATATATATATATATATAACTGCATCAAAACACAGCAGGTTAATAAGCTAACACAAGGAAAGGCTCGCCGGTATACCATTTTTTTTTCTCAAAACGGCGTTAAATTCAAGTGCCCTTCTCCATGACGTTGTTGCTCTTAATAGTAATTCTAGTGTCATGGCAACCATTTCTTAGATATTGCCAAAATAATAAAGCGTTCTTTTTCAAAGCACCATCTAACATGTGTATTTACTTTAGCGCAAGCTTTTATAATATATGAAAGTGCACAGGTGCGGACAAACGTAACTGTAACACGGGAGCTGTGGCCCAACTGCACCCTAATGGTGCCTAGCTGTCTGAAGGCAGCTAGAAGGCATTGGGATTGAACTTTCGTAATCACCGGCCAGTGCGAATGCGTAATCCAATTTCTTGCTTCTTGTTGAGACTGCTAAAGGGCATTGGATGCATTTGGGCCACAGCTCCCATGTTCCAATTACTTTTGTCTGCACCTGTACCTTCCCTTGTTCTACTGTGCCTCTATTGTCAGGGCAAGAACGAGAAGATGGCGGTGGCGTCACACTTCAGTCGGATGCCAGTGTGGTGTCCCGTAAGATTCCTGAAGAGAATACACTTTCAAGAGGCGTGTATACGTCCACCACGGAGCGCCGAGAGGGTCGTCGCTGGGCCGAACGGAGGCAATTGGTCGGCAGTGCGGTTGGCGGCGGTTGCACACGGCGCTCCACGGCGGTAACAGGCGGGATGATGACTAAGGTCTCGCGCCTCCTGATAAAGAATTGATTACTACACCCTGGATATTTAGAGACGCCTTAGCTGGCTTAGCCTGACTGTTCGTGGATGCACTGGTGAATCTTACGTCGGGCAAATTCGAATTGTCGCTATGAAAGGGAAATAATCGCACGCTAAGAGGCAAAGAGCCACAAGGTTAACCTCTTACGATTTCTTCAAGTACAGCGCCTCCCGTGGTGCCGGGTTCGATTCACGGCATCGGCAGCTTGGCCTTAACACATCATATTCAAACAATGACGGCTCGTCGTATAGCTCACACAGCACAATGATAGGAGTGTGTGTAACATGCGATATAGCATTGGCGCATAAGCACAAATCATGTTTCATAAAAATTGAACCCAGCTAACGCTGCGCATAGTACAGATTGAAGGCCCGCATTGCGGGAAGCAAAATAACATTTCCTTTTCTGTGATACAAAGGCAGCGTCTGCATTGGGTTCCATGGAACTCACTTCAATGTCGCTTTCTGGCCTTGTTTTATAAAATACGACCAGAGAAACATAAGGATTGCATTTCCTCGATTCTACTCCTTTCTTATCATCCACCGTTCCGGAGAGTTCAATCCCTGTGTTAACGTACAGGCGAAGCGCCGCTCGAACCACTGTCAAGGAGTGGGCAGAAGTAGAATTGGAATATAATCGTAACATTTTCCCGAGCTAGGATTACAATTTGTTTTCTAACAGAGGGGGCAACTGTTCCACATGTTCTATTTCACGTAATCACTACAGCACGTGGCATAACACCTCTTCGCTCTCTATAATGTGTAGCTGCTGAAGGTTGCGCCGCTTAGCGCCGAATTCTTTTACTATGAAAGCAGTTCAAAACTGGAAAGCAAGTTTGCTGTGTGCGCCTGTCGATTCCGTTTGGACGTCGTAGTTAGATCACTTCCTGACCTTCATACTGTACCATAAGGCGAAAAATAACAACTACATATCGTTCATCACTGCCTCTGGCAATAGAAAATAGACATCTGCACTAATCTGCTGCTCCGTCAACCTTCTTGTTTTCTTTGTTTGGTGTTCTGCTCCGAAGTTAGCAGCAGCTAGCCCGGCACTACCCATAGCTCAAATTTGGAGTCAGAGATGCTAATTAGTGCGCTGTCACGCAGTCTCGAACCTGGCAACTTTTACACAAATGAAACTTAAATACTTTGCACAAGTCAACACGGACTCGCAGAAATACCAGAGTTGCGTTAAAAGACACACCAGCCAAACAAAGGACTTTTGGCTAAGAATGGTGGCAGTTCCCAGTACACCCCTTTCTTCTACATATCTCCTTGTTGCAGATAGAATGCAAAAAAAAAAAAACTACGCTCTGCCAGTGACAGATGGTGTCCTTGATTTGTTGCAACAAAACCAACATTTCTTTGGTGCTGTCACCGCAGGCGATGAGCACTGTGGTTTTATTGGGAGCGGAGTAGGCAATCAATCATTATAATGACAGTGCAAATAGTACGGCGACACAAAAGTGCGCAGGACAAGCGCTGAAATAACAACTGTGTTCGCTCTGTCACCATCCCTTTTGCGCTGCCGTTATAGTGAACATCAACCAATCGCCCGGTTTTACACCCTAAGTCACGTAATGCTCGCAAATGTGCGAATAAACTGAACCCACTGCAAAGTGCAACCTCCTCTGCGCAATGATTGGGTGAGAACGAGCCTGCTAGAAGCAGAGTCATGTAGATTTATTTATGCTATTCTTAGTGCAATAAAATGACACAACCAATAATCACAATGTTTGCACTGATAGACGAGGCTGAAAGGACTGGCGTAAAACTTCAAAATTTCCCTAGAGTTTGACCAATTTCACGCTTTCCCGAAACAGGTAGTTAGGGAAAGGGAAACGCGTAGTTAAGACAAACAATCTGGAAGTCACATGGCCAATGAGTGAGTGAGTGAAATAACTTTTATTACAGGTCCGGCGAGGACGCGAACTCATCGCGCACCCGGCTAGTCCCACGTCGGGACCGGCAGGTCTAGCCCACCAGCCCGGTCGCGGGCACACCGGACAGCCAGGATTTGCTTGTCTAGAGCGGGGCTACGCAGAAGCGAGTCCCACTCATCCTTGCTGAACTTGGGGTATCTCGACCCGCACTCCCAGAGCATGTGTGCTAGAGTGGAGGTCTGCCCACAGGATGGGCAGGCGTCGTCGCGATATACGTCAGGGTAAACTTCGTGCAGAACGGCCAGACACGGATATGTGCCGGTCTGTAAAAGTCTAAGCGAAACAGCTTGCGCCCTATTCAATTTGGGGTGAGGGGGTGGAAAGACCCTTCTGGACATGTGGAAAAATTTTGTCACCTCGTTGTGAGTAGCGGGAGCATCCCTGTGGCCGTAGGGGGGAGGGGTGTCGGCTCTCCTTACAGAGGAAGCGCGGTCGGTGAGGTCGCGCGCAGCCTCGTGAGCAGACTCATTGAGGTTCGGGGGAGCACCCTCGACCGACCCTACGTGAGCGGGAAACCAGTGAATCGAATGATGCGTGAGAGCATCCGGATTGGAGACGCTAAGAAGACGAGCAGCCTGCTCGGCGATGCGACCCTTCTGAAAAGCCCTAACTGCCGTTTTGGAATCGCTGTAGATCTCAGACCCACGACCGTCTAGCAGGGCGAGGGCGATGGCGGCTTGCTCGGCGACTTCGGGGTCTGAAGTGCGAATTGAAGCGCTATTGGAAAGTTTGCCGCTGGAGTCGACCACGACGACGGCAAAGGTCTTTCCATCGCTGTACTCCGCGGCGTCGACGAAGCGTGCTCTGATGCCTTGTTGATAGATCTGTTTCAGAATTGCTACTGCTCTCGCCTTGCGTCTGCCCTCGTTGTGGACGGGATGGACGTTTCGAGGCACGGGGGCCACTTCGAACTTGTCGCGAATGCACCTAGGGATCGGGGTACTGACCCTCGAAGATACCACAGGAGGGTAACCCAGCTCCTCGAGGATGCGTTTACCTGCCGCTGTGGTGGTCAGGCGAGCGAGTTGCGCACGTTCTTGGGCTTCGGCAATCTCCTCGGCGGTGTTGTGTACCCCCAGCTTGAGGAGATCTTCGGTATGGGTCCTAATGGGTAGCCCGAGAGCCCTTTTGACTACTTTGCGGATGAGAGCATTGAGCTTGTCTCGCTCCGCTCTGAGCCAGTTGTGCATAGAAATCGTGTACGTGAAGTGGCATAATACGAAGGCGTTGATAAGGGTGAGGAGATTGGCTTCCTTCATGCCTCTGTGTCTGTTTGCGATTCTGCGAACGAGGCGGAAGGCGTTGTCCGTCTTTGCGATGATCTTGCGGAGAGCCGTTCCGTTCCCGCCGTTGAATTCGACAAACATGCCCAGGACCCGAATGACGTCGACCCTGGGTATCACCCCTCCATCACAAGTGTGAAGACAGATGTTGCTGTAAAGCAGAAGCTCCGACTTGGCGGGGGAGCACCGAAGTCCGGTGGGGCGGAGATACTCCTCGATCACGTCGATCGCCTCCTGCATGGCTTCTTCGACTCTGCCCTCGCATCCCCCGGCGCACCAGATGGTAATGTCGTCGGCGTAGATGGTGTGCTTGACGTCCTCAACGCATGCCAACCTCTCGGAAAGACCAATCATACAGATGTTAAATAGTGTGGGGGAGATTACGGCGCCCTGAGGAGTGCCCCGTGCTCCGAGGGGCACATCTTCGGAGCGGAAGTCTCCAATGCGAAGATTGGCCTTCCTGTCCGTTAAAAAAGAGCTTACGTAGCTGTGGAATCTTGAACCGAGACCTAGGTCTGAAATGGTCTTGACGATAAAGGCGTGGAGCACGTTGTCGAAAGCCTTCTCGAGGTCCAGACCGAGCAGAGCCTTGACGTCTCTGGAACGGCCGTCCACGATCTGATGCTTGATTAGTTTCATTGCATCCTGCGTTGAGAGTCCGGCGCGGAACCCGATCATGTTGTACGTGTAAACGTCGTTGTCTTCGAGGTACCCGTTGAGTCTGTTGAGGACGACGCGCTCCATGACCTTGCCGACGCAGGAGGTTAGAGAAATCGGCCTCAGGTTCTCGATGTTCGGGGCCTTGCCGGGCTTGGGAATCAGCACCGTGCAGGTCGACTTCCATTCTGCAGGAACCACGCCGCTCTTCCAGGACTCGTTGATCTTCTCGGTGAGAAAGACAATCGACGGGTCGTCGAGGTTTCTCAACATTCTGTTGGTGACTCCGTCCGGACCCGGCGCAGACTTGCGGTTGAGCGCGAAGATGGCCTGTCTGACCTCGGCAACGGAGAAGTCTTCGTCCAGCTCGGGGCGAGGAGGGCCTCGGTAGTCAGGGAGTTGGGTCGCCGGATCCCCGTCGCGCCGGATGGGCAGGTACTTCTGAATGAGCTTGGAGACGAGTACATCAACCGTGTGAGACCTGGTGGCTTCGTGAAGGGCACGGGCCAACGTATGCTTCTGATTTGACTCGGAGCCGCTTTCGTCGAGAAGGTGCTTCAGCATACCCCAGGACTTGCCATTGCGCATCTGTCCGTCAATGGATTCGCAGAGCTCGTCCCACTGCTGCTGGCATAGCGCTTTGCAGTGGTCATCGATGACCTTATTGAGCTCCGAGATTTTCTTTCGGAGTCTGCGATTGAGCCTTTGACCCTTCCATCGACGGAGCAGGGCGTTTTTGGCCTCGATGAGATGGGCGAGTCTGCTGTCCATTCGCTCGACGTCGAGATCAGTTTCCACTTTCTTGGTGGCCGCGGAAGCGTCGTTGCGGATGCATTCGTCACATGGCCAATGATGCAACTACACTGAGATCCCACTGACAGCCCTTGGTTCGAAAAAAAAAATTGGCGTGGAATGTCGAGAGGCGACATTCTTATATATTAGGAATTTTAACTTTCATGTTCTGCCTTGTGGTCCTACATATGGTCTTGCATACGCTTTCATCGGTCAGAAATATATGCGTGGATTATAATTATACGGGCTGACCGTTTTCAAATTTCCCGGAATTTTTTAAAATCGCCTGTTGCAGGCAACATAATTCTGGTCGTTGATCTGGAATATCCAGAGAGGCAGACATTACTCGCACGCGAAATGGAAGCACATTAAAATA
Organism: Dermacentor silvarum; assembly: GCF_013339745.2. NCBI lineage: Eukaryota > Metazoa > Arthropoda > Arachnida > Ixodida > Ixodidae > Dermacentor > Dermacentor silvarum. The sequence goes on from NC_051154.1 coordinate 430,162,868, forward strand.
ATTAAAAAGTCACTGATGAACTTACCGGTAAATTAACCCAGAAATTACTATTAACTAATTGTAGCTGGTGGGTTCGCAAGGCGTATCCACTTGAAAGTAATTTCTAGAATGGCAACAGTTTGGAGATATGCGCCATCGAACTCGCCGTAAAATGCACTGTACCACTTTTTTTAACAATACCTTTGATGTATCGGAGCACAAAAGTATCTAACGTCCATGTATTTTGTTCTACACTTTAGTAAATATCTCGAAACTGGTGTAATCTTGGATATTTATTTTATGTGGGCACGTCTTGCAAATTCACAGGCTACGATTTCTAAATTGCAACGTGTGCCGTAAAGTACGTAAGAAGTTCGAGATTTTTTGTTCATTAGATGAATACGATGTCTGTTAGAAAAGTATCCGACCTTATTTTTTGCGAACACCTGATGGATATGAAACAAGCGCGCTTGCATCAGCCGACATTGAGCCTTCGTGCGCATGCGCGAATTTTTTTCCCCCTGCCGATAGCATCAGTCGCTGGGACGCAGCGTTTGAGTGAGGTAGTGCGCAGTGCTCTCGTCGCTTTTTTTATCGCAAGAAAAATGGCGGAGCGACTGGAGCAGCGCTAATGCATAAAATTTTGCCAGAAACTCGGCGACAACCAAGTGTAAACCATTCGGTAGATTCAGATGACTTTCGGTGACGATGCTATGAGCAGCACATTAAGGAGTGGTACAACCGGTTTAAAGACGGCCGCACAATGGTGGAGAGCGAGCCACGCTCCGGTCGGCCATCAACATGCCGTAATGACCAGGTCATTGCCGAAGTGAACGCTGCGGTGATGCGGGAGCGTCGTGTGACTATCCGAGAAATTGCGGAAGAGGTGGGCATCAGCACTTTTTCTGCAGATTCTATTATGGCCAACGATTTGGCGATGAAGAGAGTTGCGGCGAAATTTGTGCCGAAGCTGCTAACGCTGGAGCAAAAGCAACTTTGTGTTGAAGTCTCACAGGACATGCTGGATTCCACAAACAGTGACCCCGACTTCATGAACACCATAATCACTGGTGACGAGTCTTCGGTGTACGGGTATGACCCGGAAACCAAATCCCAGCCGTCGCAGTGGAAACAATCCACGTCACCAAGACCAAGGAAAGCCCGCCAAGTACGCAGCAACGTCGAAGTCAAGCTGACTGCTTTCTTTGACTCCCGCGGCGGCGTGGTACACCGCGAGTACGCACCATAAGGTCAAGAAATCACCAAAGAGTACTACAGGGATGAGCTCCTCCGTCGCCTACGTGATGCTGTGCGGCGCAAGGGACCGGGCTTGGGATCAACAGGAAGTTGGCGCTCCATCACGACAATGCTCCTGCACATTCCTCGCACCTGCTCCAGACTTTTTTTTTCCTGTAGTTCAACAGGCTCCTTACTTTCCTGATATGGCCCCCTGCGACTTCTGACGCCAAGAAGAGGAAAATCAAGAGGCCAGTGAAAGCAGCGCGATTTCAGACAATAGAGGACATTATGGCTGCAACGACAACTGATCGCTAAACTCCATTCCGAAAGAGGCCTTCTGGGAATGCTTCCAACAACGGCAGCACCGCTGGGAGAAGTGTGTGGAGTCCCACGGAGATTACTTTGATGGTGATTAGGTTTCCAATGCTCCAGTTATGTCAGTTTTTTTTTCTTCGACCAAAGGCGGGATACTTTTCTAACAGACCTCGTATGTGTTTTGATGTCTCATGCTACTAACATCCGTCTCTTCGAATAATCCAGCTCAAGTACACCAATATGGTATATGTCACAGACGATTTTTAAAAATTGCGCAAAAAGAAGAAATTACCACCTCTCCTATGCGTATTTATTACAGACAAAAACAGACACATGATATCATAACATAGTGTAGCTGAGTGAACGAAATCATTTATTCAGAATTAAAAACTTATAGCAAACATTTGTAACTAAAACTATAGCCAAAGGAGGCAAACAATAAAAAAATAAAAATAAATGTTCTGCGCTTGCATAAAAAATGCGAGGCCGATGCATTTCGGCGCGCTTGCGTTAAAACGATGCTAAAAAGTCACCTATGTTCCGTCCCGAATCGGCTGGGTGGATTCTTTGATTGTTTCCCATCGAGGCAGGCCCTTTCATCAGCGTCGCCCAGACGGCGACAGTGCCCGACACCGACGAGATGGGCGAACAAGCGCCCTAACTCGGCAGTGCGCATTCTTTGATTGTTTTCCATCGAGGCAGGCCCATTCATCAGCGGCCGCCTACCTGGAGACGCGGCCCGACACTTGCAGTGACGCGAGGACAAAGAAGCTCACTTAGAAGCGACCGACCACAACCGCCACCCTTCGTTAGAAGCCGGGATTAGCGTGAATGCCATTCTCCCGACCCTGGCAAGATGACCGTCGGAGGGCAAGAAACTAAGCCACCGACTTTCGTGAAAGGAGTGTGAACCCCCTGTTTCCAGATTGCCTCGTCCTTGCTTCGAAGATGCAACATTATAGGTGGAGCTCAGTGAACAATACGACCCCTCTGATTGGCCGCATCAAGGTCATCTGATTCCTAAACGAATCTTTTATAAGGAGACACCTTGAGTGCAGTGGTGTGTGCTGACATGTTCTGATATGTGCTCAGACATGCAGTGAGCTGAGACTTTCAAAGAGCTCTCCCATGGAGTGGGCTTCCATATTTGGCGCCACTGTAAATATGTAGAATAAACCCTGTGTCTATCGCTACTCCCGGACGTACTCATCCCTCTGGCTGAAGGATCACCGGCCTAAACGCTACCCGAGTCCCAACACCTATCAATGGGTGGCGTGTGCTAAAAGATGAGCAGCTGCTCTAGTGGCAAACTGTACTCCACTGGATGCGTTGTGCGTGGATGCCATGGTAAGGGCAGAGCAGTTCCCAGTACTTGTGGACGCTCAAATGCTGCACGCAAGGCGCTGCAGAAACAAGATGGCGGTTTCCTCACTGGCAGATTACCTGCCTGCAGCGAGGGCTTCAGTCATTCAAGGTGACCAGAGAAGAGGCTCACCATTGGCTGAAGGAGCACATTACTGTGTGGAATGTGCGCCAGAACGAAACAAGAATAAAAAATACATCTTCCATCTCACTACCCGTGAGACAAGTCCAAGTACTACTTAGGGCTAAATTCACTTTGGGCACACCTCACACAAACACAGCCGAGCGCTAGGTTGAGCGCTGTCACACCAAAGCCTTCGGGAACTATCACAGTCTCACACCGAGCGGTGAACGCAGAGAGAGAGAGAGAAATTTCCCGTTTACAGTCGAAACTTGGTGATGCAATCATGGTATGATACAAATTAGAACAATTCCCCCGCCAAAGCGCGTTTGTTGAGAACGCTTTTCCGCGCCATAACGTGCGATGATGGGGCCAAGCCGTACCACTTTGGCCACTTCCATGCCGGCTGGCAAACAATGACGTGCTGTCGCTGGCTTTTGAAGTAATGAAGTTATGTTGCATTGGATATCTTTAGAGACTAACATTATTATTTAACCTCATACTTATGGCAATTTTTATGACAGAAATTTACCATTTGCAGTGTTCCTGCAAAGTACAAAACGCCTTTCAAATGCTTTACGGACAGGTGTGTTTCGCAGGTTATCACCAGCTCGTGAAGTTCGTTCTTTTCAACAGACAAAAGGCCGCGGACCGCGCATCCCATGACTCGATAACCGCTTTACGCGCAGCCATTGTTGTCGCTGTGCGGATCCACCGCATGTCCCGCCGACAGTAAAAGGCAGGTGCATTCTCATTGTCATGTTAAGCCTCATTAGCCACCATTCAAAGGTTCTGAGATCAGGAGGGCCACAATAAAAGTTACACGTTGCGTTTACTATTCGATGCGAGTAATCATATACATCCCAACGTTTAAGTGCTGCTTTCCTTTCTGCGCATAAACATTTCAACGATTCAAAAATATTCTTTATTTGAATAAAGAATTACTTTAAATCGTTGAAATAAAACATTGATATATGTTAGTCTTTTTTGTTTGTGTTTGCGCTTCCTCAACAACACTATGACAATACTACGAGCAAGTGGGCACCAGAAACATTGGAGATGGCACTGGTGAAATTTAGTGACATCATGCAGAGACACCAACTGTTCACTGAGTATGTACTATCAACCAAAAAAGTTTACGCACCACGGGATCTCAGAAAACGCTAAATATCCGAGCAGCTTTTAAATGCATCCAGTAAAACCTTACATCACAATGGTGTTCGCATATACCAGTAGAGGCTGGAAATGGGAATACCAGGCTACGTTTTGAGGCTGCCCAGATATTCAGCTTTTTGTCAGATCCCTTGGTCCGCGAACTTTTTTGGTCGATAGTACGTACTTACATATGGTATCACGAATCGACTGCAAGTCAATACATGTCAAGCCAGCCGTGCTCCACCTTTAATCTGTTCGTGATCAGTGCGCTAGGGCTCCTGAACCTGGGCTTGCATGAGTGAGTCGATGCGGACAAGCTTGGCCGACAGCGACACCAGCTCCATCATGGCCCACTCGTGGTTGCTGACACCAGCACTGCCAGCAACGGCTAACAGCTTGCTGTCGGTAGCCGCCACCATTCGGAAGGATGGCATGGTCAACACCACCTAGATAGCACAAGGCCTGTTCACTCCGATCCATGACGTCATGCTATCTGGCCCGACTGCCATAGAATCTAATGGGGGAGCTCCCGAGTAAGCAACAGTGATTTTGGCGTCATCGCTTTCATCACTCCAGCCTTGGCAATGGAAATTTCAGGCCAGGTAGCGTGACGTAGGGCACTGCATGGGCTCGGGCTTACCCGAAAGCCCGGGCCCGGCCAGGCCCGTGGGCCGGGTCGGCCGGGTAGAGCAGTTTTTTCACGGGCTCGGGCCGGGCTCGGGCACGGCATGTGCTTTTTGACCTGTGCCCGGGTCGGCCTCGGGTATTTTGACGCGGGCCCGGGCCGGGCTCGGACTTTCGGGTGGTGTGCAGTAATGTGCAGCGAGTTATGCTCGCGCGTCTCGACTCTGGAAAATCTGTTGCCCTGGCGCAGCTGGAAGCTAGCAGTGCTACTCCTGTGTACTTCCCTTTTCTTCTTCCGTCGTATTTTGCGCTGTTTGAACAGAATGTAAAAGTCCTGAAAGACCGAAGTCGCCTCAAACCAAAGGATGCCATTGTATTCCTTACCTAAATCAATGTAATTAATGCTTTCAGTGTGGTGCAAGCGTGTTCACGACTTGCTGATTCTTCGAAGGCAAATTGGTAAACCGATGACTGGTAAGATAAGAGAATTCGTCACGATGCTGAAATATGGCACTGTGTCCATCCATGACTGCACGCATGTTCTTAAGCGGTCGCCTAGCAGCAGCGCATTACGCTGCACCATGGAGGAACGAGAAGCTTTCTTTCTCCATTTACTGGATCCATGCGCTACGCTCACGACCGGTCGTGGCTGCCCTTCGGCTATAGTGTACTAGAATACGGTTGAGTGGGACGAGCGGCTGGGGCGGCAGGGGCGGCGCATGCTTTGCAGTGACGCGCCCGACGTGGAAAAAATACTGTGGCGGCGCTGCGATAGAAGTGGATTGGGCCGCATCAAGGTCGCGCCGTTTTCACCCCGGGCCGGGCCCGGGCTGAAAAAATCGGCCCGTGCAGTGCTCTAACGTGACATCATGAATCAGAGTGAACAGTCCTTCTGCTATCTAGGTGGTGTTGGCACGGTGCACACGGGCTTGTTCCGAATGAACGACTGGGCTGCTTCTTTCATCACTGGGACCCTAGATGCCGACATCGTTGTCCAAGGGTACGTATTAGCGAGGCATTGGTTGGGCCTGCGCGAGAACAGCCACACTGTCTGCTCAAGTGAAATGTACAGCGACAGCGTAAGTAGCTGAATGACAGCTCAGATTTTGTGAGGACAGTGCTCAGACAAAGAACAAGGGCAAGCATATTGCACTGACAAGCAACAGAATGGGTTTAATGCTTCTTGCCTTGAAATTTAGCAAGCAGCAAAATAAGGAAAGAAAAGAGTTCGGATTACGAGGTAAAACTATCGCAATGGATACAATAACACTTTAGATGCAGTAACCATGATGTTGTGCTCACGCACATCTTTTTTTTTATAAATAAGAAAGGCTTCAAATATTTCTCATGCACTCTGCTATCGGTATTGTCAAGCAATCTGGGTGGCATGTGCGCCTGAACTAGGCCACAAGAACTGACCCAAGTTCCTACTTGTAGCTGGTTTGGAAGAACATCACAATGAAAACTTTCTAATAAGCAGTCGCGCATGTATATGCGAAGTAGCTAGAGAAGAAATAATCGTTAGAAAAATTAGGGATATCAGGCAATACAAACAGGGACATCCACTGTAAACATGTCATTTTAATGGACAGTAGAGAGATTTAGAATAGGGGCCCCAAACGTTTTCGGGCCCCAAAGAAATAGCGTCGAAGCCACTGCGCATGCGTGAGACGCAAACTGCGTTTCGATTTTTCGTCGGGCACGCTATTTCACTGATTTATCGGGAGCCTAAAAAGGTTTGCGTCAAAAACATGGCGGCGCCCATCGAAGCGACGGCTCTAACCGAGCACCAAACTGGGCTCGATTGGTTGTAACGCGTGACGTTCGTAAGCTAGGAGAAGTGACTGACTGCAGTTATCGCTTTCTCTCAGCTAACGTGTCGAATGAAGATTTATTCATTAGACCCCGCAGATTCCGAATTCAATTGTCGATTTCATGGCTCGTAGGCCTAACCTGTATTAGCTTTGCTGGTGAAGGCACGTAAAGTTGGTTAGGGAAAATTAAGTGCAACAAATCGCTTGCTGCTAATAGAATAACCTCTAAACTGTAATTAAACGCAAAAACAAGACAGTCAAAAGTACTCTTATCATAAAACGTTGCACTTTATTTGAGTATTTAGACTAGTTTTTCTTTGAAACCATAGTGGCGCGGCAAGAGCAAGACGCTATTCGCAAATGCAAACCCCTATTCTAACCTTCTCACTCCTGCATGCCCCAACGCTAACACCGACAAAGCTCTTTGGGGTCCCAAACTTTGGGGCCCCAATTCTAAAACTCTCTAGTATCTCCATTACCTCGCGCAGCAGAGGCGGGCGTCGCAACATCTTAACGGTAGCTGTGGTTTGGTGGGTAGTACGCCCAGCTTGACTGCGGGAGGGGCTTGGTTTAATCCGCATCGCCGGGCTAAGATAAGCGGTCCCCTGGCCAGTTGTCCAGCTTTCCAGGGGTGCATTGCTTGGGAGAGATTATGCTTGCTGTGCAACAACCAATACAAACAAACAAGGTACCACACAAGTCTGAAAAGGATAGCTGCCGCTTCAATTTCGGTAATTTCCAATCAGGTGTGTGTCTTTCCCAAGTGTAGAGCTCTCCCATTAGCCGAGCACTAGACATAAAGCACGTTCGAATTTATTTTACCTATAGGTACTTGGTGGCAGTACTCGTCTGCCTCCCACAGCAGTGATGGAGGCTCCACCATTTCGCCGTAGCTGTGGTGGTATAGAGACCTTTGCGAATCTCTAGATTTCAAGATGACATTAAGATGCCTAACGAAGATATTTATTACTAAAAGAAAAGCAATGAGAAACACCACGCAAGTTTAGCATGATTGATAAAGTATTCTTTCAAAGCTTCCATCTACCTTACTTTCGTCATAAGGCGTTCATTACTGAAAGCGAAAACGAATGCCAAACTTCGTTTTAAAGTTTTGTGCCAAAACAACAGCGCCCCTATGTCACACCAGGGATTTGAAGTATCTCTGTATTTGCGCCATTGTGACAGAGTAAAAGTAGTAAAGAAATTGGCTAATCAAGAATACAGTAGAATATCGATCTTTTCAGTGATGAACTCTGCCCGATTAGACGCGGCGAAAATCCACGGCGAACTGGCTTTAGACCTTAAAAGAGGCGTTGTAGTGATCGTAGATGACGCTGCATCTGCAGAGCCATCAGGAGGCGTGTTGGTTGATCCGCCTTTATCAAGAGGCGCGCGGCGTGGTGCCAGTACTTTGGTTTGGCCAGCCGGGGAAGCTGACCGCTTTCTAATAAACGTAAGCATTTTTCACCAACAATGATCGATGATGGTACCTGCAGTAACATGTTTTGGTAACGTTTTTTTCCTCCACCTCCACTCTTAAGACCTTTTCTTTTGTTCCTTATTTATTGCAGTGGTGAGCTTAGCTTACTCCCTTTTATTTTCTTGACAGGGCTGTGTGCGTGTAGAATCTATTTTCTCGTGCCGGTTTCTCTGGGCAGGTTTTATTTGGCTTACGTGTCAGCGCCTTTGGTTCATACACGCTTCCCTTTTACAGCGAAGCTGTTAGGGCTAGGTTCCTGGAGATCGCGTCCGTAGGCCTACCGGCTTGTACCACAATTTCTGCTCCATGTGCGTTGCGGTTTCCCTGCAGTTGTGCCTTAGCACCGGTGCCAAACGGATGATGGATGGCCCATTGTTATACCCCTCGCTTCCAAGATCCTCACGTCAGGATCCTGACGATGCCGTGTAGTGTGCCACGGTTATGCACGCTGTGGCTCTTACGCTAGTCTATGACAATGGGGCTGACTTTGTGCAGCAAACGCACTACTTGGCCATCGCGCCGGGAGAAAGCAAGGCGCTGGTGTCCTTGCTCCTTGACGAACGTGCAGAAGACGCTCAATAATGATAATGCATAAATTCACTATAGCACCATTCACCATAGCAGGCCCAAAATAGTCAGCTTCGCTGGCTTCCATCTTCACAGTAGTGTAAGGGCTCGGAATTTTCATTGATAGCTTTCACTTTCCAGCTCTGGGGCGCTATAATGTAAAATGATTCCAAACTGTTTTGATTTCAATTTATGCAATCAGCTTCCACGATTGGTCTAAACATTTTCGGGCCACTCCCAACTTCGCCTGACTGTCACGCGACGTCAGGAAAACCGCGATAGCTCCCCATCTCATATAACTTGTACACAATGATTATGCATGATTAAACCGCACGAAAAAAAAATAATCATTCCTCATTCCACGCCTTTTCACCATTAGCCCTCTGCTATTGGTACAATGTTTTCTGGCTACGCTCACTTCGCCTGTCTGTCACGCGACCACACAAAACCGTGAAAACTGACCGCGTCAAAGTGGCGTGTACGCGAAAAAAATGCAATAATATGCCGAACAAAACTAAAACATTTTCTGAATAGCCAAAGACTGCCCCGTTCCGAAAGGAATAGAAGGTGGCTGCCCACCGATCGCTCAGGCCCTCGCTACTTGCACCTGCCGGTGAACATGTATTTATTTGCACGTGATAAATCTTTTTTTTTTTGCGTGGCAGTAAAACGTTATCGAGCCCTTTCGGCATGCATACAACATCGCTCTGCCAACTCTACCTTGCTGAGGATCGCTTTTAACGGCATTCTTATCCTTCCGTTGCACGCTGCCGCGATTATCGACCAGCCACCGCAAGCTAAGTAAGGCGAAGCGGACCAATCGGAGAAGCCGGCACCACCCTCTTCATGCGATTATCTATTTTCACTGTGCTGGCTCGGCCCCATCGAAACCCTTTCCACTAGAGCGTGCTCCTCGCCTCTTGTCAGCCAATTAGATAAGAAAATACCACTGAGCGTAGACAATGTTATTGGTTTTGAAAGGTGACCTCCAATAAACGAGGAGAGTGTTTCACTGGGTTGTTCAGACAACACTGCTGGTCACCGCCCAATGCTTGCGTCGGTGGTTACGTAAATTTGACGTCAGAAGTTTGGAATCAGAACAGTTTGGAATAGCTTTACGTTATAGCACCCCTGGATGCTCGTTCCTGTTCTCTTACTAATTAGGTAGTACCCTACATTTTTATAGAACTATTAGGTGTGAAGTTATAGATACCGGTGGTCAGATTTCATTGGTTTGTTCTTTATATGTTCATTTTAATCTTCACGATTCTTACCTTGGCACATTGTGCGACAAGGGTGCTATAACGTAAAATGATTCCAAACTGTTTTGTTCCGAAACTCCTGACGTCAAATTTACGTAACCCCCGACACAAACATCTGGCGGTGACACGCTACGTTGTCTCAACAACCCAATCAAACACTGTCCTCGTTTATAGGAGGTCAACTTTGTTCGCTTTCAAAACCAAGAACATTGTCTACACTCAGCGGTTTTTCTTATCTAATTGGCTGAGAAGAGGCGAGGAGCACGCTCTAGTGGAGAGGGTTTCGATGGGGCCGAGCCAGCACAGTAAAAATAGATAACCGCATGAAGAGGGTGGTGCCGGCTTCTCTGATTGATACGCTTCGCCTTACTTAGCTTGCGGTGGCTGCGGTGCTTGCGGTGCTTACTTAGCTTGCGGTGCAACGGAAGGATAAGAATGCCGCTAAAACGGATCCTCAGCATGGAAGAGTAGGCAGAGCGATGTCGTATGCATGCCGAAAGGGCTCGATAGCGTTTTACTGCCACGCGAAAAGGTTTATCATGCGAAAATAAATACATGGTTGCCGGCTGGTGCGAGTAGTGAGGGTCTGATCGATCGGCGGGCAGCCATCTTCTATTCCTTTCGGAACGGGACAGTCTGTGGCGATTAAGAAAAATTTGCAGTTTTGTTCGGCATATTAATGCATTTTTGTCGCGTACACGTCACTGACGTGGTCAGTTATCACGGTTTTGTGAGGTCGCGTGACAGACAGGCGAAGTGGGCGTAGCCAGAAAACATAGGACCGACAGCAAAGGGCTAATGGAGAAAAGGGGTCGAATCAGGAATGGTTATTTTTCTTTTGTGCGGTTTAACCATGCATAATCAGTGTGTACATGTTTATATCAGATGGGGAGCTATCGCGGTTTTCATGACGTCGCGTGACAGACAGGCGAAGTTGGGAGTGGCCCGGAAATGCTTTGACCAATCGTGGAGGCTGATTGCAGAAATTGGAATCAAAACAGTTTGAAATCATTTTACGTTATAGCGCCCCAAGGCTTTTCTGTGTGTTACACTAATGTGTGCACCCCATAATATACTTGGATTACTTAAAATGCGCTAGCCCTTGCCATTTGCGTTCCTTTTTGTTCAGTTTACAGGGTTCCTCTTCATTGTACCAGTTAGCCAAGAACATTCTTACTATTGAATATGAAGCGTGGTACAAAGCCAAAGACCTAACCAATAGTTTTATTTGATGCCTATTAAATTTGAGCGCAGGATACAGTAATAAACAAGATGTGAAACAAAATCATCCTGTGAACGCATTATCACCTAAGAATTGGCTGACAAGCTGTGAATGCGGTTGTCATACCTGAATATCACTGCACCATCGTTTCCATGAAACCCATTTGTGGGGGACACAGTGAGGCTCCTTGCAGACTGAAGATCCGTACTTGCTTCATTCACAAAGTAGCCCACAGTTGGCAAGTCTCCGACTCCACCCTCCCCACTAGCACCCAACACCATTGCAATCCACCTGTGTTAGCTGTACGACACAGGAGTTCCTTCGCTAGGCCAATTTGTGGTGCACCTCATTCTTGCCGTTCAGGGCCAAGCTGGCCTCTTCACTGGCACCGCTGCCCCATGCCCCCAGCCGGGAGCCTTCGGCCGCTGGCAAGATGGCGTGCGCGAGCCGCTCGTCAATGGAAGCTCATCAACAGGTGTGCTATAAGTAGAGTCGGGTTCGGAGTCTGCATTGACAAATGGGGCATCCAATCGCAAAAGTGGTTGGATGCAGTTCTTGAGTGGTGGCCTGAGTGGCGCAGTGGCAGGCGAGTGCTCGTCACCAGAACTTTCCAGGTTGTCCTTGATTTCGTGGAAGACCTTTATCGGTGAAGAGCGCATCTTCCAAATTACGTTAAAAGAATTAGCCCATAAAAATGTACAGCGAGTGTACATTTTTTGGTTTGAAGCCATGTCGAAGCGAACAGTAACAGTAGCGAAAAACAAGGCAGACATCAAACAAGGAGACAATTATATTTTAAAAAAACGTTACGTTAAATATTCCAGATGGGAGCCTTGTTCATAATTAAGGGGTGAACTGAGCGGGTGCGAGGTTATCTGCCGTCGAGTACACCACGTAGGAAGCGTGTGTAGTTAGGATTAATATTTCTGTCGTTTCAATCGAAAGTTTGTGCAGTTGTCTGGAGGGCGACCTTTACTTGCAAAGATAGAAACGGGGAAACTGTTTATTTTTCAAGTGCTTGTATGAAGATATTCTCATGCAAGAAAATCAAGTCGTTCAACATATTTTACAATAACAGCAGAACAGAAAATTTGTCTACAGACTTTTCCACCGTATTACGGTTCAGTGTACTTGAAGTTTCGCTGTGGTCGAGCCTGGGTGAGCAGTTCTCCTTCAGCCATCGCATGGCCTGCATGTGCCGATGTCACATCCAACCCTGTGGCCGAAATTTAGGCTGTGTTGCAAGAACGCATCTGCGCGCTGTCTGCCTACACATACGAGTCTGGCCCCTTCCATTAAGTAAGAGCACACATTAACTCCGTAGGCCACCTAGCTGTAAGTTGCTTGCCTGCGGACCCAACGCCACTTGTACTGCCCTCAGTCGCGGCCTGATTACCAATATGAGCGCACATTACAAGCAGCAAATTTCTCCTGATAGTTTGCTTCCCTCCACCAAGCCAGTCAGTGGCCAATGTTTGTTACGGCCACAGTGCCTTGGCTGTTAGGCCTGACTAGTACTGCTTTGCCGGGTGTTGGGGTTGAAAGTTATGGTGTGGTACCGAGTGCGTGCACATCTATTTACAGCGGCCATATCGCCTCCGAAAAGCTGAGAAACCACCTAGCCAACAAAAGTGAGAGCACTGGGGACAACTTCCTTCACAGCGGTCATTCTTCTGACACGGAGTTTGCGGATCATCTATGAAAAATGGCGCGAGATACCGTGTGGCGGCAAAAACGTTACACATTGGTTCAATAGAGAAGATAGCAGGGCCGCAGCTACGTTCCAATAATCGAGCAGGACCGAGAATTCTGTACGTGACTGCAAGCGGATCATTCGTTTTTGGCTTGTCGTGGCTATGTCCTGTCATTTGCTACGGCGTCGCGTTTGTTCTTCACGTTGGTTCACGATGATTTATTGACATATCTTTTGAAACGGGGCGGTGATAAGTAGTCACCTAGCGTGCTTTTCGTTCTAGCATTTTTTTATACATCTTCTTAATCTTTTTTTTCTCTTCAAAACTTCTCCAGCTGCCTTGTACTGCTACCTATGCCTGTCACAGTTCCGGTCGTTTCAATCTTCTATCTATTTTCTTTTTGCACAAATACTCTAAACGTATCTTACATCTGGACTGCTGACCGGCTGATGCCTCAGTACACTTTAAAGCTAAGCGCTTCTGGAAGGTGTATTTTACTTACGGGCCTCACTGGATGCGCTCCGTGGTCTCCGTATTTTTGCTGCAGCACACACGTCTCATCTTGTTGCGAGTATTTTCTAAAGAAAAAACCCCGTCAATGCGCCAACTCGCCCAGCTGGCGTTACTTTTTCTATGAACCGTGTTAATGGTAATGTCACTTCCTCATCGAAACCGTAGCTGTCAATTGCAGATGAAGTCAAACCCGCTCATAGCGATACCAGTTTTCACAATATATCGGATATAGGACCAGTCGATTCACATAAAACCTTTGTATTTGTTCAGTGATAAAATAGACTACTTGCTATAATGCTCCCATGTCACAATATCGGGTATAACAATTACATCAGGCTACTGGGTGCGTGCGCCCAAGAAAAAAAACTAAATATCCTCGAAAACGCGCCCCACTTCAACAAAGAAGCCTTGTGTCGCACACTCCGCACTGAAAGCCTTCATCATGTTGGCTGGAAAAAAGAAAAGTGAGGGGGGGGGGGGGGCGGGGAAGAACAACGCCCAGCCGCCTCTAAACACCCGCTTTTATGCCACACACCCCACAGGGCATTCCACCGCATCTTCAGCCTCGCGCGCCCTATCACGTCTCTCTTCCGCCCTCTCACCGACTTCCGAGGGGTGGGAGAGAGACGGGAGAAGGGCGACCCGGCATGACGTGAGGGATGCGCTGTACAAAGGCAAAAGTGTAGCGAAGGGGCTCCCGTTTCTTATTGGTAGAGCAATTATATGAAGACTCCCGGCGCATTTCCGCCGTTGTCGTCGGCGTGGCCGTGGCATTCCGTATAAAGTCCAAGTGTGATAACATCGCGGCTGCGTACCCTATGCTGTGGGTGGGGGTGAAAGTGTGCGAGTGTGAGGCAGCAGAAGCGGAGTCATTGGCAATCAAAGATCACCTTCGATCCCCTTCGCCGTGCTTCCGCTCATTCAGTGCCTTGCACCGCGTAGGCTATGGCGCAGCGGGGCGGTGCCCACAACGCTCCGCCTACTGAACGTAACATAGCCGGGGCGCGCAGTTTGTTTTGGTCGTTCACTTAGATGCCACCATTTCAGATTTTGGCGCCCACAACGCGCCAAACTCGGAGGCTATCCCTCAAATTACGGTTGAACCCACCGTATCCACAGGTGTCTCGTGCCTTTGCTCTGCTACAGTGTACTAAATACCTATGCGTGGCTGTGTCCTCTCGTGCCAAGTGGCGTGAGTAGCACATTTCCTATAGCACTTATCTCTACGGCATCCACATAATTTCCGAGGGTCGAACGAAACGTCTTTATGTCCGCTCGTGTCGAGTACGTCGGCAGCATTTGCATCGGCTAAGTGATGGATGTCGCACAACGGACTCTCCTTGAAAGGATTCGTGACTCAATGAGCTTCAACCATGATGGTGACACGCGTCGAACTAGGGAAGCAGACGATCTGTTCCAGTCGCATGTTGACGCTTGAACCAGCTCGCTACGCGCCTGGAGCCATGTAACCCACAGAGACGTGGTTTCAAGTAGTGATGCAGATCTATCGATAGTTGAGTCACTATCGAACAATAGATGGTAAAAAAACTGTCGATAGTGCTATTGATAGTAATTTTGATAGTAGTATCGATAGTACGAAATCAACCGCGCCAACTCATTGCAGCCTAAACTTAGTTCCCCAAATGCGTGGTATATGGTGGTGGTGGGAACTATATGACAGGACTCTTCGTTATCGCAGCCAACCCGTCACCGAGCTTTTCCGATGTACCTACGCACAGTTGCTGGATAGAGTGTTAGCGTCGCAAATGTACTTGATGTGCTGGCAACAGCGACCCGAAACGCACGGTTTGGTGCGCCTGCTTTTGAGCTGAATTCGAGTGGAATTATTAACTCAGCACGTATGGTTGCTGGGTCTCAAGGTCAATGTTTTAACTGAACCGAAGCTGCATAGACATAAAAGCAAGAAACGAGCCCGTTGCCCTTGACACAGCAGTTGCGCACTATGATTTTTTCCGCAGCACACCACACTGCAGCGCTCTAAAGAAGTCTGCTCACGAATGTACATGCGTACATACGAGGACGTACAAGGACTACCGATGGCACTATTGATAGTAACACCGACTGCACTATCGATGGTAACACTATCGATAGTACTATCGATAATACTATCGGTAGTAATAATATTGATAGTCAATTTACCGATAGTTTTGCGCCACTACGTGGTTGTCCTCAGCGAGCCGCAGCGAGCGGGCTTGTTGCGGCAGCTTGCGGCGGCCGCAGTATCTACACTACGCAGCAGACGCAGCTACATGCAACTGTATTGCGTATAGTCAGTATAGCTTAACGTTTGTAGGTGCACTACAGGGCTAGATTGCACACTCTCACTCATGTGCTCCAGTCAAGCCGTGCTACGCGGTGCGGAGCAGTTTTATCCTGCACCAGCTTGACGGACGGATAGCAGCCAAATCTAGATTGCGCATTTTCAAGCGCTTTCAATTACTCAATACGAATCGACGTCTGCCAAGGCGTCTAGCCAGTAGTGAGCACGCTCAGCCAGCCCACGTGGGTTGTGATTATGTTTTGGGTAATTCAAGGCTAGTTGAGTGCTCAAAGCCAATCGAAATTAGCGAGATCAGATGGCTACGACATCGATAAGCAATGTGGCCAAACTTTAATTTCTAGGCGGATGGGCGTGGCCGAGTGAGCGGACGATAGTCGGCTTCTTCTGGAAGTACTCAATTCTTATCGAAATTTGGGATCCAGATTTTCGCTTACTTCAGCCTCTTTATTAAACTGCGTCAATAAATATGCAAACACATTAAGATAGGAGACCTTAACTCCGAAGAACTACAGACCGGAAGCACAGGTACGCCCCAAGGTTCAGTAATATCACCGATGCTGTTTAATCTGGCTCTGATTGGATTTTCAACAAAGATACAGGAAATCGATGGCCTCAATCATACCATCTACGCTGACGGCATCACCCTCTGGGTGAGCGATGACAACGATGGACAGGTTGAAAGCACATTACAACGTGCAATAGAAGCAGTTGAACAATACCTAGCAGGAACCGCACTGGCCTGTTCGGCCGAGAAATCTGAGCTCCTCATTTATATACGATCGTGACATGACCTAAAACCACGCAACTACGACTAACGAAAGAATCCCGAAATTCGCTTAACCACCGCGGATGGTACGCCCTTACCCAAGGTTGACAAGATCAGAGTTTTGGGGCGCATGATTGAAAATAACTGCTACAATGGCGACCATACGTAAACTAGACAATATAACATTTCAAATTATGCGACTACTCAAACAAATAACCAACAAACATAGTGGAATGAAAGAAGGCAATCTGCTTAGACTAGTCCAAGCGTTTGTAATAAGCAGAGTAGTATACGTGGAACCGTATCTAAGATGGTACTCTTCAGAAAGATTCAAATTAGACTGCTTAATCAGAGAAATGTACAAGCAAGCAATCGGACTCTCCATCACCACCAGCAACGATAGACTACTGCAGCTAGGTCTACACAATACACTGGAGGAGCTAGTCGAGGCACAACGCATAGCCCAATATGAACGCCTGTCCAAAACCAAAACAGGTAGCAAATATTGGATCGCCTGGGTATAGGGTATCATACCCAACATGGTGTCAAAGTAGATATGCCCAGACACATCAGAGGCATGATAACCGTCCCTCCAATACCCAAGAATATGCCCCCCACCGACCATTAGGGTAGGCAGGAAAGCAGAACACGCGATATACAGAAGAAATTCGGTAACAGCAAAGACACCACATCTGTACACGCAGCTACATACAGGCACAAGCGCGGCTACACAGCAGTGGTGATAAATTGCGAGTGAAAGCGCACGACGAGCGCTACAGTCAACACTCCACACGTAGCAAGTGCAGAGGAAATAGCTATCGCGTTAGCCATAGCACAAACACAAGCGATATAATTATTCATCAGTGATTCCCAGACGGCGACACGAAACTTATCGAGTGTGGGTAAGCAGATGTGCCTTCGAGGTGATTGTTTACACGGGTTAGGAGCGCGTGCTCCATGACTTTGCCTACACATGAAGTTAGCGAGATGCGCCGGAGATTGGCGAGGCTAGATGGCTTACCGGGTTTGGGGATAAAAATTACTTTGGCCGTTTTACATGTCGGAGGAATGGATCCTTGGCACCAGCAGTTGATGATGTATTCGGTGAGTTGTTTCACCGAGGGGTCATCTAGATTTCTTAGTGTTTTATTCGTAACACCATCTGGTTCTGCGGCCGAACGGCTGTTAAGCTTTCGCAGGTCATCATGAATCTCTGCCACGCTGAAATCCACATCAAGTGTAGGGTTGGAGATCCCCGCGTATGGCCCGTGAGGTTAAGTGGGCCCAGATGGGGTATACTTCTGACACAAGGTATTCTTAACATGGTTCTTGTCATGCTTCTTGCTTTCTGTAAATAAGAGCTTGGTGAGGCGATCTTGTTTATATGAATGGGTGGTGGTGTTATCAACTAAATGTTGAGAATTTTCCACGAGCGGGGGTCGTGGAGTTGCCCGTCTAGGGAGTTGCAGAGCTCTGACCATTGCTGTTGACTAAGAACGCGGCAGTCTTCCATTGAGCCGTTGTCCCTTCTATCTTGAGAGGATGGATGTTTTTGCCTCGATGAGGTGGGCGAGTTTCCTCTCTATGCGCTCAGTCGGGGCATCTGTTGTGATAGTGCGGGTGGCCGATTTAGTATCCGACTGTAGATCGCATGACCGTGAGTCTATGTATGTAATGGCAGTGTTCGTTGTTGCTGTTACACGGCGTTTACGGAAGGCATTCCAGTCCGTCCAAAACTCTAAACTCAAAGAGAGTTCCAGGAACTTTCATTGAGGGAGTATCTGCTTGTCCCATATTTCACTCCCTTTTCAGGAGTAAAACACCTCCACCTCGGAGAGAGTACAGCAACTCCCCTGGACAGGGTATTAGTACTCCTCCTAAACGGAGTCCTACCCAGGTAGCACAAAAGAGATACATAACGTTTTCGTAGCGTTTATCCAAGACGATAAAAATGGTTTGAAGAAGACATCAGTGAGACAACTTCGCTGGTAAAACGTCGTATATATCGGCTAATGCCCGGCTTAATTACTATTCTGAGACGATCTATAACAGGTCTTAATGACGTATTCGAAAAGCTCGTCTAGAAATAGGATTGGGAAAGAAACAAATAAGCCCTTTGCCAAAGCTATTCATATACAATTTCTAAACGTTTTTAAGACGTTATCAAAAAGCTGGTCTAGAAATGGTCGTGAAAGGTTTACGATAGTCTGAAGCTAATTTTAGGGGGCTCCAGATGAGTCGAAGCGTCGCTGTCGAGTGCTAAAGAGCTCCTGGTGCAGTGCCAAGCACTGTTGCCTATCGACGCCGACGCATCCTCTACCAAGTCACATGAAAATGAACATGTCCACGAAAATGAATCTAGAATACTGTCTTTGGTATGCAGCAACGATGTTTACAACAAAAATGGGAATGAAATCCCGCTAAGAAAAAATGGGCCCGTCTGGACGAGCGTCCAGGCTTTTGCGCCAAGTGCGCATGGAATGAGGACAGTACGACGAAGCAAAAGTTTATTGAAAAAGTGCAAGATTTCAGCAAAATGTATAAGAAATACAAAGTAAATTGAATTAAAGGTACCTCAACAATGAATAAAGTTTGCAGATACAATTCTTAATGAACTAGAAACTGATAAACAATGACTACAATATACAAACAAAATTCGTAAAGTTCGTAAACAGCCCATGCAGTCAGATGAACAGATAAGAGTTATGTAGAGATTGATATCACAGCTACTGCAAGAAGCAGACTGATAAATGTGAGATTTAATCGCATGGTAGCTGCCTACAAGCAATATTACCAATAATCTAGAAGCTTGAAAAGAACACAAAAAGGAATAATGCGGCATAGTATAAAAAAACCGCTGGGCACATGTTAAAAGAAAGAATACTGCCTTTGAGACACGCCAAATAATCTAATGGTGTAAATTGAAAGAACCATAAAACCAAAAAGCAACAATCAAGTAAAAATAGTATAGAATACTCAAACGGGGAAATCAGTGTCACAAGTGTGCACCATTGTATTGCAGTGTACGATGAGACTGAGTAATGCTACATAAATAAATAAATCTTAGCATACTACTACACTACACATGGATGTATAAGCCTCATATTAGAAACATATACAGGGAGTTTCAGCGAACACTCAAAATTTATTTAAGGTTACCTGTGCCACATAGCCCAATTCTAGTTAATGAGCTGATCTACTCGAAGAGGCGGACATTACTTGCACAAGAAATTGAAATGCATATTAGAATAATTAACAAAAACCCACTAATTATGTTTTGAACTAATTATCTGATGGCCCATATTGCAATTTATGAATTGTAGCCGTGGAGTTCGCAAGGCGGATCCACTTAGAAATAATTCTCAGGATGACACCAGTTTCAAGATATTAATTCCAGAACTTTGTGGAGAAATGCATTGGCGTTCCAGTTAATTTTGGGCTTCAATGCAAAAAGCGACGTTTTGTTAAGAACTTAACTGGAACACCAATGCATTTCTCCGCAAAGTTCGGGAAATAATATCTTGAAACTGGTGTCATTCCGAGAATTCGTTCCAAGTGGATCCGCCTTGTGAACTCCACGGCTACAATTTGTAAATTGCAATATGGGCTATCAGGTAATTAGTTACAAGCATAATTAGAGGGTTTTTGTTAATTATTCGATTATGCTTTTCAATTTCTTGTGGAAGCAATGTCCGCCTCTTCGAGTAGACCCGCTCATGAACTAGAATTGTGCTATCGCCGCAAGCAACCTTTAAGAATTCTTGAAAGTGTTCGCTGAAACACCCTGTATAAACCTGAAAACGAAAACTATTGCACTGGCAGCTTCATATAAGTAGCCAAGGAAGTAATTCTCGGTTTATATGAAAAGCATTGTACAAGAGGCACATAAGTATCACTCTGGGAAAAAAACAAGCATAAGGTCGCAATGAATCATCTGCAAACCAGTCAATGCGTTTGTACACTGCCATGTTACACTTTACACACAACTCCTGTTTCTTAAACCAAAAAAACAAAACACTCTGAATGACAAAAAACTTTTGTACATGTAACCCCGAGCAAACGCTTTACCAGTTCGCCCTCTAGCAGCCATCATCATCTTCCTCAGCCGCTTTTTATACACGGTGTTTCACGTAACATGGCAAAAACTTTAAATATGCAAATGCCACGTAGCTGAACAGAACCAAGGCAATGTTTGTCGCCGCTTGGAGATACTCAGATTATTTTTTGAATTCCACCTAACTAGATAATTCCTCTTGATTAATTTTTCAGCTTCTCGATTATTATAATTAGATAAGTGTCAATGAGAAAATTGTAGAGCAACATGAAAACCTCCCGATACAGCTTTCTGTTGCTCAATACGTGCTACTTAAAAGCGTTTTTCTGAATGTGATAGAAGCCCCCGAACACACTCAGAACTGCCGCGCGACTGGCCGCTCGAGCCAGTTCGCGTGTATTTTGACACTTATCTCATTGACACCTAACTAAAACTGAGAAGTTTATTAATTAATGAAGACTAAATATATAATTAGGCGGATTGCAAAATATAATCTGAGTATCTCTAAGCGACGGCAAACATTACCTTGGTTTTGTCCAGATACGTAGCCTTTGCACATTTTTGAAGTTTGGCCCAAGTTAAGTGAAACTAGAGGCTTGGGCTAGTCGGTACATACTCGACAGAGGAACAGCGCGAAAAGACGAAGGACAAAAACAGTAACACACATCAGGGCTGATGTGTGTTCCCCTTCTCGTCCTTCGTCTTTTCGGGCTGCTCCCCTGTCGAGTTTGTATACGGCGAACGCCGGCACGTGTCTCGTGCTGCAAGGTTAAAAAAAAGGAAGAACAAGA
Organism: Dermacentor silvarum; assembly: GCF_013339745.2. Classification (NCBI taxonomy): domain Eukaryota; kingdom Metazoa; phylum Arthropoda; class Arachnida; order Ixodida; family Ixodidae; genus Dermacentor; species Dermacentor silvarum. Next base: position 430,184,128 of record NC_051154.1, read on the forward strand.
CCGCTTCTTCGGCTTCTGCCATTGGTCCGAACGGTTCGCGGGTCTTTTACTCAAGGCGAGACTGACGATCTTCGAGGTGCTACAGCGGAACGGTAGTTGTTGCTACAGCTCCTCTTGCTGAATTGTCGGCGATGCGGTCGGCCAGCTCGGCATGATTGTCGAGGGACACGTCTTCTTGTGTGGCAGCCAAGGCGACCACCCGATTCTGCGGCAGGCGCTGGGGGAACAGTTCACGCAGCAGCGGCCTGTTTGCGTCCAGCCTAGTCACTCTGAAGCCGCCGCATATGACATAGAAGTTCCGACGCTCGACGAGCTCCTGCTGGTTTAGAAGCTGCTGAAGCCGCCTGCGTATAGACATGGACTTGCGATCCTGCATCGTTGATTTGAAGTGGTAATAGGGTGTGGTGTCGTGGGGCGAGTCCACAACTTCATGAAACTCCTCAACCACCTCTGTCTGGAGAGAGTACCGAGACAGCATGGAGAAACCACGCGCGCTGCGAGGTAATGTGCCGAAGGTCGAATATGGCCTCCACCTGAGTAAATCAGGTTGCAGGATTTTGTGGCCAAAGGGACGGCAGGTGAATCTACAATGTGGCGAGGCCCTCTGCGCTGGTCGTTGGTCTCTCGTTGGTGGCATCGTTCATGACGTACTCGCCGAACGATCACGTCCGGGTCACCACGTTATAGCGACCGAGGTTAGGTCCACTACAACAATGTGTGTCTACCCGCCGGGGTGGCTCAGTCAGCTAAGGCGTTGCGCTGCTGAGCACGAGGTCGCGGGATTGAATCCCGGCCGCGGCGGCCGCATTTCGATGGAGGCGAAATGCAAAAACGCCCGTGTGCTTGCGTTGCAGCGCACGTTAAAGAACCCCAGGTGGTCAAAATTAACCCGGAGCCCTCCACTACGGCGTGCCTCATAATCAGAACTGGTTTTGGCACGTAAAACCCCAGAAAGAAGAAGAAGAAGAAGAACAATGTGTGTCAGCGAGCGGAACATCTAAGAACCGTTCGGACCGATGGCAGGAGCAGAAGATTTTATTTCGCTCCATTTTTTTATAGCCTCGCAGCTCGCAGCACGAGGCACGAGACACACGCGCCGGAGCGCGCCATATATAAAAGGCGGCCGAGAAAGATGACGATGGCTGATAGAACCCCAACTTTCACATCCAAAAGTATTTGGCACACAGTCCAGGCAGAATTCCATTGATGAACAGCTTGGGATCACACCACTTAACATTATTCAGTGCCTCTTGCAATGGAACTGTCGTGCATGCTGGTACTTGAAATGTTTTTAATGTAGACACACTTGTTGCCTTGGACAAATACCCCCAGATATTTGGACTAGTGCTCCATTTTTATGAAGTGGACAAGTATCCTGCACTACGCTGGTAGTTGAAATGTATTGAATGCAAATGCGCTGCGGCTCCAGCAGAAAGGCTTGCCCACATACTATCGCTGACATATACAGGTAGTCCCAGCTAACTTTAGCCAGAGTTAAAAATATGCCGCTGCACACTAAGACGACGCGACGCGAAATGCATGTTGCGGACTATTGTTTGCAGTAAATCACACTATTATTTGTATTCGGATCAATTGCATAATTAACTGATATTAAAGAACCAATGAAGCAAACAAAATTCAAATTATTGAGTTGTAGAGCGGTCTACAAGCCGTCTGATTAAACAGTTTCTAACTTTCTGTTTATTAAGTATTAGTTTTTTTCCTCTTACTACAGATGCCTGCGAAATAAAAAACAAAATGCTCCGGGACATGCTCGCTTGCGCGCCGTGATTGCAGTGCTACCAAACGTTCCGTGTACAAAAGAACATAACATTTAGCAGGGTGTGCTGCCGCTTAAAACGCGACCAGGCAAGCGTTATCGCGCGCAAGCGATAACGGTTGCTGGCGTAAATCGCACAGCCAACGCCTGCGTCGGTGCCCTGTCGCCTTTTAAGCGGCAAGACCCCGCTAAATGCTATGTTCGTTTGTACGCGGAGCGTTTGGGGGCACTGCAATCACGGCGCACATAAAGCCCCTATATAAGAAAAGTACCGCCATCTACTCTTTCCTCCGCCGCCTCCTCACCTAAAGCGCTTGCTTTTTTCTTTACTTTTTGCTTACGAAAGCCAAGTCGACGGTAGCACACCTAGAAAGTCCACGTTGAAGCTTTCAGGACGGGCGCGCACCGCCGCCGCCGCCGGCGACTGCGGCTGCGCAGAGGACTTTCAACATGGCTCTGCGGCGGAAAAAAAGAAAATATAAAGAAGTGAAAAGCGCGCGCTATCATCGTCCAATCGGAGATACAAGAGAGAGAGAGAGAAGCGGCGTTTATCAAAGGATGGCGGTACTTTTCTTATATAGGGACTTTAGGCGCACAAGGGGGCATGTCACATGGTATTTTTTTGTATTTTCAGGGCATCTGCAGTCAGCAGGAAAATACTAATACCTAATAGAAAGTTATAAACCGTTTAATTGGACGTTTTGCAAACCACTCTTCTTTCCTAACTTCGTTGCTTCAGAAGTTCGTTCATTAATCTTAACTAATTATGCAATTAAGCAGAATACAAAAATATAGTGACTTACGCCGTACAATGGTAAGCAACATGGGTTTCGTTGCGTTAGAATGCATCGACATATTTTAAAATTCTGGCTAAAGTTAGCTGGGACACCCTGTATATGCATTTGCTCTTCACTTGGTAGCATCAGAGGTAGCACTGAGGTGTAGCACTGAAGACTTCCCTCTAGGTGTGCCTGCTAGATAAGTAGGGAGGCCTACACATTCTTTCAAATTTTCTCAGCTTGGAATGAAACATAACAGCTCAAGTAAGCTACAATGTTAAAGACATACTAAATTTTATTGTGACTTGTGAAAGTAATATGTACACAAAATATGCAACTACAACACTGTATCCGGATCATAAAAACAAACATTATGAGGGGAACTATAAAAATTATTGCAGTAATTGTTTTGAAGAGGCTGCTCAATGAAATCACATATGTAGATTGTACAATAAATTTACCAAGCATTTCAAGTGAAATTAGTGGCCGCTTATATAATACCATATTAAATTGCGTTCACTCGCCCTTCCGGTGCTAGCAGTGTGATTGCTTGCATTTCTTAAGCGATTTGGAGAACTCCCTTTAAAGCAGATGAGGGAAGATGTCCCAATGTTTGTTCATGTGTTCTCCCGCACTTTCACCTGTGGCCGCTGTGTTCATGCCAGTGGTCTGAATGAGAACGATCAGTTGGCACATTGCGAGGGAGCAAGAATAATTAAAGCCGCTATGCGCTTAAAGCATTATCACGTTTTAAGTCACCTGTCAACTGCTCACTACCATTCAAGACACCACATTAAGTGACAATGAAATCGTCCAATACTTCTGCGGTTATTAGTACACTGTTGCCCTGTAACCGTATTTTTTACTTAGACCTCCCCGCAGGGACCAATTTATGCAACTAATCATGCACGAATCCATTCCGCACTGCCATGGTTAAAATGTCTGTGTAAATAACCCATCACATGGACTCTAAGCAGAAAATTCCATGTACTTTTACCCTTCAACTTACTTAGTGTGCTGACACACCTAAATAGAGGCTCCTCTGCTCTGTCTGATGTACGATAGGAAAGTTTGTTGCACAAGGACCAAGAACCGCGGCATGCCCTGTTGGGCGAAGTGCATGAAGAGCGCACAAATCGAAAGAACCGCGCGAGCACTTCTCAAGCACCGTGCGTACACTGGCACACGCACGAACTCGGCAGACGGCCGACTAAATGCCACGAAGGCCGCGCAGCGTAGAGTCCGACACCAGTCACAAACTGCAAATAATCATGACTACCTGGAGAAACAGGATATTTTGCGACAAGGGGATTCATGATTCACATATGCAGCATCCACTAGCGAGTTATGCAGTGTATATGCGGTATCCGTTCGCGAACTAGAAAAACTATAGGAAGAAGAAAGCTCCAACAAGCAGCGCAATATATCGCAACCATGCTGAGGTGCCAAAGAAAATTGAATTTGCCCGTGTCACATTGGAAACGAAGTTCCTCTAAAGACCATGAAATAACAATAACGTAAGATAAAACGGACCAAAACACAATCGAGAGAACCGGAATCGCAAGCGATAAAAGCACGGTGTGGGACGCAATATTCTATGGGCGCGCTGCAGCACAAGGCAAGGGAATAGGACGGGCAGTTGACCTCATCTCTCACGCTACCATACCCGTAATGAATCATTTACAATGAGCCTGTATGTCAGTTCTCTTATCTGCAACATTCTTGCGAAACGGGAAACTGAAATACCGCCATCACAGCTGTCTATAGAGGATATAGGCAAAGTGCGCACAGACAGCAATTCCCGTATCCTGCCAAACTTGATAGTTTCACTCCTGACGGCGGATCCCGATGCCAGGCACACCAAAGCAACGTTTCTTCTGACCTTCATCATCATACTGAGCTTAACGCCTTAAATACACCATCACCGAAAAGGCTCCACACACAGTGACATGAGAATCAGATTGAAGAGAAAATTAGTGCCTCCACTCGGCGCTCTTTATTGCAAAACTAAGCTGTTCAACAAATTAAAACCATACAAACAAATCACTGCACACGCAGTGTCGAATAAGACAGCACAACACTGCAATACCTGCATGAGTGTGAAGGAAATCATGAGGACATTCGTCACACTTGTTTGTCGTGCCGCGCGATGAGGAAAAGGACGCAAGAAAAGCAGTCCAACTCGTGATGGGAAAATCTGAACTACCTTTATGAAAACTAAAATCAAACTACAACCACACAGAACCTTGCACCACATGACACGACATACATACAAGGCTAGAACAGCTAGGGTTGATAGGAGTCCGAGAAAGAAACAGTCAAGAGAGCTCACGGTACGGTGTACATGAGACGAGGGCTTGCCGAAGTGAGGGGTGATCATGTGACGACGTCGGACACGCCTAGCTGTTGGAGACGATGCGGAGTGACCGAACCAGACCGAACCGGAGACGACCGAACTGGAGGCGACCGCTCACTGGCGCTCATCAGTCAGCCTGCATCCGAGCCGCAGTGCACTTTGCAGGAATGGTCAGCCTGCCCAGCGGAAAGCTTGCGCGCGAGCCGCAGTGCTCGGTGCATATGCTGCCATTAGCTAGGCCACGAACGGTGCTCAGCCGAACAACTGACCAAGGAGACTCCTTACCCGCGATCCGCAATGCTCGCGGCAAGTGGTAGCACAGCAGGCCAAGCCACGCTCCGAGCTGTAGTACATCGCGCTGGCGAACGCCTTGGCGAAGGGCACCGGTCGGGCGGCAGCTGCATGGACGGCCGCGTTCCTTGGAGCCTTGATTGTCGGCGTCCGACACGTTGGCCTGCTGTCTTCCGTCTCCCGCTGACTAGACGCGTCTCTCACCACGAAGCATTTCGCCACGTGCTCGCCGTACGTGGACCAATACCACTGGCCCATCGCTGATTTGGAGAGATCACTAACATGCGTGGTCAAATCGTGACAGAACCCGCGCGCACTTCGTCGTCATCGTTTTCTTTTACTCATCACAATGACAAAGGACAGCACAACCGAAAACAGGCAGAAACACACGACAGCCCAAACCAAGCGCAATTACGGAACTATGCACAGGCCAGTTTCACGCGGGAGCCGGCAGCCGCTGCCACAAGCTTGAACATGTACACCGTGGTCATGTGACCGATTCGATGACGGTAATGCCACCTTGCGTAAGGTTGGATAAATGACCAATTCTCCCGCCAAAAACGGCGCCGTCGAAAACCCGGTGCGATAGGTAATTGAACAGATACGGATAATCTTATGAAAACGTCTTCAAGACGTATTCACCACTTGCTTTTTAAGCTGTCGTGCCTGCGACGTTCTTAAAGCGTCGATTTTGGTCAAAAATCTGTTTTAGACGTGGAATCCATTAATACGACGTTTTGAAGACATTGTGTGCTACCTGTGTAGAACTCTCTTAGAGTACGAATCCTCCATCCCAAAAGAGTATTAGTACTACCCCCAAACCGAGTGCTTCTACTCCCCCAGAGTGCTTGTACTCCGCCTAACGGAGTGCCGGTACTTCACCCCGCAAGATTATTAGTACTCCCCCGAATCGAATGCTTGCACTCCGAACAGAGTGCTTGTACTTCTCCTCACAGAGTGTTTGTACTCCTTTATACAGAGTGCTGGTCGTCCTCCCAGTTGTGTAAAGCACTCGCTATGTAGTGCCATGGTCACATCAGAGGCGATTCACAAGACTTACATGTCGGGGATATTTGATTCCTTCATAAGTAGCTCCTGCACTTATGCTTAGTGAATTGGATTTGATGTTTAGTCGCCAAAGTCACTTGAATGAAACATCTTTTTCTTAAAAGGACTGGACTGGACAAACTTTATTTGGGTCCTGCAGGACGCGCTTAGGGCGTAGCGGGCGTCCCCCATGTAGGGACCGACAGGGAATACCTGGCGGCCGCTTCGTTGGCCTGCTGGACGGCCCATTGCTGGTCGGCGAGAAGCGAGCTTCTGAGGGACTTCTCCCACTTGTCCAAGTTGGAGTCGGGATAAAAGGTCAACGTTTTTATTGATCAAACAGTCACAAGACAAACAGTAAAATTTTGAAAAACATACTGATACACACATAAAATCCGATTACAAAGCTGTTCAGGAACATTACAGCACATCTTGAAATAATACATGAACATTTTCTTGAACATTTCATCGCTAATACAGTGAGAAATAGTCTTTATGTTCAATTGCAACAATAAAAAATGAAAATATACAATGGAATAATCAAACAAATAGCAAAGATGCGCAAACTCTCAAAGTATTGGCATTACGATTGAAGAGAGAGATGCACCACATTACTGGCCAGAAAACGCATTTTGAGCACAAAACTCATGTACTTATATGCCGTAGGTTACCCGATGAGCTGCTTAGTACGAGGTTGGCAAAGTAATCTGTACAAGAAAGATTTGTTCATCCATAATATTAGACAGCAGATCGTTTGATAACGTCCTATGTAGCGTATGGATGCTCCTGACTGAGAGTACAGTATATTTAGAAATGTGCTGTATATTTTCATGTAAAGCCGTACCGTCTAGTTTTGGTTATAATATTTCACATAGTCATTCATGTATGAGCTACACCCCCTTTTATCTAAACGCGCATCTTGCCGTGGTTGTCCAGCGCTATCTCCGCTCGGTGTCAACGTGGTACAGTGGCGTATCATAGCTCCTATTCGGTTGGATCCAAAGCTGATAGTCTTTTGGCAGAAAGCTCGACTTCACTGTTGGCGTCCTCATGAAAGTAATTTCCTGATGCTGTCGGGATCGTGCCATCGTGCTTTCTCACGCACTGTATTTCGTAGACAGCTATTGCCACAGCGCAATGACACATTTCACAACTGTTGTGGTGTTCTTGTTGTCTGTTGTATAATTTTTTTCTCATAAGACACCCCGTGATAGTTTGTTCATTTCGTATAGATACATATTCTAATGTATCTATATCTGTATGTATTCTAATGTATCTGTAGATACATATTCTAATGTATCTGTATTTGGGAAGTCAGGATTTTTGCTTGTAAAACAATAATCTTTTGTGTTTCATTACTAACACATGGCACATGTTCGTAGCCAAAGACAAAGGAGAAATGCTAGGAAGAAAATGAAAGGAAAAAGCCACACCAGCAAAGAACACCACTTCACACACTTATCTTCATTCTAGCAGTGTCATTTTGGTATCGATGATGACAATGGAGGCTGGCTGGTACATCTTGCTTTGTGATTTTTTTGCTGTATGCTTCCGTCATTTCCTGTGCTACTTCATCGAGATGTAGCCTAAAACGCATGCACCATCTCCAGCTACATTAGTGCACTGCCAAATGCGAGTGCATTGCTGCTCTAATAACGCATGGGTGTTCATTGCAGCAGTTGTTAAAATACCTTCCGGTCTGCCCAATACAGATACACCTGCAGTAGAAAGGAATCTAACTGACAAATTCACATGCGCACGTAAAAAAAACATGGTGGCCTGCCTCATTGGGCAATGTTTTCGTGCTTGCTAAGAACGATATTTGTTCGCGCGAAGAACATCAAATCCCTTCGGTACCTTGTCACAACTATTTTGAAATAATTAAAGAGGCCATGAATGTACAACACCATTGTTTTCTCTTTACGCATGGAAACCATAGTGTTGGGATGAGTACTGGCACGTACTTCTTTCAAATGTTTAACAGAATCTCCAAACTTGTACTTATTAGCTACTCTGGATATCTGTATTTCTTAGGTTTCGTGATCTGCGCCACGGCACTGAATTCCAACAGATGGACATGAAACCCTGTCAAGGTTGCTGCTATTTATGACTTGGCAATTTCACTTTTGACTAGTTTAGTGCGTGCTAAGCACTACTTCAGGACTTCCTTCTAGGCATTTCTTCTTCCTTGTATTACAGTTTATCATTTGTGGTCATAGAGTTCGTGCAAATCTTGTTATTTAGAGGTGAAAGTTTGGAGACACTGTTAAAGTAGAATTTGAAGTAGAAAGGTTGAAAGTGTGACATGTGAGACTCAGTCCAACACTATGTTACTAGGAAGACAGTGGTGCATTATGTCCATGGCCTCTATTTTTTGAAGAATGTCGTGCAAGGTACAGAAAGGACTTGATGCTCTCAGCACGGAATGACTTGGCTCGCACTTTGCAGGTGTTGAGGGGGACATTCAGAGTAAAAGCACTTCACAAAGACATCGCACAACGAGAACTGCCACCATGTTTGCTACATATGCATATGCTCCGCCATCTATGAGATTCATTTCTCCTGCAGCTATATCTACATCAGGCAGAATGGGAGGCGTAATAATAAGTTCCTTAGCAAACAACAACACAATGTCAAGGCAGTGATGTGCTCACAGTTAGCAGAGCACTGCTGGGCCTGTAAATGCCAGCCACGGATCAAGAAGGTGCAGGTCCTGTACTAGCATCGTGACTTGGTGCCAGGAGAAATTATGGGAGTATTCTTCATAAATAAGAATCAAACTTTGGCAGCAGCAGCGGCAGCCCGTGCACGCACTCACGCTGTGATTTCCACACAGGTTGGACGAAGCTTCGCTTTTGCATCACCTTGGTCTACGGCCCGGCGCTATCAGGTCGATGGATGACTTTGCGTTCAGCGGATAGGCTCGTGGCTTCCTGAGGTGACGTCACAATCTGGGACCACGTGCTTCACTTCTGAAGAGGCGGGAGGACTACAAAAGCCGACCTGCGTTCCGCCTGGCCTTCACTTTGGCAGCAGCAGCGGCAGCCCGTGCACGCACTCACGCTGTGATTTCCACACAGGTTGGACGAAGCTTCGCTTTTGCATCACCTTGGTCTACGGCCCGGCGCTATCAGGTCGATGGATGACTTTGCGTTCAGCGGATAGGCTCGTGGCTTCCTGAGGTGACGTCACAATCTGGGACCACGTGCTTCACTTCTGAAGAGGCGGGAGGACTACAAAAGCCGACCTGCGTTCCGCCTGGCCTTCACTTTCGCAGCAGCAGCGGCAGCCCGTGCACGCACTCACGCTGTGATTTCCACACAGGTTAGTGCGGTTGCATTTTTTTGCATTTTTTCCTGTTTTTTCGCTGCTGCTGCCAAACTGAAAGCGTGCTGGATTGAAAGTGTGCCTGTAATCTAGCAAAATGCCATCCGAAATTGCAAAACTTGTGAAAGAGTTCAGACAAGAAATACGTGATTTGCGCGGTGCAATGCAAAAGGAACTGCGTAAAGAGTTCAAAGAAATCAAATCATCGATGGATATGTTCAACACACTATTTGAGGCAGTAATCGCACGCTGCTCTAAAATTGAAAAGGACAACGTTGCACTGAAAAAAGAAAATGCGACACTGCTTGCCGAATGCAGGTCACTAAAAGAGCTCGTGTGCGACTCTGAACAAAGGTTGACTGAAATCGAACAATACTCCAGAAACAAAAACTTAGAGGTGAAAGGCATACCAGTCGTAGAAAACGAGAACCTTTTGGGCCTACTGAGCAAAATCGGGGACGTGATAGAAGAGCCGATGACACCATCTGATATAGATGTGTGCCATCGTGTCACTGGAAAAAAACGAAGGATGCCCAAATATTGTAGTGCAGTTCAGAAATCGCGCAAAGCGAAACGCAGTGTTTGATAAAGCCCGCAAGAAACGACTGGACACATCTCATCTTCTGCTACCGGGCCATAATATGGTATTTATAAATGAGCACCTATGCCCGACGCTCAAGAAGCTTCTAGGCCTAACTGTTGCACGTAAGAAAGAGGTAAAATGGAAATACGCCTGGACCAAAGACGGAAAAATCTTTGCGCGGAAAACTGACACATCGCGAGTACTGCGCATCGCTTGCGTCAGTGACATTGACAAAATAGCATAAACACTTTGTTGCGGCTCTGTTTCGCGCATCCAAGTTGAAATCGGCAGATATGGCGGGGAAATTCCTAACTCCGATAGATGTATGCACGTTACACAAAACAATCAAGTCTAGCTTAACTTTTATTCATCTAAACGCACAGTCTGCGCGGAACAAAGAAGACGACTTGCATGATTTATTTTCACGTTTTAGCTTCACATATGATGTGGTTATGATTTCTGAAACCTGGTACCAAAATGATTACGAAGTACTTAAGGTTGCTGGTTACACCACACATTTCTTAAACCGAGTAGTGAAAAAAAGGGGGCGGTGTATTACTCATGGCCAAGAATTCGTTGAAACTGAATATCGTTGCTGACTACTCTGAAATGACTGATGATTTTGAAATCCTAACGGTATCAAACGGTGACAATGTTTTCTCTGTTTTATATCGTCCCCCAAATGGTAATACAGCGGCATTCCTTGCATTTCTGGATAAATTTATTAGCTGGGCAAACGAAGCTGGATCAAAGCTGGTTATAGGTGGTGATATGAACATAAACTTACTACAGGCATCACCGACACAGCGTGATTTCCTAATGGTGCTCGAGTCAAATGCTTGCACTAACACTATTAATGAGCCCACTCGTGTCCAAAACAACACTGCAACGTTACTCGACCTCTTCATCACAAACAACCCCACATCCAGTTTGCTTTCGGGCGTAATTGGCGTACACATCAGTGATCACCTCCCAATCTTTCTTATCTCTGACCTGCATAAACCATGTCGCTTATCCGATAAAGAAAAACCAATCTCATTTCAAGATATCAATCCGATTTCACTAGAACAATTCCGAAGCGATGTACTGAACATAGACTGGTCGGAAATATACAATGAGATTGATCCTGGTTCAGCCTATAATTCCTTTTTACATCTGTTTAAATCCACTTCCATCAAACATTTTCCAAATAAAACGATAACACGCAACAGAAAAGTACGAAAACCTTGGATTACAAAGAGCCTTCTATCCCAAATAAAACAAAAAGATAGACTGTATAGAAAATTTTTGCAAACGAGAGACGCAAATGACTTCAAGAATTTTAAATCTTTCAGAAACAAATTGACGCATACGCTCAGAGAGGCTAAAAAGAATTATATGCACAATGTATTTAATCCACAGATAATGAAACGTAACGACCTCGCCTGGAAAAGGCTAAATGGCGTGCTAGGGAGAGTAAACCGGAATGCGCCGCAGTCTTATGAAATAAATCTAAATGGCACACCAATGTCAGGTTCTTCATTAGCAAATTCGTTTAATGATTACTTCAATTCTCTTATAAACAGCCCTCATCATCCTGCTAGCTTAGACCATCTTAGATCTAATAATCCTGTCAGTGCATTTTTAACACCTACCAGTGCTCAGGAGATATATAATGTATTCTTAACTTTTCGGAACAGTAGAAGCACTGATGTTGATGGCTTGCAAGTTCGCCCTGTTAAATATGTCATAGATATTATCTCCCCGGTATTAGAGCATGTCTTTAACGTCGCATTTTTAAATGGTACATTTCCAAAAGCACTGCAAGTAGCGAAAGTTACTGTTATTTTTAAAGGCGGTGATAAGAACCTATTATCCAATTACAGACCTATATCAATCCTACCGGTCTTTTCTAAATGTATTGAAAAATTGATTAACGTTAGAATGCTTTCGTTTTGTGAAAAACACCACATCCTTACCGACGATCAATTTGGCTTCACGAAAGGACGTTCAACGGAACAGGCACTCTTAACCCAAGAAGAATTTATACTTAACGCATTTGAACAAAAGTTATTAACACTAGGGGTGTTCATAGACTTTTCCAAGGCCTTCGATCGTATTAACCATGAAACACTAATAGGAAAACTTGAAACCTATGGCTTTAGAGGCGTATTTTTAAGTATAATAAAGAGCTATCTGGAGCACCGATGTCAAGTGGTTGTAATAGGAAATCATACAGATCTTAAATTAGTAACAAGTGGGGTGCCTCAGGGGAGCATTCTTGGGCCGCTATTATTTAATGTTTATATAAACAATATAACAAACATTACTTCTGCGGCTAAATATATTATTTATGCCGACGATACCACCTTATTATTTAGGTCTGCTAGCTGTAGTGAACTGGTGACTTGCGCAAATTCAGCATTAAATAAGCTTAATACATGGTGTCAAGTAAACTCATTAACCATTAACACAAACAAAACGAAAGCCATTCTATTTCAACCTAAAAATTCTAGGGCTAATATTACTGACCGTATATTTATTGGAAACTCAACTGTAGATGTAACCTCCTCAGTTAAATGCCTTGGCGTCATTTTTGATGAACATTTAACCTGGAATAAACATGTCGATTCGCTCAGCGGTAAACTTGCAGGCGTCGTGGGTGCCCTTGCAAAGGTACGCTCTTTTCTGCCCACTTCCGTCAAATTATTAGTGTATAACTCTCTCTTTTTTTCACACCTTAAATACTGTCACCTTGTCTGGGGAAACACAACACAGTCAAACATTACTAAACTTTCTCTACTACAGAAAAAAGCTGTGCGTGCTATTAGCAACTCGGCTTATGACGCACACACTGAACCCCTTTTTAAGAAACTTCAAGTTTGTCCTGTAAACTTGCTATTGAATGAACTGCTCTTGCAACGGTACCTCACAGAAAGAAAGCAAGGGAGTCACTTTATTGAGCACCTATCTAGCCTACGCAAGAACATTAAAAAGTACAGCACTCGTCATAATGCGACCTGGTTCATACCCCGCGCACGCACAAATTATGGAACACAGCTACTCTCCCACTCATTACCGTCCTTGTTAAATTCACTTGGTTTCTGATTACTTACTTAATTCCTTACAGTTCTGCGACAACGATGATTTTCCCTGTATTACATTGCTTGAACCACACGTTTTTCATTGTATATATTTAGACTTCTTTCCTGCCACTGTACAATGCTACCTAACAATGTCTGATTGCTGTTGCTAATTATTATTGTTTTTTACGCAATTTTGAAAGGGGCGCAGACCCCTGTCAAGCCGAATTGATTTTGGCTTTTTGCTGTGCCGCCTACATCATGTATTGGATGTGAAATAAATTTGATTTGATTTGAGTTGAAACATACAGCTATACCTTACCCTAACTGATATAAAATGGTTCTACTGAAATGAAGACAGCTGTGTGAAGAAGTGGTTTCTTGCTTGTTTGAATATATTTTTTCACGTTATTTTGTGAGTTCCTTCTTTTTGTTTGGCATTAGATCAAACCTGCACCATGAAGTAGCCTGTCAACTATAAAATTGGACAGCAACACAAATGAATCCATCAGTTGATAGTCAGTGCCATGTTCCTGTTGTGCATTTCACATTCTCCATTTATTGCACTATTCTTAATTATAAACCAGCACTAACTATCCAAGTTCACTATTCTTGGGTACCTATTTTTCGTATTCTGCTGTCGTCAGTAATACAATTCTTTGGATTGTTGACCCACTGTCCTCTTTAATGTTATACCTTGACCGCACAATTACCTAAAATTAAATTTACAATATTAACTTGTGCGTCGAACAATGGATATAAAATTGCAAGGAGCACTAGCATTAAAATCTTGCGCTTCACATTTCCTGCCTTATTTGGTAGCTTTTCGCTCCTTATTAGGTATGAAAGCTGCACTTCTCAAGATCAGCCGGCATAATTAAATGACCATTTATTGTGACCAGTTAAAAATGCATTATAACTAAAGAGTGGCATGGCTTCAGAAGTGAAACAAAAATTGGATGTGATGAATTTTTACACCAAAGGCTAATGAAGCATAAGCACAGGCAGGGCAGTGCACAAAGACAAACAAATATATGAATAATAAATAGGAAAGGGCACCATCCTGTTTTACAAATCGCTTCTATGCCCATGGTTTTTAGAACAAGAGCATAAAGCAGGCATTCCAATTTATTCCTTCAGCTCATTTACTCCTCTTTCGTGAGATACTAAGAGCACAATTTGTAAGCTTTGTACAGCTTCAAGGGAACATAGGAAGTGTTCAGTGGTCATAGAGCTACTCTGTAATGGCAAAATCAGTTCTTCCAGTGGTCAATAAATATTTCTAAAATGCTCTCAAGTGTGTATTTGGTTGGATAATAGAAATGTAAGCTTAACAAGTCACGAGTACATGACTGATGTTGAGAGCCATGCTAGTTTGAGTGAATAATACTTGGTAAAGAATTGGATGAAAACATAGGTGCCACTGCCCTCTAACCTACTGAGAACACCCCTTGCATTATTTCTCACCTAACTGTGCACTAAAGCTTAAGTACAGAAATTTCCTACGTGCAAAAATGCACTAATTTCATTTTGCCTTATAAAACTTTTGCCTGCCGAAGACATCAATCTAAGGGGTTTTTGTTTGATTGTATGTTCACATCGACCAATTGCTAAACAAGTGTTCCACGCTAATGCTCTCACTGTTCTTTCCATTGAACACATCCTTTCTTGCACTTGGAAACTTGGCTGGAAAGTAGATTTAGTCAACCTCATCAAAATCTCAAATACCCGCCTAAAGCACATGGTTGAGTATATCATAGAAGGAGATGCACCTGTTGAAAGTGACTATGTGGCTTTTAATTAAGACGTAAGGTCCGTAAAACGGTGTATGCAACCGTCAAAGACCTTGCTCCTGCTTTCAGAGGTCCAAGCGGTATTAATGAACTGGTCCCTTGAGCACGTACGTAAACAACAACGCCTCAAACCTGAAGTGCTCTGCCCTAATACTCCCGCTTTCTTGAACCCTATTAGGGAAGCCATACTTACGACATTGGGCGTAAAAATCGTTAAAAGGGCAGACATGAAAATGTACCTGCTTCATTCTATCCCTTAACGTTCAGAATGACAGTAGTTTGTATTTGCCGCCTTAAATTTGCGTGGTGTCAAACTATGTTAGCAGCAAACCAAGCATAAGTTTTTCTTTTTTATAACAAACACAGGTACCCCGCACACTATAAGTATAATTTCACTAAGCGAATCTGCAATCTCATGGTACTACTTTTTTTTGTCACGTGCATAAATATGTTGAGAGGCCACACAAAAAGTAGTCACTTGTCGCAAAAATAATCAGCTGTTTTCAAAACATATTTCTAACTTTTCAATGACACTTGCTCCAATGTGCATGGCTCCAGAGAGCATACTTTATCTTGACTTGCGAATCAGAGATACTAAGTCAAGGTGATTGTCAAGAGCATGTCAGAACTTTCATCTTCTTGTGACATGCTGTCTTTTGAAAGTTTTCATGCCATTTGGTAACATGGTACACCCAGTATACCCACATTTTAGTTTTATCCTCCAAATTGCATGTTAACGCATTTTGATGGCTTGGAGTGCGCTCCTCTGCACCATGTGCAGTCGTGCTGAGCTGACTCCTTGACCCAATTTTGTCCTTGCAGCTGCTTTCTTGAGTTTTATAAAACGGGAGCCTGAAAAATATTGTGCGCAGAAATGAGCACGAGGAAATATTGCGAAACCATGCAAAGACAGTCAAGGAAAAGTTCATGGCACTAAGAAGAAGCCTTAGCACTTAGTATTTCTACTGTAATGCATGTGAATCATGTAAATGACTACAATAGTCAACTGCCAAACCAATTTGAATTTTTAGACTGAAGGAAAGAAGGAAGAAAACTGGTCGTTAGGCCTTAGTCCAACACCAGTGTTACAAAACTTCTACTAAAAAAATAGAATATTGGTCATTGTTGGCACAATTCGTAAGCGCATCCCTTCCTCTAGAGGAGAGAGCAGTGTTGGTATTGTCTGAATCTCATTTCTGACGTTATCAAGAAATATAATTCCTGAAAAGAATTCTGCCTCTTTGGCTTGTCTAAAACAAAGGAAATCAGCCGCCAAAGTAAAGAAAACATAGCGAGTGGAGTTAAGAAAAGAAGACTACACTCGGCGTACACAAGTGGCCAACAATAACGCAAATGTGGTGCTATAAGAATGAGGGAACATGAGATGAAAAGGAGTTAAACCACCTTTAAAGAAACCAGTCAAACTTATGAGACCGAATTCTGTACGTTCTGCTTATGCTGCTTGCTCTTGAAGCTGATTACAGTATGAAGTGCTCAAACCTTCAGTCATTTAATTGAACAGTTGAGCATGTCGTTTTTATGTAACCTAACAAAAAACAAACAGCGTCAAGATGTATGACGAATTCAGATGTGTCACAAACACCGCTTGTGGCACATCCTAGGCAGGTGCCCACTGTGCCCGCTACCTTCTGGTTATGCCAATGCTCTAGCCATAATTTGAGAATCATATTTGCAGTATACGCATGACAATATGGTCCTCTAGTTCAATGAATATTACTGGGTGTGATTATAACAAGGGGTAGAAAGGCCTGTTATGGCAAGCTTAGCCACATTTCAAGAATAACAAGAAACAGTTCACTGCGTCCTGCATCTAAGCTTTCTAAAGGCATGAACTTATTTTCATTTATGAGGTACGCAGTGGGGTTCATTTTTGACAGACTCGACCCTTGCTGCAGCTTGAAATCTAGCTAGTATTTTACATTCTTGAAGGCATGTAAAAGCTTCAGTTGAACCAACGTTATAAGTTTATTAGACCAACTCTTAGTTTGTGCATGACAAACGACTGGTAACATGGAAGGCAACATTTTTACTTTGATACTTCATTTCTCCACGAAAAATATCAAGGCGGTAAATACATTTCAATCTGCCCTGCAATAGTAAAATGCACAGCTTACGCTTGGATCCCACAGAGGAAGGTTGATTTAGCCGTTCATACGACATAATTCTTAAGTACCAATTCATACTAGCAAATGCACAGGCATATCGAAAACAATAAACGTGGAGACCAAGCCAATAGCAACAATGTAGAAGGTCCCTGCCACTGTAATTCTACAACATTAGTCATTATATTCGATTCCAGTGCATAACTCGCCGCTTGACCAGTCACCGAGTCAGTACACAAAGCGCCTGTTCACATTCGCACCATGCTCGAAAAGCGCAACACGAGACACAAAATCAGACATAAATTCACACCAATTTATTACATTAGCAAAAAAAAGGTCAGCCTTATTCAGCCCAAACCAAGAATTCCCAAATGCGTATTCAGGCAGTTTAACATTGCGCTCCAAACTGACCTCACGCAGCGTGCAGCTCCGTGAGGTCAGTTTCTGCGTGCGGCAAGTTTCTAACTGGCGCTAGCGCTGCACGCAACTCCACTGGCCGCAGATAACCTATGTGAAACACACTGTCAAGCGCGCGCCTTAATATAACGAAAGTATGCCGCCAACAAGTTGACACCTTTTGTTATGTAACTCCTTATATAAACAGCGCTCCGCACACCATAGACAGCCAAACTTAATAAGTTCAAAGACATAAAACACACGCTAAGCACGCTCCGCATAGGCACGGAATCATGGGCTGGTGTAGAAACCTTTTTATGCGACGCCACGCCTCACTTTTTTATTGAACACACCATGGTTCACTCAGCGTTTGCGATTTTCAAAGCTCCTATGGAGAGCGGCAATCACAAAATCACATGCAGTCATCGCGACGACTTGCTGTTTCTGTTGACATCGAATGACGCAGCACGCATACCTAGTCCGTTGGCAATCGTGGCGACTTAACAGGCTTAACTTCGTGATAACTGCCTGGCGATAACAAGTCATATACGCAGAATGTTCCGCGTAAGTTAGAAATCAGTTACCGTGGATGATTTGCTGTTCAATCCAACGAACGATGAACGGCTGTCCTCTTTTCGCGGCAGTGATACGTGGCTGACACAACATTTTTCTTGGATGGCCTTGGCGACCGCCGCTTGCCCGGGCCTGCCCGCGGAACGGATCGTCTTTCTCTGGCGCTGTGCTGTTCCGGATTGTTGTGCGGGTGCGCGGTGGGGCGCCTCCGAAACAAAAAGTACTGCGCTGATCTCCGTACCAGTTTGCGCGCTGGATGCCTGCTCTCTTACAAGAAAAACGAGGCGCTCTTTGCTCTGCGTGCGTGAGCGATACATCGCCATGTTTTCCACCAGTCTGATGCAGTTTAAGCAGCAGTATATGTTACGTTTTGCTCTCTGTTGCCGCAAGAGTAAAACAGGCATTCTACTCTCTCTCAGAAGGGCGGAGTAGAAATAACAGTTCACTCTCTCGCTGCGGATAGAGTGAAGAATGCATTTCACTTTGCCCGACATTTTGCGAGAGTAAAACAATGCCTTGAAGAGTAAATCGGCTCCTTCACTCCTACTATACTCTCCCTAGTTTTTAGAGTGAAATCCCTTGTTTTTATTCTAACGGCGGTTAGGTGTGGGAGAGTAATTTCTATGATAGAGTGATTACACCCGAGGTCGTTTTGGGTGTGGCGCCATTGCACATTGTCTGCGTTTTTGGTGAAAGTGAGGTCTGGTGTCGTGTCTCGTTCAGTGGACGTGCCGCGGCGAGTGGGAAAGCTGGGTCAGTAATGAGTGTAAGCCCTAGATCATGTGAGTCTTGCCATAAGTTATGACCCGCCGCAGAGCTGTCTGTAACCCTATCCTGTATGCGGGAGATTAAAGTCGCCTCCGATGATGAGGGGGCTGCTGCCTGCGATGTTCAGTTCCTTTTTGAAGAGGGTTAGAAATCAGCTATGGCGTTTACATGAGGTATTCTAGATGTTGAGGGTAAAGATTTCTTCCTTTCGTTTTCTCTGCGGGATGAGCTCAATAAAGAGGTGTTCGATTCGCCGATCATGGAGATCGTATTTGATTGCGGTAATTCCTTTTCGAACGAGTGTGGAGACTCCGTGTGGAGCGTTGGTCGCGGTGAAAGGTTGATATCCGGGAAGGGTGACCGGAGTGTCGTGTGTTTCCTGGAGTAAGATTACATCGGGTTGACATGAAGTAGTACGGAGGTGTTGATGTAGAATGGGTTGTTTGTAGAGGTAGCCTCAGCAGTTCCACTGCCAAAACATTATGTCAGTGTTAGTGTGGGCCATGATGAAGGATAAGGGATGCCACAGGTTGTGGGGATGCGCGACTCACGCGCCTCCTGTGGTCCGTCTTCGCCGCGTGGCTAAGTGCTGGCGGTGGTTGCGGCGCGTTGCGAGAGATGGCGCGAGTGTCGCGATGCTAACGCCACCGAACGGCGGGGTGACTTGGGAGAAAAAAAAAACACCGCATATCCACGGGGTGAATGATGATGAGTGGGCGAAGCTCCGGAGGGAATCATCGGTAAACCGTGAATCTTCCGTTTAATTCGCCCAGTCTCGCCGCACTAAATCTAACGATTTACTTCCACCAATGACACGCGCCATATGTGACGTCATTCCTATTTTATAACAGCGCCCTTCATAATAATTGCACAATCTCCCGCTTAAGAGGACGCTAGTACAAACGCGTTAGCAACGTGCAGTACTCTCTAGTAAGGGGGAGAGGCCACAGCGTCTTACGCAGCCGTTTACACATGCCGCTACGTGCACCGCGTTTGCCGACGCCATCACATGACTGCTGAGAGAGTATAACCATAGAGAAAGAAATTCAACAAGAGGGGACACTCGGCAAAGACTGGCAACAGGAAACACGTCGCCATACGTCACGCTATACTTTTGACACCGAACGTTAGCTGCCGCGAGCATCGAAAAAAAAAAGAAAGTGAACTTAAATTAACAGGCATTTATTTATTTTTTTAATTCTTTGCCACGAAAACTAAAACGTTTTGCGTATAAATGAACTTAAGCTTTGCGACTTATTTTCCTTGCCTTACCTAGCCACAGGTCAATGACGCGCCAGATACATGCGTCATCCGCCAGACACTCCCCCGAAGCCAGCGAGGATGGCTGCGCGCGCGTTTGAGCGCTCGCGCGCGGCGACCCCCCCGTCTGTCTCCTTCTTTTTTCTTTTTTAAATGTAACCTGGTTTATTGGGCTCTCGGCGTATTCTTGCGTTCCTTCTGCACTGGGACAAGACACCACTGCACTATTGGACTACGGCAAGGTGAGAAATCTTGTTTCACAGTCTACGACGCAATTAGGCTTACGGCACGGGACCGAGACTTAAGACGCAGTTAGCGAAAAACAGCTCGGCCATCCTGGCGCAGGAAACTTGAGTTAATGAATCGTGCTGAGACATGTTTCCGACGCTTCCTATGGGACTATTGTAACTTATTTCGGTTTTTGAGCCACACTGGCCGCACAGGGCGCCATGTCGCAGTTAGCGAGAACTCAGCCGTGGTGTGTAGTCTAGTGAATCTTGCTAGAAGTTTGTGCCGCTTTCTCTGACGCCAGACATTAGTGAAAAGTAATTTCGTTACTTTCTGGGGTACTTTTGAGGCACGCTGGCCGCACAGCGCGCTGTGACGCAGTTAGCTGGCGCCGGCAGAACGCGCGAACGACAAACATATCAGAAACTTGTAATTCGAAAATTACGTCTTCTAAAGGACTGAAAGAAGGCATTGCACCCACGAATTTGTCTTGAGTGCCTGTCGTGTCTGTCTCTATGTATGTAGCGTACCGTCGCGTCGCCCGAGGCCAAGTTTCGGAAACGCGAAGTCGCTCGTGTACTTGTGCTGCCAAAGTGCAGGAAATAATGCCCGGAAATGGGGGAACGCTTGGAAATCGGATGTTTTCATATATGTTTGAGATGAGTCGGGTATTTTCTACGCCATGTATGTAAAAGCGAATTGCTTTTGTTTGTAATGTCGCCCATTCACCGCTTTCGCACGTTTCGCCTCTACACGCAGTATTCCTATGTCTAAATACCAAAATGACTCATGCTTGTAACATGCTGTTACGTGCTTGCAAATGTATAACATGCTTGTAATTTACTTTTTTTGAGCTGGTGCCGTCCGGTGGAGCTTCATACAGGAACTGCTGCTTTACCTGCTGGTGTCACAACGTTGGATGAACGCACAAAAAGCGCGGAACGAGCTTTTATATAGAGCAAAATAAATATTTCCTCATTGCACAAAAGGTCTTGCGTCTACTTTGTGAAATTGCACGTGGCACAGATTCGATGGGACTTTACGAGATCGTTCGCAATCATTTTTACTAAATAATAAACCGATTCTGTACGAAGAGCAAAAAAAGGAGGGGGGGGGGGCGCAGCCGGCGTGCTAGCTTGCGTTCAAAATACGCGCGCCTAAAACCGAAACCGGAAGTGATGCAAGTGATTGACACCGACCGCTTGGCACGCTGCAGTCAATTCGGCCGCTGGGCCCTATGGGAGTGTCCCCTCTTGTTGAATTCCTTTCTCTATGGTATAACCCCCGTATTCATAAACGCTGCTCGACTTGAACTTGACTTGCCACCGCCTTCAACGCGTTTCGAACGCGCTGCCCAAGGCGGTGGCAAGTCAAGTTCAAGTCGAGGAGCGTTTATGAATACGGGGGTAAGGCGGAGAGGCCACAGCGTCTTACACCAGCTTCTTACACGGGCCGTAACGCGCTAGCACAAACGCGTTAGAAACGCGCAGTCTTTCTTTAATGTTGGGCATTTATTGTCATCGTGGTGCGTGCGTCCATGTGCGCTTCGTGGCGTAGTGGTTAGCGCCGCGCGTTCGGAAGCGAGGGGTCCCTGGTTCGCTTCCGCGCTACGGACACAACTTTCGGATTTTTTTTTTCATAAACGTAGACGTGGCTACCTACTACGACGACGACTACTACTACTACATACTACAGAGGAGGGACAGACCCACACCCTAAGGAGCTTCGCCCCTAAAAGGTCGAAGGCGCTCTTCTCTTTGGCTTGGGCTCGGCGGCCAACACGCACGCACGCTTCGCGCGTGCGCCGGCCCGCTTCGCGCGAGGCTAAGAGCAGGACACCGGTATGGACGAACACGGATCGTTCGAGCGCGCCCCCGTTCGCGTGACTGTACACGTGAACGACTAGGCGATGGTGTCATAGCATGGGGCGAACGTATTCGCTCGCTATCGGGTCGCGGTGAGTCGGACTTCCTTGATTTGTCGCGCGCCCGTGTGAATGGTCTATTGGTAGTAATTCGGCTAGTGTGCATTGGTGTATGAAAGGCGCAATAAATGCCCGTGTGATTGTTTGCACTACTGTGTTGTCGTTCCTTTGTCCCAAGAGCCCGTGTGAGACCCCACAAGGTGGAAGGGTGGCGGCGACGGTTCCTGTTGTGTCCATGGTGGAAGCGGTATCCTTGGTGGAAGCGGTTTTTGTGAAAAGTGTTTGAATATTAGCTTCCATGGCGGTGACTCTGTGCATAAGGGCGATTAGAGAATTGTGTAATGTTTCCACCGTGCTTTGGAGTATTACGAGCATGTCCTTGACTTTGGAGCGTACTTGCCCCGGGGCTCCTTCTTGGAGGGCGCACTTTTTTGAGGCTGGAATTGAGAGTTCTTCGGGTTGGCTGTTGCTGGCGGGTTCTTGGCTATTGGGTGTGGGTTTGGGTGTGGGTTGGGTTTTGGGTTGTTTGAGGCTGTGAAGCTCCTGGGTAAGCTTTTGAAAAAAATCACGCATAATTGCGTTCTTTTTCTTAAGGCGTTCGATATCTGTGTTGTCTGTGTTGGGTTTAGACAGAGGGGGGATTTTACGTGACCCTCTTGCGAGACGCCCACCCGGACCTCTGCGAAGCTCAGCTTTTCTGAGGTTTGTCTGGCTCTTGGAGTCGACGTGGATCTTAATCTGGAACGGCCCGTCCTCGGTCTGGAGAGGGAGCGGAACCGGAAATGGTGCTTGGTCTCCATTGGCGGGAAATCTTCTGACTGCAAGGCTGATTGTTGTGCTGCTCGGCGTTCTCCGAAGCGTCTTCGTATAACGTACGGCGTTTTGTATCTGGCAGTACAAGATTTGTCTGCTGTGGGGTGCGGTCCACCACAAAGCATGCACCTGGGGGTACACTGATGATCTTGATCGGTGTTGCGAGCTCCGCAGCCCCGGCAGATCTTGTTATTAGGGAACGGGCAAACGTCCACGCGGTGGCCGAGACGGCCGCAGTGGTAACAGATATCAATCTGCTTGCGGTACAAGGAGCATGAGATTATTGTTGCGCCATACCGAACCATGTGTGGTACATCCGGTCCGTCGAAGGTAATGACGATGGTCGTGGTGGAACCTATTCGCTTGGCGGCCAGGGCTAGAGGATTGCGATCATTTACGATGTTAGCGTCGATTTGTCTGGCGTTATGGGTGAGAGGGATGCCTCTGATGACTCCTTTGGTAGTATTATCTGGAGTGGCTTCGTACGCCCTGACCTCGTGGGTTACCCCGTTTACTTGGATAGACTTGATTCTAACGTACCGATCCGCATTTTGCGGGCCGGGAAGAACTCGGGAGGAATTTTTTTCTGGCATGTTGCCCGTCGGCATCACTCGTCAATAAAGAGTTACCATCCCTGCAGCTTTGCGAAGATTGCTCTTGCAGTGTATTTATAACCATTTAAGCAATATTACGTTTTATTTAATTTTTATGTCACTTAGGTAATATTAAAAAGTCGGTAAAATCCGCAATTTGCTTCGTTTTATCGAAATGTTATGTATTTTTGTTATGAACGTATTATTTCGTTATCTTTTATACAAATAGGTACTGTTACCGATTACTTTTTCTTACACGGAAGGGGCTGCAATAATTTCCTAATTATCGGGCAATCACAAAAACCAAATTTGAGTGAAAAAATTCTTTTTGTAGAAATTATAAACCAGATACTTTCAACATTTTCCTTTAGTTACCATAGTTGTTTAAGTCATCAGAATTTCTACTGATGCTAACATCATTCGCCAGTCTTTCAGAATAAGGTGCTTGCTCATGCTTTCATTGCATTTAGTAGTAGGGCATACATATAAGAAGCGTGCTGTCCGCTTTTAATCTTGTGTATATTTCGGGACACCAAAAATGTAAAATTACTGCCAAGGAAGAGCAATAAGCGACATTTTTGTACTACGTGGTTCCGGCTTATTGTTAGACAGTACACACTGTTCTAAATGTACACTGGTAGACGGTTTGCCAATCATAAATATTGGTTTACATTGGTGCACTGAAGCCTAACATCAGACAATTACACTTGTTCATTTTTTTAATGCGAAAAGATTATACGCCACATAAAGCTGAAATACCGGCGAGCGTCCAGCGTTGACGTCCGATGGTATCAAAACCCACGTGACCAAGTGATGACGTCACGTTCCCGGCGCTGGACCTGCTGCGGCTCGCACTGCAAAATCACATGGTGAACAGCCACGGCGTCGGATGGACGCATGGCCCACACCCAAAAAATTGACTTTGCCCAAATGGAAAATTGAGTTGACCCAGGTTCAAAACGTACCTGGACACTCCAAAAATTTACTTGGCCCGCCCCTAAAACTTTGGTGGCCCACCCTCACAATTGACTTTGCCCAATTCGAGCACATTACCAAGTGATCACGTATGTGACATAGCCACGTGATCAAGTGAGAACCTTAAGTTGCAAGGTCACATGGCCATGTGACGCCGTCATGTGGCAATGTCACGTGATATGGAAGTCTAAGTATTCTGGACGTCGATATAGTCGACACGCCAAGAATGCTTTCGCATTCTTCCATTTTGTTCAATTTTCCTTACTTCAGATTGATTTTATAAATAGCAAACTGTAAAGCAACTCGTAAGTACATGCAGGGACTCTTAAGTGCCTCTGTAACTATTTTATGTCAATTTGCCTCGTTTGTTTAGGCTGCTCTCCTCTTCTATCTTGAGGTAGAGGGACTTCAAGTATACTTCAAATAAGGGATAATAAACTTTCATATTGGCATCAGCTGTTGCTTTGGTTTTATTGCGAGCCACCTTTTTTTCAGGTTCTATTTTTTTTCAATTGTTCTTACTTCAGATGGATTTTATAGCTAGTAAACTGTAGAGTAACTCGGATACTGGTAAATCAATAAGACACTGCAGCAAGCGTAATAAGGAGCTAGTGTCCAGTAATCTGAATATTGTGATAATTCTAAATAATAAATGTAGCAGATTTGTGGTTATGGAAAAACAAAGTCCGAGAATTTACAGAAAACTGCTCAAATTGTTTTAAATATGAGTGCGTCTCATTGTGTTGCCGTGAAGTGCAATTACAGAAGTCGGTATGTTTCACGGGAAATTGCTGCAAATAAGGCGGCCTCTTATTGTGATGCTATCGAATGAAATGACCGACTTCGGTACTTTTTCTGGTATGTTCCTGTAAATAAGACGGTCTGTTTCTCCTGGGCCTTGAAATAAAATTACGCACGGCATTATTTTTACGGCATATTTCTGTTATGTGACGACGTGTTCTTGCGGTGCCGTGAAATAAATTTACTGTAAACATGACGGCGCGTTATTTCAGTGCTGTGCAATGAAATAATGAATGCCTGTACATTTACGGGAAATAGTTGGTAGCCGATGTTGCCTGGAAAACTTCAGTAAGAACAACGGTGATTTTTTTTTTACAATGTGAAAGGTGAGTTGTTACAGTTTATATATCATGTCGACGATGTCCGTCCTAATAAATTGCCAGGCCTGACTTATCTGTGGGTTTTAGGGACCGCCAAGACTCGGAGAGCGAAGACATCTGTGCAAGTATGTACTTCGGAGGCTGTAGTTTTGAATAGCGTAGTGGACAAAGACGTTGTGTACATCGCAAAGAAGGTGAACTCGAGAACAGCAGTGTCCCCGGTGAAAGCCTGACGCTTTCGCAGTCAAAGTGTTCAGGGCCAACAGACTCAATGAAATCTGCTGATCGCTTTTTTCTTTTTTGAAGCGAAGCTGCCTTTGCCTACTTTTCGTGGTCTTCGTAGCTAAAAAATAAATTCCTACCTAACAACCAAACGTATAATGTTGGCTCACAGGCATCTCTGAAGCACGGCGCTCCGTTTATGGAATGGTAAGGTCTATTAACCGGATTCACCGATTTACTTTACCTTCTTTAATTTGGCCATTCCATATGTGCCACTGAATGTTTGCCTATTCTTTGCCAATCCTCTAGCAACGGTGCGCGCCACTGTGGCCAAAAAAGTACAGAATGCATACATCTCACAAGATATGCGACTTACATCTCGGTGCACGCACATGTTATCAGCCTTCTTCCCTCGACAAACATCAGACATCGTCTTCGTCCTTGAGACATTGCTACGTAAACATTGCACAGTGTGCATGCGCCTGATTTTAACGTATGTATTTCGACATAGCTCGTGAACGATGCAGTGAAGAAGCATAGAAACTGCGTGATAAAAAACTGTGACATTTGTGGTGAATAAACATGAACATCCCATGAGATTGCACCTTGCATGGGATGAAAGTAGAGAAAATTATATGCATCGCCATTAGTTGTAAAGCATTTAATTAAACATTTTACTTCAGCTTCGCTTGACTAAGATTCCAACATGTGCTTTGAATTTGCAATTTTTTGACACCATGCAGGACCCGCGGTCACATATGGTTTTGCTTATTTTAATTTGCCACAGTGATGCTTGCACTCTTCCATATCGCACGGTCCAAAATTTTGAGGCCATAGCTACGACATGAGTACTAGCACTGCCGGTAAATGCGGACATGAAAAAAAACATAGAATATGCAGACCTCGGGGTCTATGAAAACAGTCATCCCGTGTGGGTACCATGTGTGTAAACCAACGGCCGTCAATGTTAGCGACAAATACCTAACCACACAAACACGATTTCGCAAGGTAGGCATCTCAGGAAATATGCATTTCCTTAAAACTAGCGCATAAAGCCTCGAACTCAGACTCATTACGCTGGTTGCACAGACACGTACGTAGTGTACCTGTCAAATACAGATTGTGTGTCTACGCTGTGAACGAATTCAGGATTCTCGGTGCAGCCATGTTGTGTAAACACGCGTGGTCGGTGGCATATTAACAACCAAGACACTTCTGTGTGTTGCTATGGGCCGAGGAGGCAGTGGACAGAAGCGCAAGAGCCGCCGTCCGCTCTCGACATCAGCGAGTTAGCTCTTAGAAATCTGGGCCCGAATTCACAAAACTTTCTTACGCTAGAAATTTTCGTAAGAAATAATTTCAGCCAATCCAGATGCCAGACATATCATTAGCAAAGGCGGCCAGCCAATGGCAAAGCAAACTTACGAAAGAAAAGCTTTGTGAATCTGGCCCCTCCTCTTTATGTTCTATCCTAAAAGTGTAAGAGGCGAATGCAGCCGAGCTGAGAATTTCTTTGTCCGGAAAACACACGTGTTTCTTTTTAAGCACCCATTTCCTTGTGCCTTTTGTGGTTGTGTCCCAACTTCCTTATATGTTTTTTTTTATTCAGAAGCTTCTGAAAATGCCCACACTTTGTACGCTTCACCGAACATAATCATGCTTCCCAAAAGATTCGCGACAACTCAATATTGACAAGGTGCTCCTTCTACGTGCCAATTATTACACTGTAAAAAAATACGCTGTTGTTTTTTCTGGACTGTTCCTGGCAGCATTTGCTGCCAAATATTTCCCGTAAAATATAGGCAGGTTCGTAAGTTATTTCCACAGCACTGAAATAAGGCGCCGTAATATTTACAGCGATTTCCCGTAAAAAAATACAGATGTCTGTAATTTGATTCCACCGCAAAGACATGCCGTCACATTTACAGCATTCTTCGTAAAAATGCAGACATTTGTAATTGCATTCCATAGTATCGCAACAGCCCGCCGTAATTACAGCAGTTTTAAGACGTTGTTATAACTGCGCGAAAAAATGAGAATACACGAAAGAAACACACACGCCACCACCTGCCCTCGTGGTGTCGTGTGTGTTTCTTTTGTGTGTCCTCGTTTGTTCCCGCAGTTATAAAAAGGTCTAAAAGCTATGAACCAACTAGCCCGCCAGAACGTCCTACTAAAGTACAGCACTTGTCCGTCAAGAAATACTGGCTTCTATAATTCATTCCACGGCACCAGTGGCGTAGCCCGAAACGTTGTTCGGGGGGGGGCCCAGGTTGCAGCGCGGCCTCCTCCTTATAGAATTTGTCGAGGGATCAAATATATGAATAATAACTGCATTGCCAATGCCATTGTATATTAGATGCTGCAACAAATAATTGAACGCTGCGCACTGCCAAGTAAAATATGTATTTTTTCATACAAGAATATATTCGTATATCCCAAAAATTGGGGCAGAAATAGCTGGTATCAATGCTGCCGCGTTTTTTGTCTATTTAATATGTAAATAAAATATCACACGAACTTTACAACTATATCAGTTCGAACCAGCAAAGCAGTGCATGCAGCTGATATGAAAAACGTAAAGGCCATGAAATGAATAAGTTGAGGACAAATAATTTGATGAATCCTTGTCATTCAAGAACCTTGTTTACGTTTTTGCACATATGCAATGGCCAGGAAAAAACCTCAATGACGCTGTCCCTCGTTGCAATAGATTGCGCAGGAGCAGCTGTTACCGGTCGTGTATTGTAATTACACCGAAATTATACTCGCGACAGTGAGTACAAATAAAAAGTATCAGTTCTAAAAAATATACATTAGAAATGGGAAGATAGAATGGAATATACAAATGCGAAGATACAACTCGCTAAAGGGCCTAAAATAGTCGCTGGAAACAAAGTTCACTGCTTATATACACAAAACCTCGCAACAAGATATTTAAATATACGTCTACGTCTCCAATAAATCTACGTATTTAAGCAAACGTCACTGTATATAATGCGTCAAACAGGCCAAATAAGCATGTTGCGCAGTCACAGATTGTAAACTTTGCGCACAGAAAGACAGATGATCAACGCAAGAACAAAACTATGATCGTAGAAATTGTGATATGTACTCGGGCCATGCAGCAGTCGTGACAGCGCCATGTGGGTAGAATGATAAGGAATACTGCAGAAATCAGTACGAAAATGAGTAATTTAACTGCCTGCGCAGCGGCAATAATTATTCTGCACCCAAAATTAAAGCAGGGCATTGCTTCGTTTGAAAAAAGAAATAAAAGCAGGTAGCTAAAAAGGAAAGAAAAGGCCAAACGAAAGCCACAGATGATGCGGCAAGTTGAGCTACTCAATATTCCAGTGGGTTTGTTGGGAAACGCCGCGTGGGCCGGGCTTTCAATGAGCAAGGTCCGTGAAAATTGGTTATTGATGTCCTCGTAATTTTCGTATTCACATGATGCTTTTGATCGTGATGCTAACTGTTAGAATAAAGGGCGAACTTTTCTGTGGTTTTAAAAGCTAATGAACAGTTTTCATAATTACGAGTTCATGAACCTAAAGGAACAGAGCTTTTTACTTGCATTGATTTTTGCTGATTCGCTATCTAAACGACAAAGTTTACTCGGCGGGGAAGTTTAGCGAAGCGGTCGATGACTTCGGACACGTTGATGCCGACGTCTCTGTGGGTGTATAGAAGCTCCAGCCTAAACCATGCGTTCCTCAGACGTTGCAAAGCGCAAGTAGTTTTTTAGTAATCTCATGTTAAAAAATATTCTCTCTGCGCTGACAGTGGTCACTGGAATGGTGACTAGAATCTGCAGCAGTTTGTACACATTTACATAGAACCTGCCGTCGCAGTAAGAGAGGGCATCTGTTCCGGTGCTAAAACCTAAAAACACTCCTTCGATGTCGTTGGCGTCCTTGTTTAGGTACCTTTCACAAACAGTAGGCTGTTCGATTCCAGCGATGTCCGTCGTTTCGTCAGGAAGTATGGAGAAGCAGCCTGCAGCGTTTATTTTTGCATCAAGGCTTTGGTTGATAATTTCACCACAACTTTCTATAATTTGGTTTTGTACATCTGGGCTTAAATACGAGGCATTACTGGGGCAACCTTCCAAATGGTTCTTCAGAGATGTATCTCCGCAATCAGCTCGCATGCGAAGGAGCGCTCTGAAAATACCTGTATTTTCAGCGGGGGCTATGCTTAAATCCATAGGGCCACTGTCCCTGTGGTCACGGAGAGCCAGACCTTGTCGCCCGCAAAAAGAATTTCCTCAATAATGGGCCATTTACTTTCTTTTTTTTTCTCATATTTTAGTTTGCCTGCCCTGGTCCTGCTGATCGATCAAATCAAATCAGGTTTATTTTTTCCATAAAGAAATGGAAGGAGGCCTGAACAAAAAGTGAAAAGTAGTTCACTTGAGAAAGGCTCAGGCCCCCGTTTACATGGCAGACAGCAGTGATGCATTGGGCACGCTTCCTGAAAATGTTTGAAGAAAATTATCAGCTGCTAGCTCCCAGTCACGGTGATATTTATTATTTTCGTGTGTGTGGAAGATTGCGAGCGCGTGTTTTCATATCTGGAATGGCTTGGACACGACGACTCCAGTGCACGCATGTTGGCCCAAGTTTATAAGAACATTAACCCCATAAAGTTCCGGAAGTGAAAATCTTTTTAAGCACGCCTTTGGAAATGTCAGTGCACCTTTCGTGTCAGAACTTTACGGGAACTTTATACCCATAAAGTTTCGTAATTGAAATCCATGCGCTCCGTAGATTTCACGGCCGCTGCGAGATGCCGCAACGCGCCCGCTCGCTATCGAAAAACCCTTGAAAGTTTGTGCACGGATGGGGCTCCTTGCGTTACGTGACTCCAGCTGCAAGGGCGTTGCCAAGAAATCCAGCCAGAGTTCGCAATGTTCGTGCTGAAATGTCTTTTCGAGCGTCAAAAAGACATTGTAGACAGAAGCCAGAATGATTCCCGGCGTCCGTGGAAGTTTTGGTTGGCGGTGCATGCCGGCACGAAAAAAAATTTCTTGGGGGGGGGGGGGGCTGAAGCCCCATCACCCCCCCCCCCCTGGCTACGCCCCTGCACGGCCCCACAGATACATTCTATTATATTTACAGCGACTGTAGCGATTGTTCTGTAAATTCTCGAGTGGTGCTCTCCCATAAAAACGTGCTTGCTGCATTGCTCGATTGGTGTTCTCTATAACCCTTGCTGTAGAGCCTTTCTCTTTTTCTACTCACTTTACATTTTACTTGCTACACATTTCATCTGCAGCAAGAACAATTGACAGCTTGACAAAAAATAGCTGGTAATGAATCCAAAGCAACAGCTTAAGTCCACATAAAATATTGTCACGGTGCACCGCGTAGCCGAAGGAAGAGAAAGCAGTAGTGTGCGCGGGGAGCTGGCCGCTGCCTGTTGGGCTTAGATGACCGTCCTGTCCCTTGTGCTACGCTAACCATCCATCATTCTTGTAAATAAATCCATCCCATCCGTTACAATTTCGTGGAAGGTGCTGGGTGCATCACACTGGACGACCGAGCTCTACTACCCCTTCGACGCAGCAAACGGTTGGCCGGGCTACCACCGGGAGACGTCGACATGAGCGATTCGGACGGAGGCGACGTTCGCGAAGAAATCGCGGCAGAAAGCATTTGCCCGAGGCAAGCCAGTTACTGGACACCTCATCGAGAAGCACGCACATTGTCAGGCAAAGCGAATGAGGACGTCGAGGACTGGTTGGGACACTACGAGAGGGTGAGCCGCCACAATGAATGCAGCACGGCTGCGCAGCTCTCTAACGTTGTTTTTTTCCTTGCGGGAACTGCCCTCATGTGGTTCGACAATATTGAGGGCTCGCTCACGACTTGGGGCACCTTCGTCGAAGAGATAAAGAAATGCTTTGGCGATTCGCTTTCGAAAAAGAAAAAGGCTGAGCAGACACTTTCACGACGAGCGCAGTTACAGGGAGAGACGTGTACCACCTATATTGAAGAAATCCTGAAGCTTTGCGGAATTGTGAACGCAAACATGTCGGACAAGGACAAGGTCGGACACCTACTCAAAGGAATTTCCGAAGATGTGTACAATTTTTTTATCTCTAAGGAAGACCTCACTACCCCGTCCCACTTAAGGCGTCACTGTCGTACGTTCGAGGCTCTGAAAACACGCCGCATTCTTCCGAAGTTTGGTCGGCTGGACAACGTGACCAACATAGCAAGTGTGGACGTATCTGCCTCTAACGACCTGGCTGCTTTGGTACGGCAAGATATTAGAGATGAACTGGCTCATTTTCAAGGCCCAGATGCCAACCGCGTGTGCCACCAATGCTCCGTTGATGAGCGCTACTTGGAGGCGCCGGCGGCCTGGCCGCGACCTGCCTGCGGTGACCGCACTGTTTCCGACAACGCCCATGCCCAGAGCACCATGATCCAACCACAACCAACGAGTTTTGAACGTCGACATGACAGACAGCCTCGACGTGGCTCGTCTCCCGTCTACAATGTGCCTTGGAGGTTTGTACCCAACATCAATGAAAATCGCAACCCACCTGTGTGCTACAGCTGCGGGGCTCAGGGACACATCGCGAGGTATTGCCGCCGTCACCCACAGCGTGCTCCGCGAGATCGCGCATATCCGCCTCCCATGCAAGAAGCTACATCCTGGCAACCATTTGTCCCTTTCCGCCAGCCACATCGAGACTAGATCTACATGCCAAAGAATGACTCCCCCGTGTCCGACCGCAGCCTGACTCCACCGCCGACTCGGACACGTCGATCGCCATCTCCACGTCGCCGCTCGCCTACGCCGCCCCAGCTGGGAAACTAGCTGGTGCGACCGATGGAGGTGAGGTCGCGGGACGGTCACTTTTTCAAATGCCTCCGTCTGTCGTCATGGTAAACAACAAAGTGTGTGTTTGTGTCGATGGTGTTACTACTGTGGCTTTAGTATATACTGGTCCTTCTGTGTCTCTGATGTGCCTTGCGTTCAATAATCGCCTCGGACCGAAACTGATGCTTGCTTGAGATGGAAATACCACGTTTCGCGTAGTTGGCGGTGAACTGTTACGTCCTGTGGGAGTATGTTCCGTCGTCATAACCGTTGTTGGAAAGGCATTTCGAACCGAACTTATTGTACTAGCACGTGCCAGGCATGACATAATTCGTGGTATTTACTTTTTACGGGAGTGTGGAGCAACATTAGACTGCAGGACTGGTGAAATTTCACTCAGCAGCGATACCAGACCACCCGCGCTAGACGACATTCCATCTGATCGTCAAGAAGTATTTTTCGTGTCCACTGACGTACATTTCCCTGTGCAGACGGCAATGTTCATTCCTGTGACCTCGTCGAGCGTCCGTACGGGTTCTTGCTGTGGATTAATTGAAGCTGAATACGTCAACACTCTAAAGAAGAATGTACTTGTCCTTCGGTCACTGATCGAAGTCTTAGAAGGTTGTGCTCACGTTTGGACGGTGAATGTGTCCTCCGAGTCAGTTGTTTTGCCTGCCGGACTGAAGGTACCACGCTTTGAAGAAGATAGTATTGCGAGCATACGTGCGGTTGCTATTTCTATGGACGCAAGTCCACCGCTGAGTGACCACCCTTCAAAATTTAGGAGCATGATTCATAAATCGCTCCCCTCTTCCCGCCAACAAGCGCTCCACGAGCTCCTTGCCCGCTATGCGTCAGTGTTTGACTTTGCTCAAGAGCTTCTGCAGTCACCACCGCACTCCCGCGTGCACCACCGCATCAATACTGGAACAGCGTCGCCAATACGACAGAAACCGTGCCGCGTCTCTCCTGCCGAGCGCAAAGTGATCGCCGAGCAAGTTACAGACATGCTACAGAAAGGCGTCATCCAGGAGTCCAACAGTCCCTGGACGGCTTCAGTCATGTTGGTCAAGAAGAAAGACGATTCGTGGCGATTCTGCGTCGACTAGAGAGAGAGAGAGAAACGAAGAGGGAAAGGTATGGAGGTTAACCAAGGACGTGCGCGGTTGGCTACCCTACATTGGCGAGGAGAAATGGGAAGAATAGATAAGGAGAGAATAGGAAAAAAATTGGTGTCAGTCATTCGCAGAGACAGTTTAGGCGTCGACTACAGACGCCTAAACGCAGTAACGAAGAAGGATGTGTATCCTCTGCCACGTATAGATGACGCCATTGACTGTTTACAATCTGCCTCGTACTTCTCCTTTGTCGATCTGCGCTCAGGCTACTGGCGAATAGCGATGCACCCGCCAGACAAGGAGAAGAGTGCCTTCGTAACGCCGGACGGACTCTTCGAGTTTAACGTAATGCCTTTCGTGTTGTGTAATGCTCCGGCTACATTCGAGCGATTCATGGACACCATCTTGCGGGGACTTCGATGGGAAATCTGTATGTGTTACCTGGACGACGTTGTCATTTAGGGCAAGACATTTCACGAGCACAACCAACGACTCGATGTTGTGCTTGACTGCATACGGCGGGCTGGACTGATACTAAACTCCAAAAAGTGCCAGAAACGTGAAACGCTTGTTTTGGGTTTCCTCTTCGACAAAGAAGGCATCCGCCCAGACCCCCAGAAGTTTGCGGCCTTTCGCGGCTTCAACCAGCTGAAGACGGTGAAAGACTTCCGCAGCTTCCTGGGACTATGTTGATACTTTCGCCGTTGCATTAAGGACTTTGCATGCCTAGCTCATCCGCTCACGTCACTCCTTCACAAGGAGTTACCGTTTAGATAGACTACTGAATGTGAGTCTGCATTGCGTCAACTAAAATTTCTCCTCCCCTCAACTCCAATTTCGCGCCTCTTTCACCCAGA
This sequence comes from Dermacentor silvarum, assembly GCF_013339745.2. Lineage (NCBI taxonomy): Eukaryota > Metazoa > Arthropoda > Arachnida > Ixodida > Ixodidae > Dermacentor > Dermacentor silvarum. The sequence continues at coordinate 430,218,957 of NC_051154.1, forward strand.
GGCCCCAACTGAGCTTCACACCAATGCTAGTGGTCTGGGTGTTGGAGCTGTACTTGTACAGATACATAGCGGACGCCAACAAGTCATCGTCTACGCAAGCCATACTCTTAGGAAGGCTGAGCGGAATTACACCGTAACAGAAATGGAACGCCTCGCGGTAGTCTTCGCCACCTACAAGTTTCGACGATACTTGTACGGCCGCCACTTCACGATAGTGACAGACCACCATTCTCTTTGCTGGTTGGTTGGACTACGTGATCCATCTAGCCGATTAGCTCGGTGGTCATTACGGCTTAAAGAATACGACTTTTCTATCACTTACAAGAGTGGTCGCTGTCACACCGATGCTGACTGTTTATCTCGCCTTCCGTCAGCAAGCACGCGAGATACGGACGACGACTTAGATGAATACCTCCTTGCCATCTCCGCCGAGTTCCCTGATGCCACCGCCTTCAAGCGTGAGCAACAACATGACCCTTCTATTATAGCTATTCTTTACGCCGCTCGGTCACCTGCACGCGGCTCACTTTTCATTATTTTTGAAGATTTATTGTATAAGAAGAATTATTCCGCTGAAGGCGCTCCAATTCTACTCGTGGTTCCCCAGACGTTGAGGCCTATGATACTTAACGCCACGCACGATGACATCCCGTCTGGCCGCCTTGGCTTTGCTCGGAGACTTCATAGACTGCGCCAGCATTTCTATTGGCCCAAGCTCTGGAAGTCAGTAAAGCAGTACATTTCCAGCTGTGCCATTTTCCAACACCATAAGCAGCCAACGACGCCTTCTGCGGGTGCCTTGCAGCCAGTTAAACCGCCGACCGTGCCATTTGCATAAAAGTTGGTGTCGACTTGCTAGATCCCTTCCCCAAGTCTACTTCCGGTCGTCGCTGGATTATTGTGTGTGTGGACTATTTGACCCGGTACACTGAGACGGCGGCGCTCGCTTCGGCTACAGCAGCAGACGTTTCATCATTCCTGCTGTACTCCGTCATTCTCCGCCATGGTGCTCCACGCGTTGTGATTAGTGATCGTGGATGGCAGTTTACGGCAGACGTTGTTGAAGAACTACTACGTCTTTGTGGATCTGATTACCGGCATTCGACCCCTTACCATGCGCAAAGAAACGGACTCACTGAGCGCACGAATCGTACGCTGACCAATATGCTTGCCATGTATGTCTCCACCGATCACAAAAACTGGGATTCAATCTTGCCATTTGTTACGTACGCTTACAGTACTGACAAGCACGAAGTCACCGGCTACGTGCTTTTCTTTCTTCTCTATGCTCGCAACCCCCAAAGCTTTATCGACACCATCCTTCCCTGGTCCCCACATGAAGACTATTCATTAGGCCAGACTTTATGCCGTGCCGAAGAAGCGCGTCAACTGTGGCCCGCCTCAGGACTCTCTCCTCTCAAGATCGTGCCAAGACTCGTTATGACGCTCGACATGTGCTCGTCACATATGCTCCTGGGGACTTTTATTGGCTTTGGACACCTGTACGGAAAGGCGGGCTGTGCACGAAGTTTCGGTCTCGGTGCACTGGCCCATACGTCATACTGAAACGACTGAGTGACGTGACCTACGTCATCGCAAGAGTGACTTCGCGCAACCGGCGGTCACGTAACACGCAAGTCGTGCACGTAGCCCGACTCAAACTGCACCACAATCGGGCTATGTAACTCGCTCGACGAGCTTCGTCTGCCCCCGGAGAAATTGTCACACTGCACGGCGCAGCCGAAGGAAGAGGAAGTAGAAGTGTGCGCGAGGAGCTGGCCGCTGCCTTTTGGGCTTGGATGACCATCCTGTCCCTTGTGCTACGCTAACCATCCATCATTCTTGTAAATAAATCCATCCCATCTGTTACAATATATTAGCCATTATTTGACATATAATAGCCGTCACTGCATCCTGGGAAACAGTGTGTGGGAAACAACACGAGGCTGGTCATACCGGTCAAGAAAGAATACTGGAAGCAATCTAAACAAATAGACGACGCGATTTGATATCAAAAATAAGGAAGTGCGAATAGATGTGCACGGAGGCGAGGGGTGTGAAATATTGCGACGAAGGTTAACAATAGTTCAGTGGTAACGGCAGCCGATGGGACGCGGAGGGGTTCTCGCACGAAAATAGGGGCCGTGATTTTTCTTTGACGGCTGGAACATAAATGGCACCAGCGCTATACTACAGCCAAAAAAAAAGAATAAGGGGCCCTTCAAGCTGAACGACACTAAAAATTCTTTACTGCGTTGCGCATAACTGTATGAGCAGGAAAGTAGAGAGTTTTCATAGGTAATAAAGAACAGGCAGCATAAAACAGCCAATAATCGAAATAACTCGGCACTTCTTTAATAAAATGCGTTACAACCACGGTGTATGTATACTACTATATGTACATATGTATACTACTTAGGTGAGGACACTCACGAGACGCTATCGACCACATAAAGTAGCAAAGGCGCGCGCCGATCGGCCCAATGACGGCAGCGGATACCTATTGGCGGCATGATGCAACTTGAAGACGAACATGTTTTTATTGGTTGAATCTGCCTTTGTTACAGCAACCGCTGCTTCGCGTGAAATCCAAAATGATTCAATGGCGCGCGAATATATATAGCTATATATATATATATATATATATATATATATATGATAAGAAGCCATCAATGACACCAAGGACAACATATATATATATATATATATATATATATATATATATATGTCTGTGTGTGTGTGTCAGTGGCGTAGCCAGAAATTTTGTTCGGGGGGGGGGGGGCCTCAAGTTGCAGCGCGGCCTCCTCCTTATAGAAGTTGTCGAGGCATCAAATACATGAATAATCACTGCCTTGCCATTGTCAATGCCATTGTATATTAGATGCTGCAAACGAATTATTGAACGCTACGCACTGTGAAGACAAGTAAAATATGTATTTTTCATAAAACAATACGTTCGTATGTCCCAAAAATTGTGGCAGAAATAGCTGATGTCAATGCTTCCGCGTTTTTTTGTCTATTTAATAAGTAAAGAAAATACCACGCGAACTTTAGAACTTTATCAGTTCCAAACGATCAAAGAAGTGCATGCAGCTGACATGACAAACGTAAAGGCCATAAAATGAACAAGTTGAGCACAAATATTTTGATGAATCCTTGTCATTCAAGAACCTTGTTTACGTTTTTGCACATATGCAATGGCCAGGAAAAAACCTCAATGACGCTGTCCCTCGTTGCAATAGATTGCGCAGGAGCAGCTGTTACCGGTCGTGTATTGTAATTACACCGAGATTATACTCGCAACAGTGAGTACAAATAAAAAGTATCAGTTCTAAAAAATATACATTCGAAATGCGAAGATAGAATGGAATATACAAATGCGAAGATAAAGGGCAAGAAAGCGTCGCTGGAAACCAAGTTCGCTGCTTGTATACACAAAACCTCGCAACAAGATATTTAAATATACGAATAAATCTGCAATAAATCTACGTATCTAAGGAAACGTCACTGTGTATAATGTGTCAATCAAGACAAATAAACATGTTGCGCAGTCACAGATAGTAAACTTCATGAATACGAGTATAAAGACAGATGATCCAGGCTGGAACAAAACTATGATAACTGAATTCGTGATATGCATTTGGGCCATGCTGCGGTCGTGGCATCACAATGTGGCTAGAATAATAGAAAAGGAATGCAGAAATCAATACGAAAATGCGTATTTTAACTGCCTGCACAGCGGCAACGATTATTCTGCACCCAAAATAAAAAAGGGTATTGCTTCGTTTCAAAAAAGAAGTAAAAGCATGTAGCTAAAGAGGTAAGAAAAAGACAAACGGAAGCCGCAGAAGATGCTGCAAGTTGATTTACCCAACATCCGAGTGCGTTTTTGGGAAACGCCGCGTGTGCCGGGCTTTCAATGAGCAAGGTCGGTCAAAATTGGTTATTGATGTCCCCGTAATTTTTGTATTCGCATGATAATTTTGATAACCATGCTGTTACAATAAATGGTGAAAATTTCTGTGGTTTTAAAAGCTAATGAACAGTCATACATTTTCATAATTATGAGATTATATAGGAACGTCAAGGAACAGATATTTTACATGCATTGATTTTTGCTGCTTGGCTATCTAAACGATAAACTTCACTCGGCGGGGAAGTTTAGCGGAGCGTTCAGTAACTTCGAACACGTTGATGGCGACGTCTCTGTGGGCGTATAGAAGAGCCAGCATAACCACGCGTTCCTCAGACAGTGTAGAGCGCAAGTGGTTTTTTAGTAATCTCATGTTTGAAATTTTTTTCTGCGCTGGCAGTGGCACTGGAAGGGTGACTAGAACCTGCAGCAGTTTGTACACATGTACTTATAACCTGCAGTCTCAATGACAGAGGGCATCTATTCCTGTGCTAAAACCTAAACACACTTCTTCGATATCGTTTCCTTAGCACCACGCTCGACAAGATAGACAGCCGTCCCCTTACGGAAGCCAGAATTCTTGGTCCCTGGTCCCAGCCGACGTCAGAACGAACTGCTTTAAAAGCGCTCGTACACTTTTTAAAATAAGCAGGACTTAGTGAAAAACTATAGAATGTGCGGACTGATACGTTTCTTTTTCTTTTCTTTTTAATCTTCTCTTGTTTTCTAATTTTTTCTGCCCTTACCCCATCCCCGTGTGCAGAGTAGCCAACCAGACACTTAACCTGGTTAACCTCTCTGCCTTTCACCTCTTATTTTCCTTCCTTCCTTCCTTTCTTCATTCGATATCGTTGACGTCTTTGTTTAGGTACCTTGCACAAACAGTAAGCTGTTCGATTCCAGCAATATCCGTTGTTTCGTCAGCAAGTACGGAGAAGCAGCCTGCAGCGTTCACTTTTGCATCTGGGCTTTCTTTGATAATTTCACCACAAATTTCTATAATTTGGTTTTGTACGTCTTGTTTAAATACGAGGCATTACTGGGGCAACTTTCCAAATGGTTTTTCAGATATGTATCTCCACAATCAGCTCGCATGCGAAGAAGCGCTCTGGAAATACCAGTATTTTCAGCGGGGGCTTTGCTTAAATCCATAGGACCAGTGTCCCTATCGCCACGGAGAGCCAGACCTTGCCACCCGCAAAAAATAACTGTCTCAAATTTAATAGGCCGTGAAATTTCTTCTGTTTTCTCTTATTTTAATTTGCCTGCCCTGGCCCAGCTGAACGATCACATTGGGCGCGCTTCCCGAAAATGTTTGGAGAAAATTATCAGATGCCAGCTGGCAGCTGACAGTCACGGTGATATTTAATATTTTTGTGTTTGTGGAAGATTGCGAGCGCGTGCTTCCATTTCTGGAACGGCTTAAATACGCGCATTTGAGTGCGCGTTCGCCCAAGTTTATAAGAAAATTAAACCCACAAAGTCAGAAGCAGGCCTTTGGAAGTGTCAGTGCACCTTTCGCGTCAAAAGTTTATGAGAACTTCATACCCATCAAGTTTCGGAATTGAAATCCATGCGCTCCGTAGATTCCGGGGCCGCTGCGAGATGCCGCGACGCGCCGGCTCGCTATCGAAAAGCCCTTGAAACTTTGTGCTCGGCTGGGGCTCCCTCCTTACGTTCAATACCAGGAATCTGGGACATCGCCGAACAGCGCCTCTAGCGGCCGCCTCTGAAAACATGCGCATTTTCTATGGGAGAGCGTCGTTTTTCCCAAATAACTAATCATAGAAGCCATCTTTCAAAATATTACCGTGGAAATAGGCTCTAGGAGCTTAGCCCGACATCTCATGCAAGCGGTACCATTACTTACGACAGAAAACCCGTTCCAAATTGCGGGCGAAGTTCGAAGTATGGGAGTCTATGGAAAAGGCCAAATTTTGGAGGCTTTTTTGGCCAGTAAAAAGCAATTTGCGATGAGCCTATTGCATCGGTCGACGTATTATTGGGGATTTATCAACTTCAATGACTCGGCTTTCAGCTAGTTGCAGCAGCAACTCTTGAAATGGCAAAAAAGTCGTTCCAAAATCGCAGTTTTCATAACAAGGTCACAGAATTTATTGTGGTACGTATATAAACCTAGTTTTTGCCTCCGGCAGCACTCAAACCGATAGGCGAGCGTTCTGCGTGACCACCCATAACGATCGCTGATACCACGATTGGCAGTTCGCAGGTTCGAAGCCAGCGGCGCCGCTATTTTTTTTTACCACTTTGTCGCTGCTTAGCTTGGCCGTTTCCCGCCAGATGGCATATTCCGAAACGCAGGTCATTTAGTTGCGGTTCTTGTTTCGTTTCTTTCTACTGTACCAACGTCTTCCTAAAAAAATAGCTGGCTGGTTTCGTGAACATGCGAACGTGCTTCCAAACTTCTTTTGCACTTTAGGTGTAATGTATTTTAGACAATAAACCCAACTTTGTGTTTTCAAAGTTTATTTCTTTCTTAAGGCAAACATTTATGAAGACATTACTAAGAAATATTTTTGCCTATTCAGCTATGTCATGGAAAGGCGTGTTTGTGCGACTTTTGTTCAGTCTGAAACGTACCACAAAAATAAATAGCTTCCCGTGAGTGCAATTAAAAGACGCAGAAGTAGAAAACTTGGCTGCAGCCCCAGACGTAGTATTCTTACAAGGGAATACAGAAGCTATTTGACTGAGTATATTTGCATTATATCAAAGCAGAATTTTTGCGTTCTGGATCTTCGGTGCAAATGAAGGCTGTCCGAATTATTTCACAAGCTTTTTTGCTTAGTACAAACCAATACCTCGAAACATAAACATTCTATCCTCAATATGCAGCGCACGTGTCTTATCATTTGAACCATTCCCATATACCTTCACGAAATTCCAGAAATATTAAATAAAGGTCTTCACATCCTTTTACCACGACGTACGCAGAGGAGTATTGGAAATAATGCGAAAAGACACCGGGGCGTGTTAATGTAGTTTGTCGTGTAAAAATAGAGAACTATTCCAATCACAGACCACACCCTTTTTGAGTTATGCCCACAAAGCGTTGCAAGAAGACATTTTTTTTCGGCTAGAATCACCAAAGTTACTATGGCATTCTGCTGTTCTGTTCTTAACTAACTCTATTGCTGAATCAGATCGCAGCACCATGATATAATTACTGGTACAATTCTTCAGTAATTCTGTAAGAATTTTCTCCTACGCTAAATTTAACGTGTTTGGACAATTGAAGAAACATGAGAAAGGACCGTGAGGCTTGCAGAAATGTTCCCTTATTAGAATCGTTTATCACCCATATCGGTACGGTGGTATTGTCATGATCACTCCAGCGTCCACGGACACCATTTATCACTTTACTGCCTGTAAAAAAAATACAAAAGTGTCGTTCCTTGTGCGTGAGTAGCACAATCGCAGCTGATCCTTTCATATGGGCCCACTAAGCTACACCTTCCCTTTTCTGCCATGGTGCCACAAGAGATGTCAATTTCACCCTGGAATTTCTCCCTTTCAGTTTGCTAGAAAGTATAAGGACGTACACAAGACGAACAGGCGAAGTTTTGAAGTAGTCCTGAGATTTTAGTAAAATTTCATAGGCAATGTTATTATCCTTTATTTGTTTACATATTTATTACACCTGATTGGTGATAATAATGACGTGCTACATAATAGTTCAGTTCTTCTACTTAATAAGTCATGTCTGAGTCTGCTGTCCTGAAAATTAACCAGGTGTAAGCACTGCATGACGTTGGCTGGAAGGCCATTCATTAAAAAAAATTGTGTGCAGAATAAAGAAAATGCAGGTGTTCAATCGCACAGTCGCCGCCAAAAGTTTACGCGGCCGAGGTTCTGCGAATAAGTTCATTTTCAACGCAGCTACGCCGCAGCCAGTAAAACTATGCAAAACTTTTGTTTTGTTTACTCTAGACCAGTATACGCTGTAAATCCGAATACTACGATGCGTGACTAAGGCGTAGAAATATAAATATTTTTTCACCTTCCGGGGTACGAAAGCTTGTGACGCTGACTATACGTTCTGAAGGCGAGGTTGCTTTTTAGCTTATTCGTGATGACAAGCGCCGAGCTCTTGGTGACGGGATATTGGAGCGTAGAATTGTAGAACTTGTGCAAGCTCAGGCGACTTCACGACGCAAACCTAGCGATAGAAGCTCAGAAGGAGGAATAAACATTTATTGTAGAGCCAGCACTTTATGATGGCCGGGCCTAAGCCTCCCATGAGGGGACGTCGAGGGCTTGCCTCGCCGCCGCCTCACGGGCGTGCTGGGTCGCCCAGGTTTGGTCGTCGAGGGCGGAGCTCCGCAGAGCCTCACGCAACCTCGACGAGGGGGGTCGTGGTGTTAATGTATGTGTACAGTGCTGGGCACTCCCACCGCACATGCGGAAGCGTAGCCGGGTGAGTGCCACAGCACCGGCAGTTGGGTGTACTGTAGACTTCAGGGAATATAAGGTGGAGGCGGGCGAGTGAAGGGTACGTATTTGTTTGTAGCAGACGCAGGGTGGTAGCCTGCGCCCAGCTGAATTTGGGGTGAGGTGGGGGGAAAGATCGGCACAGCATGCGTTTAGTTTATTAACACTGATGATAGATGAATAGTCAGAGTAAATGAATGTTGCTGTCTAATTCTGGACAGACTCGAGTGTAATGCATACGTTCTAGATCACTGTAGGTTCCATACTAATTCCATACTACGCATTCCTATTCGAATTTTGGCCTGTCTTAAGCCTACCGAGTCTTAAGTAATCAAAATAGGTAGGAAATTGCTTCTTGGGATGTAGCCGAGGCCATGGTAGATGTGATTAGTAATGCGCTATATGTGAGTAGGCTGACTGGGATTGTTACATGAAGTGCGCCAACGTACCTACGTAAAGCCATGGTGGAAATTATGGAGCCCTTTATTGTAAATATATTGAAGTCATCTGAGAGTGTCTCTGGTAAAAAGTTATAAGTTTATTAATATGAGGACTGATTAGCCTTCTGTTAAGCTGTTAGGAAAAATACCATGTACGAAGTGCTATTGTGGTTAAAATTACAACGTTAACAGCGCTTCCAAAAGAAAGTGACTGTACAAGTCCATTTTTCTCGGGCGTTCATGTCACCTAGGTACCACCGCCTGACCCAAGACCTTTATGTTTTAAAATCTTCCCCGATGACGTAAGTTACGTTGCGGAAAAAAATAAATACCCTTTCTAAAGAATGAACCATAACAGCTTCCTGACAAAGCGCAGTACGTTGCCGCAAATCGTCATTTGTGATAACGATAAGAGCCACAGCCCGTCGTTAAAGATGACTTGTCACTCCCCGGTTTTTCTTTTTTGCTCAAGAACGCAACTAACCCGTACAAGGGTAATCCCTCCCTTCGCATGATGCTTGCGACCTTTCTGGTTCTGGACAAGCGCGTTGTTTGTGTATATTTCAGGCGCTTGGCATCGAAAGGCTTAAAGCTTTAAACAGCGAAAGGCTGTCACAGTCACTTCGGTAGCTGCACGGAAAGCGCGGGCAATCAGTCCACTTTCACCACACGCGCTCTCAACCAAGACATATTTGCGAGAAAGGGGCTCCTATATTACCCATAGCGAGAAATGTATCCACAAATTACACCTCATTATCCCGATGTGTTTATGAGCCGCACTCTGGGCCTGTATTCCGTATTATGAAAAAAAATATAGTTTGTGCAGTGTCAGTAGCCTAAACATAAAACGGGAAATTGAAGTCATCACATCAACTATCATATATCATAAATTGAAAGAAATAAAACTGAAACTGTACTTCATAATACTCGCACTACAAACTTTTATGCATGTGATTCATTTCAATTTCCTATCTGTTCCAGGGTAGAAATATGCTGTTCAGTTGGTAAACACAGATTATTTTGCAAAATTTGCTAAGAATTTTTGCCTCCAACATATGTTCCTATTGCTCATGCACATTTCTATCTATCAAATATATGGTCGAAACATCACAAGTCGAATTGCGAATCATTTAAAAGTTAAACTGGCTTCTCCACATAGGGGAAATGCCGTAGGAACTTGAGAATGTAATAATACACAATCATTTGGTTGCATAAACTTCCTGGCTATAGGCATGTAATGAAAAGCCTAAATGTATTACACGGCTTTGTCCTTTCGCAGCAATTTCATTCACTGCATTTATAAAGCAATGTACGTTTTTTTTTATTTTAGCGCGTGAGTCCAAAAACACATAGCAACTTATTTACCAAAGCGATATAAGTTTCAAAAGCTTGTTAATTAGGTTGTCATTTGAGCAAATAAAACGAGAGACTTTCATGCACAGACAAAATAAGCGGCTAAGAGAAACAACTGACTAGTTATTTCAGAAGAATAACTGAGTTTAGCTACGTAGTGTTAAACTATGTAGCTTTAAATAATGCGCATATTTTATACATCGCCGGATAGGGGTCATTGGAGATCGCTGGGCGAGGCCTTCGTCCTGCCATGGACATAAATATAGTCTGATGATGATGATGAAACATTGCCGGAGGTGACCACCTCTCATCCAAGAAATATTTTTTACTGTTTAATAATTTATTTATTTGCGCCGTCAGCATTGAAGGCATTACGGAAGGAAGTGGGTTGAGCAGGCTAAACAAATAATGCAATGATTAAAAAGTAAGTTTCTAATCATATAATTTTATCTGGTGGTACGTGGAAAAAACTTCAGTGCGCACGACGAAGGCAGCTTTACAATTATACCATATTACCTGACCTTACAAAGAATTTAAAAGGAACATAGTAAGTAATTAACAAATTCAGATTACACAACGTACGGTAGTTGATGTTGCATGAAACTTGCGTTTATTTGTACTCTTTATGATTTCTTTGGGGAGGCGATACCATTCAAGGGCTGTGTGAGGCCAGAAAGAGCTGAAGGAAGTTAATGTGACTAAATCTGATACGTATTTTGTACAGCTGATCAATACGATGCCATATATATGGTGACGGAGATACAGTCGTACGCGGATATATCAAGCCAACTTATAACGAATTATTCTGTATATCGAACAGCTGTAAGATCCCCTTGAAACCACATGTGGTGTCGGATAATCTTGCGACGAAATAAAGTGTGCAATTTAAATCTCACATCAAACTAAGTATATTATAAGAAGTTGAACATTGCCGGCGGCACATTATCTGGAGATAAAAAGAATCCAAAGTAACGCTCCTAGACGAATTTTTTTCAAGCAGCACCGGACATACCCCAGACATGTTTAACTGCCACTTTGGTGCTCGTCTATTACAAGTGCAACACATACGGCGCTTTCCACTTCGGTCTTCAAATGCGCAGTCAGGATACTGCGCTTCAGATCTGCAAATAGAAAGTTACTCGCATGCACCAATATAATTGAATGTCTGCACAAGAAACCGCATCGAAAGGAACAATACTTAGGCGTTTAATGAATGCTGATCCAATATTGCAGTATGAGCGGAAAAAGAAATGTTCAGAATAGATGTTCTTAATTTAGTAAAGACCCTTGTTTGAACTAGGCAAGAGTTACATCTCGATGTTAGTGTCCGACAGGCCGCCATGGCGGAAAGAAACTACAGAAGGGAGCGTCACGTGGCAATCTTGAAGCCTAATCATTAAAAAAATATAATGCAGAACTCGCGAAAAAAAATGCACCATAGTCACGTGACAGACAAGCGGTAGTTCTTTGCGCCTTGCATGATATCAGTGCTGCATACATGCGTGCGTCGGTGCGCCTGTTTAGTGCCGTGGAACGTTTACAGAAGGAACGCCATTCCCTCTGCCGTCCCTTTGTAAAAATAACGAGTTACCGTTACAGTTCCACCGAGCCTTAAAGGAATGGTGGCATTCCTCCGTTCCTCCCAAAAGGAACTAGTTCCTGGAACGCCGTTCCGTACAAAACTGCACCAAAGGGAATATATCGCTTTCGCGTAGCCACAAGTAAGCAGTTTGAAATGTCTCTGCCGAACTTCTTTTTTTAACAGCGAAGCTGTTTAAGCCAGCCGTAATTTGTGGTGCGTATCAAGAAACTACCAAAAAAAGAAATTAATAAACTTTCTTGCAGAGGTGGGTTTCGAGGCCGCGTACCTCCGGTCCCAAAGCGAGCGTCGGAACCACTAGGCTATACAGCCACGCTGCCAGGACATGCATTTATGCTAACCATATGATTGCGTTCGAGCGTCGTCGTATTCCTCCACAGGTGGCGCGTTTGTAGGCTCGTGCTCTGCGAGGTGAAGAGGTTTTTGCGTGCTATGAGAGCGAGAGAGAGAGCGACGCATTCACGGAGCGGGTCTCCTGGAACGTGGTGTCGGTGTTGCAAGCTGCGCTGTGCAACGCGCAGTGTCGGCCGTAAGTCCGAGACGCGCGAAAAGAAATTATCGTCTACATGAGTAATAAGATGAAAAGTTCGCGCGCACTTCCGGAAAATCCTGGGCTACGATCACACAACTTCGCTGTTTCAAGCGTTGCGCGGCCGAGTGCAAGGTTTTTTTATTAGCAATATGTGTGATATTATTGAACCGGGATATAATTTTTGTGGATGATTGTGTACTGTGTGCAAGGGCATCTAATGATTCATTGTTTTTATTGGCGGCCGACTTGAAGCGCGTATAAAAATGGTGTGTCACTAATAGCATGGCCCTAAACATAAATAATGATGTAGACATTAGCCTCACTACAAAAATGTTACAAAATCAGATATAAGTATTTGTTAAGTGGCCAGTTGATATAAAAAAATAATTCACCTTTGAAATATTTAGGTCTTATGCTGTCAGAGGATGGCTCTTGGTCATAACATCTCAATACCGTAGTTAGAAATGCCGGGCATGCCCTTCACTTGCAACAAAGTTTAAAACACATAAGTATTAACGTAAAAGAGCAGCGTAAAAAACAAATTTTACCAATGTTGGTGTAGACATGCCCTGTGTTGAATGCGGTTTCTGATGTGCAAATCAATGCAGCATTGGGTGAACGTTAAAGAACCCCAGGTATACTAAAGTAATCCGGAGTCCCCCACCACGGCATGCCTCATAATCAGATTGTGGGTTTGGCACGTAAAGCCCAACAATAAATTTTTTGCATATTAGTGCTCTAGAAAAAGTCCAATTCGTCGCGACACTGTTCGACCTGGGGATATACAACCACTTTTTAAGTGTAAGAGGAAAAAATAACTTGACTGGATCCTTTTGCTTGAACAGGGAAGCAGGTTACGTCTTAAATTGTTTTACTCAATGTTTCATAATCATATTGACACGTATACATGTTTATCTTTCACCGGTGACCACTTTTCACCGGCTAACAAATGTTAAACGTAATCGCTAGGCACAGGACGCGCCTGCAGGTATCGAAAGTTTCTGGAACGTTATCGATGCTTCTATCCGTTGTCTCTTGTCACCGACGCTCATGTCATCTGATTGTATGAGCAACGCGAATTATCTAGAACTTTCTGGAAGACACGCGGGTACCACGGATTATTCTGGGACCTTCGATGACTCATGTACAAAAGCCGACGCGTTTCGCCGCTGATCAGATTTCGACGATCGCCGTCTGTGTTCGCTGCTTCCGTTGTGCTTCGAGTGTAGCTTGATTTTGTGGGCCTGCAAGGGTTCGCCGTCAGCGCGCCACGTCCACAGCTTGGCGAGCGGTCACGTGACATCGCCGACTACGTCGCCAGAGCCCAGTGGCAATCACGACGACCCTCACGCACGCCGTCACCAGGCCGCTACATCTCGCCGCATCGCCGGCTGTATGCCGGCCCAACCCGGGGCCGATCTCCTAGCCCTTACCCGGGAAACTAAAGGCAGCAACCGATGGAGGTGCGGTTGCTGTACGACTCAATGCTGAAGATACTCCGCCGCCGACGAACTAAATTCGCGAATCATCATGACGAGGTATCAGCATAGCGCCTGGCAAGAGCCTTGACGACAACACTTCGCCGCCGAAAGTAGACCTACCAACGCGACGTAGCAGCAGCGCAGCAAGCCGACGCAGCCGTGATCCGACGCCACGACTTAACCGTAACGCCAGACGATGGTCTACCGATCTAGACGTGCTATTCGATGGTCATAACGTCACCGCTCTCGTCGACACTGAAGCCGACTATTCCGTCTGCAGTGGTGAATTCGCCGCCAAGTTGAAGAAGGTGAAAACGGCCTGGCAAGGACCCGATATCCGGACAGCGGGAGGCCACCTAATAACGCCGGCTGGAATCTGCACAGCGCGAGTCACGGTAAACAACCGCACTTACCCGGCGAGCTTCGTAATCCTGCAGCACGGCTCCAGGGATGTTATCCTAGGCATGGACTTTCTAAACCAACACGGTGCAGTCATCGACTTAAGGTCCAAGTCGATAACGCTTTCAACGCACAACGCGACACCACCGGATACAAACACCAGTTACCATGCCTTGAATGTGCTAGAAGAACAAGTCACCGTTCCGCCTCGCTCCAGCGTAATGATTTCCGTCGGTACCGAAGTGCCAACAGACATGGAGGGTGTCATCGAGGGCGATCATCACTTGCTGCACGACCGTGAAATTTGCGTCGCTAGAGGCATAGGTGAGCTACATGAAGGCAAAGCAAGAGTGATGCTTACGAGCTTCAGTCACGAATACAAGCACATTAACAAAGGCACCATGGTCGCCTACATCAACGAAATAGTACAATCCAGCGGTGCTTTCGCCTTCACGGATTCTAGTGCACCTGCAACGATGACTGTAGTACCTGAACCAACTTTCGACGTCAATCAGAACCTTCCCAATCATAAGAAAGAATAGCTAAAAGCTCTGCTCCTGCAATACAAGGACTGCTTCTTGTCGTCGTCAAAAGTTCGACAAACCTCTGTCGCCAAACACCGCATCATAACCGACGAATATGTCCGCCCACTCGGCCAGAGCCCCTACCGAGTCTCGGCGCGCGAACGCGAGGCCATAAGGCAACAAGTCGACGAAATGCTACGCGACGACATCATCCAGCCATCCAAGAGTCCGTGGGCGTCCCCCGTGGTGTTAGTAAAGAAGAAGGATGGAACGCTACGTTTCTGCGTCGATTATCGTCGCCTCAATAAAATCACGAAGAAGGACGTATACCCTCTCCTACGTATTGACGACGCCTTGGATCGACTCTACAACGCAAAGTACTTTTTGTCAATGGACCTCAACACCGGCTACTGGCAAGTCGAAGTCGACGAGAGGGACCGGGAGAAGACTGCCTTTATAACACCAGACGGACTGTTCGAGTTCAAGGTCATGTCGTTTGGTCTTTGCTGGGCACCTGCGACTTTCCAACGCGTCATGGATAATGTACTGGCAGGCTTGAAGTGGCAGACTTGCCTCGTCTATTTGGACGACGTCGTTTGCCTCAAGCTTCGAGGAACACCTCCGGCGCCTTCAAAAGTTCTTCAAGTTATCAAGACCTCCGGACTCACGTTAAAGCCAGAAAAGTGCCGCTTCGCATACAAGGAGCTCTTGTTTTGGGGCCACGTCATCAACAAGTCTGGAGTTTGCCCTGACCCACAGAAAACTGCGGCCATCGCTGACTTTCCTCCGCCCGCCGACAAGAAGGCAGTCCGTAGATTTCTTGGACTGCGCGCCTATTACAGGCACTTCGTGAAGGACTTTTCACGGATCGCTGAGCCACTGACGTACCTCACGAAGGCCGACGTCGAGTTCAAGTGGGAGACGCCGCAAGTTGAAGCATTTGAAGAACTGAAGCGACGCCTGCAATCGCCGCCAATACTTGCACATTTCGACGAAAAAGCCGATACCGAAGTGCACACCGACGCAATCAGTGTAGGACTCAGCGCTGTGCTTGTGCAGAGGACTGACGGACTAGAAAGGGTTGTAAGTTACGCTAGCCGGTCGCTGTCGAAGGCGGAAACAAATTATTCAACAACCGAAAAGGAATGCCTCGCCATCATCTGGGCTACTTCAAAGTTTCGTCCCTACCTCTATGGCAGGCCCTTCAAAGTTGTCAGCGACCACGACGCCTTGTGTTGGCTAGCTAACTGGAAGGATCCTTCAGGTCGCCTCGCACAATGGAGTATGACACTTCAAGCATTCGACATCACCATCGTTTACAAGTCCGGGCGAAAGCACTCTGACGCCGACTGCTTGTCTCGCACCCCCGTTGAACCGCCGCCACAGGACGCCCAGGATGACGACACTTTCTTGGGACCCAACAACAGTGAGCTGACCCGGAACTAATGAGCCTTGTAGACTGCCTGGAAGGCAAGACCGTCATTGTGCCCAAGGCGTTCAGGCGAGGATTGGCGTTGTTTTTCTTGCACAACGACATTCTCTTAAAGACGAACTTCTCGACTGTTCGAGCCAACTACCCCCTCGTGGTACCCTCAGCATTGCGTCCAGAGGTTCTGCGAGCTCTCCATAGCGACCCAACGGCTGGACACCTCAGTTTTTCCCGCACGCTCGCGAGGATCCAAGAAAAATACTACTGGCCTCGCCTCTCTGCCGACGTCGCCCATTACGTAAGGACATGCCGAGACTCTCAGCGACGCAAAACACCGCCGACAAGGCCAGCCGGACTTCTACAGCCAATCGAGACACCTCGCCGACTGTTCCAGATGATCGGGATGGTCATACTGGGGCCTTTCCCGACGTCGACGTCCGAGAATAAATAGATCGTCGTAGCTACGGACTACCTCACGCGCTACGCCGAAACAAAAGCCTTGCCTAAAGGCAGTGCCGCCGAGGTAGCCCGATTTTTCGTTGAGAACACCCTCCTGCGTCACGGCGCCGCAGAAGTCCTCGTCAACGACAGAGGTACAGCCTTTACGGCAGAACTAACTCAAGCCATCCTGCGATACAGCCACACAAGCCATCGCCGAACCACCGCCTACCACCCGCAGACGAATGGCCTCACCGAGCACCTAAATAAGACCATCGCCGACATGCTGGCAATGTACGTCGAACACAAGACGTGGGATGCCATCCTTCCGCACGTGACCTTCGCATACAACACGGCCGTGCAAGAAACGACGCACGTGGCGCCGTTCAACCTGGTCTACGGAAGGAACCCGGCAACGACGCTTGATGCCATGCTACCGGACGTCACCGACGAAAAAAATCTCGACGTTGCCAGCTATTTGCAGCGTGCCGAAGAAGGCCGACAGCTCGCCCGCCTGCGCATCAAGAACCAGCAGAGGACCGACAGCCGACACTACAATCTTCGACGACGCTACGTCGAGTACCATCCCGGCGACCGTGTTTAGGTCTGGACTCCGATACGCCGACGAGGACTTAGCGAGAAACTGTTACGTCGCTATTTCGGACCATATAAGATCATCCGACGTATTGGCACACTAGACTATAAGGTCGTGCCAGACGGCATTTCGTAATCACAGCGGCGCCGGGCACGACGTGAAGTCATAGAGTTTCTCACTATAACACCTAGAGGGTAAACTGGCGCCACCGTCTATGCGATTTTCTTAAAGGGCGCCGTGCCCTCATGGGAATGACGGGATATGTGTCTGCGAGGCTTGTGTTGGCTGGTGTTGTACGAGGCTCCGTCTAAAACGTGTCTATATGGCTACACAAATAACGCATTCTTAAAATAAAATCTACATAAAAGGCTTTCATTGACCCATATTACATCTCTCAATAAAGTTTACTCACCTGCAATGCAGCATCAAGCGAAGAAAAGCAAGAACAGACGACAAGTTCTTCCAAAGCGAGCGAGAATCTTATCGTCTGCCCTCCACCTTTAGCGGTCAGCTGATACTTATTACGTTCCATAGAATTCTGCATTGAATAGTATGTCCTCAAAATTAAACAAAACATGTTTTTGTGTAATTATGAAGCTAAAGCAGTTTTTGCGTGCTGTTTTAGCAGGAAATGAATCATTGTGACAGACGGAACGGTGCTAGCCAGGCGCGTCTTCAAGGCGTTCTGGCTCTCTAAGAACGATGCCAATCCGAAGTCACAATATACCGGCATTCCCATGGATACCACAGCGCAGCAGCGCCAGTTTTCCCTCTAGGTAATATAGTGAGAAACTCTACGCGTGAAGTCATCCACGTGGTGCGTCTTAGCCCTTTCTACGCCCTCTGACGAACTTCGGTACTTTGTTACTTTGTTATTGTTTGTTGTTGTTTTTATTGCGATAGCAATTATATGGACACTTAAACCGGATTTCGGCCGTCGGCGTCGCCGTCGCCGTGAGGTTCCGTATAGACTCCAAGGGTGATAAAATCGTCGCCGTGCGCCGTATGCGTGAGCGAAAGCGCGAGGGGGGGGGGCGCTATCACGGAGAGCGAACGCACGGCCGAAAGCAAACGCGACCGTCGCGCGAAAGGCCGTGGGGGTATGGGAGGGAGGGAGGCGGGGCGACGCTGTGCTCCGGCACCAAAGGCGTATCTTGCAATCGGGCGTAAGGGGAACTTGCCACTCTATCTCCCACGCGAAAGCAACAAAGCGGTAAGGCAGCGCGGGGAGGGAGGGGGGGGGGGCGCAGCTTCTACTCTGCCAACAACTCCGTTCGTACTTTGCCCGGCTGTGGCCGTCGCCCTCGCGGTCTCCTATCTCCATACGGCTCTGACCTTTCTATGCGCTGTGCATTCCTTTGAAGCGATAGACCCCACGAACCTTGCCCGCTGCGGCGGCTGCGATTGCTGCCAACGTTTTGACAGTCGTTGTATGCGGTCATTCAGTGTGACCTATTCATGTTTGCTTGTGCGTGCTGACACCACGCTTGTTAATTCAGTTAGTAAGCGGATGTGTCCAAGTTTATGGAGCCGATAAAACTACTATCCCTACTCCGAATAGCTCTCTACTAATTTGCTATCGCAATTGATGCTTCGCCTTTCGGGCGAAACTGAGACTTTTTTCTCTCTCTGTACGCGTGGTTTTGTTTTCGCTTTCTTGTTTGTATCATCGGGACGATGCTTTTTAAGGGGAGGGTATTGACACGTATATATGTTTATCTTTCACCGGTGACCGCTTTTCACCGGCTAAAAATGTTAAACGTTATCGCTAGGCGCAGGACGCGCCTGCATGTATGGGAAGTTTCTCGAACGTTATCGATGCTTCTATCCGTTGTCTTTTGTCACCGACGCTCATGTAATCTGATTGTATGAGAGACTCGAATTATCTAGATCTTTCTGGAAGAGATGCGGGTACCAGGGGTTATTCTGGGGCCTTCGATGACTCATGTATAAAAGCCGACGCGTTTCGCCGCTGATCAGATTTCGACGATCGCCGACTGTGTTCACCGCTTTCGTTGTGCTTTGGGTGTAGCTTGCTTTTGTGGGCACATGTTCGCCCAATAAAGAATCAGTTTCGTCATACACAGTTTTACGACTGTTTACTTCAGCGTCACTACTACGTGACAGTATGGGAATCTGCTGATCAGACTATCTGAAGTAGAGCACTGCACGGGCCGGTTTTTCAGGTCCGGGCCTGGCCCGAGCCCGAAAGTACCATTCTTTGGCCGGCCCGGTTCTGTTCCACCCATTAGCCCTTTTGCCTTTACGAAGCTAGCTCGCGTTCTCGATTATTGTGAAGATACTGTCATGTGATCAACGGCCGCCGGGCGGTCTTCAAGCTGCATCATAGCAAGTTTTTGCCCTGCATCCCTTCGTTATGGTTACTTGATAATTTACCTGTGAGAGAAATAAACATTTCATTACTAGCCGAACACCTACAGATTATTATGTGAATATTTGGTATGAAAACAAACCATGCAATGGACAGTTAGGAAAATAGGGAGGGATCAGGCTGGCACCAACCACCGGGAGTGGGAGAGCCCCCCCGGCTTACATTTAGGGATGAAGTTGTAAAAAAGCACATCGGTTGATCACCATGCTCGTGCTTTAAAGTGTGCGGCAACATACTATAGCGAAGGCATAGGTGAACACTACCATACACGCCGCCCCCCGCCATTTAATCTCACTTTTTAATCTCATATAGTCATTCGGATGTACCTACAGTGATAGAACTCGAGCCACTAATTTTGGCGCGAATGTAAATTTAGATACGCTGGTTACTGGTTTTCAGAAATACGATAATACACGGCCACTAGAAGCTTTTTTTTTCATTAAACAGAAATTGTTGACCCGCAAGGCTAACGCTCATCATATTTTTACGCGGAACATGCCATCTTGATTGCTTTATTCGGCTTCATTATAATGATGTCAATTTTTCAATCGACAATTTAGGCACCCTTGTTTAGAAATATATGCAAATTTAGACTCTGTCTAATTGTGTTTCAGTACAGTGCATCTACAACGTAGGCTTTCCTTGTTTTTTTTCTCCGCCAGATTAAAGTATGATCTGCTTGCTTATTCACGTAAATTCGCAGACAACGCACCTAGTGCTACAAAAACATATACAAGGCTACGAACACGAGGGTCGCGCCACTTAACGAGTGGAAATAGCATTCAAAATAAAAATTTACGAGGCAATAAAGTGCTTTGCATTTCTATTTTGTTTTTCATATTCCCCTCCCCAATGTTGAGAAATTTTGCAGCATCCGCGTAGTCTTAAAGCATTTGTCCAAGAACAATATACACTTGAAAGTCTCAGTTTAATTAGTTGGGCTAATTGTGAATTAACCTACGGCAGAATATTCAACTCGCTTGAAAATATAACGAAGAAAATTAATGGAAACCAGTAGTAAGTTGCCCTGTGCCTTAGGACACAAAAAAGTTGCAAATTAACTTTTCAGAATTTGTTTGCTACAATTTTATCAATGTACTCTAATTACTTCTTGAAAACTTATTTAATTTTTGTTTTTTCGTTAAAATGATCATGCCGAAAATCTAGATATTTTTGTGCAGCAACAAAATATTGCAGTCGACTCTGCCTCTAGGCACGTCCTCCGCTCTTGAAAAAATGTAACGAGCTCTATCGAAACTCATCTCATTGATTCCCTTTAATTATGTCTCGGATACCTCAGACAGTCTAATGAATGTTTTTGCAGCGAGTCTCGCACCAATTCAATAGTTTTCAATTTCTTTAGCGCGACTGCAATGCATATATATTTCTAACTCTTTGTCAGGTTGATTCAAATCTGTGATGTCTAGCAACTCATGAAGTGTGCCTTTCGCCGCTATTCCCACCCACCCAAATGTGTTTCTCCTGGTCGATAGGCGGCGCCGCTGTCGAAATCATACCGCTACCTCCATCAAACTTCGGGTCGTCCGTCACATGCCTGAGTACGATCACCTCTAGGAATTCGAGGTGTTAATAGGCTGGGAACAATGTGGACAAGAGTTCGTTATTGTCGCGAAGACGAAAGAATTCCTGCAGAACCCATGTTAAGATGATTATCGAAGTTAATGCGATTAGCATTTACACAATCTAGCGAACAAGAAGCGACACACCGTGTTAGCTACGACATCTTTGTTTAGAATCCGTAGTGTTTCTCTTCATTTTCAAGTGATTCGGCTATATGCGGCCATACACTGTCTCCCTGATTGACCCGATTTGTTATGACCATCGCTCGCCAATGTTACCTCACGATGATAAAACAAGGACCGCAGGCCGACAGCGCATTCAGTGACGACGATGGAATTACGAGGTAGGAATGATGTCGATAGAACGACGAAGGCATATAAGGAAGACGGCATGACGACGATGAGAGGATTCTGAAGTGACGGTGATAAAGAATTGCGACGGAATACAATGCCACGACACCGGTGTTCTAATCTCGATTGATTGACAATAATAGCACAATACTAGCGGAATGAAATAGAAATTACGCTGATGGAACGGAAGGTGGTATGACGACCAAGGCATTTAGTAATTTTTAGCCAACCAGACACGCTTCTTAATAACATACCAGCCTGCTTCCTTTCTTTTCTCCTATTCCTTCCCAAGACGCTTTGCAAACATATCCTCTGCCGTTGAGCTCAGTACGACAGTGCTCTAGCTCATTAGGCCGCGATCACACGTTTACAAACGTATCTTGCCAACAAGTATAATATTCAAGCTCGAACTTAGGGGGAACATTGAGCTTGGGGGCTCCTATCGAAATACATGGGAAATCGGAAATAGTTTCTCAGAGCAACCAATGAACCAAATTTGATGAGTTATGTTGAATTTAGAAAGAAAAAAAAGTTGATGTGTAGTGATTGCTGAAAGGGATATTTTATTATAGGCTGGTCTACCTTTCTTACGTCAAATTTTAAGGAATTGCCAAATTTCGAAAAAGAAAACTTGGCGTATAGAGCTATGTAGCTCAGCAGCTAAAAATGATATCGGAATTCTGTAAACTGCACCTAATAATACATCGAAAGCGGATAGCAATCATATATCATACACCATCCTGAAATATACCATTATGTTGTGAATGTTGCATTTGCAAAACCCTTCCAAAAATTATAACAAATTCACGTAAGTTTTAAGTTAAAGCAAAAAAATTGCTCGCTTTTGATGCTACAACGGGTGCAGTTTATAGAAATGCCATATTTGTTTTTAGTGGCTGAGTTTCGGATTTGTAAACTTCATGCTTCTATTTTTTTGAAATTTACGAACATCCTGCAATTCTTTGAAAACATTAGACTATCTAAACGAAAATTCTATTTGCTGCAGTCTCTGTAATTTAACTTTCCCTCTTAAATGCAACACATTTCATTCAAATTGGTTCAGCGGTTTTCTCATGAAAGCATTCCTGCATTTTACATGTATTTGAGAATCCAGCCTCGAAGATAGGCCCGAGCTAAAGCTTCCTCTTAAACAATGGATCACGCTAGTTTTATAGGAAACCCATGAAACAGAACCCTGACGTATACGCAAGACCGTGGCCACAGTGGTGTACAAATAAAAAGTCTGCTCAAGGAAAAAATATATATATATTCATCGGAAGCTTGGCGGGAGCCGTTATCTCGATCAGACATCTCTCCAGAATGCGGACGAGCTTTCTGGCGAAGTGTCTAGCAAAACCGTCGATTCATTGTCAGTAGAGCAAGTAGCTGGCCGTCTTCGAGATAACGCTGATACACAAGCGCGCTCGTTTCCAAGCACCGAGGTGAAGCCACAGCTTCAGGGTGTGTTTCTTTTTATTGCGCTTTCTTTAGTTGTGCGTCATAGCATACGTCATAGCGGGAATTTCGAATTCTTTAAGGTCGATACGCCACGTGGTGGCGAAAAAAGGAAACTGTACGAAATGTCCCTAATTCCTGGTATTGATGCGACTCCAGGTTCATGGGCGTGCCACGAAATCCAGCCCAAGTTCGCAATTTGCGCGCCTAAACGTCTTTTCGAGCGTCAAAAAGACATTGTCGACAAAATACACAATGATTCCCGGCGCAGGTGGTTGTTTTGGTTGGCGGTGCACGACAGCACGAAAAAATTGCGGGGGGGGGAGGGGCTGAAGCCCCATCAGCCCCCCCCCCCCCTGGCTACGCGCCTGATGTGTGTGTGTGTGTGTGTGTGTGGTGTGTGCGTGTGGTGCGTGTGTGTGTGGTGTGTGTGTGTGTGTGTGTGTGTGTGTGTGTGTGTGTGTGTGTGTGTGTGTGTGTGTGTGTGTGTGTGTGTGTGTGTGTGTGTGTGTGTGTGTGTGTGTGTGTGTGTGTGTGTGTGTGTGTGTGTGTGTGTGTGTGTGTGTGTGTGTGTGTGTGTGTGTGTGTGTGTGTGTGTGTGTGTGTGGTGTGTGTGTGTGTGTGTGTGTGTGTGTGTGTGTGTGTGTGTGTGTGTGTGTGTGTGTGTGTGTGTGTGTGTGTGTGTGTGTGTGTGTGTGTGTGTGTGTGTGTGTGTGTGTGTGTGTGTGTGTGTGTGTGTGTGTGTGTGTGTGTGTGTGTGTGTGTGTGTGTGTGTGTGTGTGTGTGTGTGTGTGTGTGTGTGTGTGTGTGTGTGTGTGTGTGTGTGTGTGTGTGTGTGTGTGTGTGTGTGTGTGTGTGTGTGTGTGTGTGTGTGTGTGTGTGTGTGTGTGTGTGTGTGTGTGTGTGTGTGTGTGTGTGTGTGTGTGTGTGTGTGTGTGTGTGTGTGTGTGTGTGTGTGTGTGTGTGTGTGTGTGTGTGTGTGTGTGTGTGTGTGTGTGTGTGTGTGTGTGTGTGTGTGTGTGTGTGTGTGTGTGTGTGTGTGTGTGTGTGTGTGTGTGTGTGTGTGTGTGTGTGTGTGTGTGTGTGTGTGTGTGGCATCGGGGAAATTAACTGTGGCTGAAATTGAAATGGGGAAAATAATAAAGGATAACTTGTCGTCGTTGCGAGCCGAAGCCACAAGCTCCGCATTACGCGTGCGTTGCAATACCAATTGGGCTATGACGACGGCTATCAATCAGTCCACTAGCTTGGCTATTTATGTTTGCTAGATGTAGCCCTGGCAGCGTTAGTCAGTAACTCTCAGAGGCGACAAGTTATCTTTTCGTTCACTTTCACTTCCCTTTTCTTTATTGTTTTCTGCATCTCAATTTCAAGCACAGTAAATGTTCCCAAATTATTTCGTTGGTTTCATTGTTTGTTGGCTTTATATGGTCATGATTAACAAAATCGAACCCCTTGCGGTTTCAATTCTAGTCTGGTATATACAGGCTGTCCCAGCTAAAATTAGCTAATTTTATAAAAACGACGGATTGTTCTAGGGGTCTCCTACCAACTCAGTGGTGTGGAGGATCGCGTGTCCTAGTTAGAAGTAATTTTTTTCATTTTGCAAACTCAAATAATTAGTATAAACGAATTGCCTAACTTTTTCAATATTGGCTTCACCAAGAAAGTGCCAATACGAAAGTTGTAGATCACATTTAAAAATGGCCGACTGAAGTGTTTGCAACTAAGTACCATTGATGAAGCTTCTTGTAATTGCCTTTAAAGAAAGCCCGCCAAATACAAAAACCACCGTGTTATAGCGCCACTATTTCTGCGCTCCAAGACGATCGATCAAGAAATGAAATCCGCATATCTGTACGGCAGTTCCGGGACGGGCTTGGCCTTTCAGGTGGTCGCGAGGTACACGCCAGCAACTCTCGCTAGCAAGATATGATCGCGAACGAAAAGAAGAACATGACTACTGGATTTTCCTTCCCGATCAAATAGTTCTGCGGTCAACATTTAGTGAAGCCCGAGCTTCTTTTCTTTTTTGTCTTGTGTGTTCGGGCTTCATTCCACAAGTGGGGCGAATGATACGTTTATGCCACTTCCCGTCGAAGCTCGACACACCGTCATCACCGCGGCTCGCTCTTTGCGCCCGATCGCGACAGTCCACGCGAGTGAGTCTCGAAAAAAGCATGCAAACTATGTCCTTTACTGATCGGTTGTCTTTGGGCCCTGAAATAGTAGCGCGATTAAAGCCCATATATATAAATGTAGCGCCATTCTTAGATGATGCCGCCACCGCGCTCACCCCGGCGGTTCCTCCTCGCCCCCTCCTGTCGCCCCAGCCTTCTCCGCTCCCCCATTGGCCAATTCATGACACGTGGAAGCACGCGTTGCGCTTCTGTTTATTTTTTTTCTTTCCAGCGTGCACCGACCGCCATTCTCGGGCCTGTGCGACGAAAGTGCTGTACGCACAAAGGGATCAAACGTGTTAGGGACAAGAACTTCGTTGTGATGGCATGCTGCTGCGCCTTAAGTTGCCGCAACCGACAAGGCGCGGGCAAAAGGCTTTTTTTCTTTACCATCCGGTGAGCGCAAACGGTTGCTGCGCACTTAGTGTTTGCGCCGTCTCTCATCGTCGCGTTGCTACTTCCAAAACGGCATTATTAAGGCCAGTCACTGACTGACGATGCAAAATCGCACCTCAATAACTGCTCCGCAGGGCGCGATCCAAGTTTTGCGCGGATTTCCTCTGGTAGTGCGTTAGCTGTCGTCTGACACGGCAGGCCCGACGTACGCGGCGCCACTGTCGATATCGCATCTCGATCTCGCTGGCCGCGCCGAGCGCGACAGCGGAACGGAGGAGGGAAGCGGATGGTGCTACTTTTTATATATAGGGGCTTTAAGCGCGATCCCGTGGTTGTTTTTGTATTTGGCGGGCTTTCTATAAAGGCAATTAGAAGTTCATCAATGGTGCTTAGTTCCAAACACTTCAGTCGACAATTTGTAAATGTGATCGACAACTTTCGTATTGGAACTTTCTTCTTGGAGCCAATATTTAAAAAGTTAGTCAATTAGTTTATGCTAATTGACTTTGCAAAACGATAGAAATGCCGCAGAATAGGACAGGCAATCCACAACACCACTGAGTTGGTTTGAGCCTCCTAGCACAAAAAAAAATTATGGGGTTTTACGTGCCAAAACCAGTTCTGATTATGAGGCACGCCGTAGTGGGGGACTCCGGAAATTTGGACCACCTGGGGTTCTTTAACGTGCACCTAAATCTAAGTACACGGGTGTTTTCGCATTTAGCCCCCATCGAAATGCGGCCGCCGTGGCCGGGATTCGATCCCGCGACCTCGTGCTCAGCAGCCCAACACCATAGCCACTGAGCAACCACGGCGGGTGAGCCTCCTAGCACACTCCGTCGTTTTTAAAACATTGGCGACTTTTACCTGAGACACCCTGTATACTGGGTCTCCCAACTATCATGCACCAAGATTTAAAAATATGCAAATGCCACGTAGATGGGCAGAACCAAGGCAATGTTGTCTGCCGTCTATTGGGGATACTCAGATTATTTTTTGCATACCGCCTAATTGCATTACTAGTCCTAATTGAGGATAAACTTATCAAATATTATAATTAGATGAAAAGCGTCCATGAGAAAATTGTAGAGCCACATCAAAAGCTCCCAATACAGCTTTCAATTGCTCAATACATGCTACATAAAAGTGTTTTTGCGCGCGTGAAGGAAGCCCGCGACCACACGCCAAGTGCCTCGAGCGGCCTGTCGCTCACGTCTCACAATGTGAGACGTCGATGCAGCGATGTCACGAGAACGAAGGCGATGAACGATGTTTGCCGAAAGAAATATGGTGATGACAGGTGATTTGGGGCAGAGAGAAGTGCTGCATATATAAGGCGTTTATTTTTTTTTTTCTAAAAGGGCCAAGTCCACATTAAACGGACCTGTGAAAAACGCCGTTGTTTGCTAACGGCAATATGGTCGAGCTTGCTCCAACAATTTTTTGTCAGTGCACTGCCATGTTCTCATTCACCATATTCCATGTTCCGTGCCATGTTCCAGTTCCCATTCACTGCCCTTCCCCATATGGAAGACGTCGTCACGATATCTCAAAGCTATATGCAGTTAAAATGTATATAACCTACAATCGCCGTAATTCAGGAGTAAAGTTTCGATTTGGCTTTTATAGATATGTAACACAGTAGGTGGCTCAATATGATTGAAGCGTTTTATTTGCGCTTGCATTGGCTACCCCAAAAAAAGACTAAATATCAGCGCATGAGCAATATCGCAATTTTTTGCGACAACCTTAACATCACCAATCTCTCTTCGTCGGTTGCATCCTCTGTTTGGGATCACTTCTTCTTCTTCTACAAATCTCTTCATTTCCGTCGTCTTTCATTTGAAATGTACCGTCTTTGACTAAAAACACCATAGCAAGACAACTAGCGCACGTAAAACAGACTGTATGCGGCCATGTTGGTTGTTTTGGTCAGGAGGCGTTCACGCAGCACTGGTTAAATGGATCTGGCTTACTTTGGTTCAAGCAGGTGCAGCACTTGGCTCATTTTTTATTCGAAACTGTTTTTTAGAGTTCACGTTAAAATCAGGCATTCACTTGTTTTGATTACAATTATTGTTAAAATAAAAAAAATACATTTTCATCGAATTTAGCCCACTTTCGGCGTCTGGATTTGGCTGTTTTAGAAAAAGAAACTCCTGATATGTAAACGCATCTAAGGATTCCATACCCCGTGTGCCAAAGTGGCACATTTTATTCTGGAAGGTGTCGCTAAGACGGTGAGCGTATACCCAGTAGCACTGACCCAGTGACACAAACCAAAGGACCATGAATGGATAGCCCTTAATATAAAGAATTAAAAAAATCAAAGAAGCCGCTGAATATCCTACGTCCAGATATTAAGAGATATGCCCGCTTTACATATTTCAATGAGACGACATAGTACATAACCCACATAAATAGTGGCACTGTATGCCATTATTTTCGGGGTAATTCCGTGTTATATAAGCCCAACTGCTACGTCGTAAATGCCGAGACAGCACCGAAGCGCGGGAAAGCCGAGCCAGCAGGTAAACCTGCACTTCAACATTGTCGAAATATATATATATATATATATATATATATAATGTACCCTTAATATTATTTTGAGTTGTGTATAAAAGCACGGGCTCAAGCACACGCGTCACTGAGCATAAAAGGCGTGTTTTTATTTCAGAGCCAGTCTTTTAAAATTTTTTCTTCCTTTTAGTTTTTCTTCCATTTTGTCTCTTTCATATGTCAAATAGGACCAGATCTAGCGTGTCTAGAGAGGGAGAATGAATGGTGTCATTCTACGCCGAATGCGACTGGCTGCCGGTCCACCATATTGTCACACTCCCCACTTCGGCCTATCCAACACACCGCGCATTTCAAACGAAACAATTTAACCTGTAAACGGCGTGGGACAACGACCGTACAGAATCAACACCGTCCCAACAATCCGGTACCGCAATGGCCTCGAGCTATAATTTCCAATATACGGTCACTACAATTTTGTACAGCGAGTGCCACTTTTCTCTCAACCCTGGCTAAAATCAAGACACCCAATTCGAATGTTTTCACAGTAAACTGCAGCTCGGCGCTCTTCGGTTCGGCGAAATAAAACCGAACGTTTCCTTTCCGCTACATCAGCAGCAAAACGCAGTTCATTTACCTTTTGCACGCAGCTATACGGAGAACATTTGAGATCGATAGAATGGTTCAGTGGATTCTTCAACAAGGCACACGCACCTTGCCGGCAACGAAAAATGGAACGTCGGGAAACTTCTCTCTGATGCGCTTCTTGGAAAACTGTAAACCGCAGACACACACACACAAAAACAGCAGAAGCCTCAGAGGCCGCTTTTGAGGGTTACCAAGTGTGGCCGTTAGCGACCACCAGGAGGATGGACCGTGGACGTGTTTAAAAAAAAACGTTATTTAAGTTTACCCGGCGAACGACTAAAATAAAAAGCAACTAATTAGAGAGCAATGACCTTGTGCTCAGTGTTTATTTGCGCGTCCACACATTGACATTGCGTTGGCTTAATAAATAAATATCGTGCTCACATGGTTATCCTTGGACAAAAGACATCTACAGGATGGTTACGGTGCCCGACCTCGACTTGAAATGTCTAAACACTGATCTGAGGCTTTATGAGCCTCCTAATCTAGTCACAATACCGACGTTATGACTGAGTTTTTCTCCAGTCATGTAACACGTACACAGGAGGAGGAGAGCAAACATTAAAGAAGTGAAAGTTTCATTTCGTGGTATCGCGGATTTCTCTGCTTGTTTGAAGTAGTAAAGCAACGCAGAATGTGAAAGAGGCAACTGACAGAACTCCTATATATACTTTGGGCTCTTTAAAACCCCAAAAGCGCGCATTCAAGGGTCGCCGAACACCTATGTACTCTTCCTCACCGCGTTATTTCTTGCCAGAAAAATGCAGATATCGGGTCGGCATGTTTCCACAAAAAAGTTAAATAATGGCGGCAGTGATAACTGAGTGTAAGAGTATTAACATCCGCGTTGGTATGAGAAATGCAACAAAATGTTTGCGCGCACAAGTATGAACATTACAGCGTATACGGCGTCCTAAAATTCAGTTTAGTATTCAAGGGTTCAAAAATCTATGAGAGAACTGCATGTGATTAACATTCCACTCAGACAAACCAAGAAAAAGTGTAGAACGCTGTTCCCAAACTAAATTTTGACTCAAAGCGTAACTTCCAATGTTCCTGATATCTTCCCATGGTCCCGTGATTTCCGAAATGACTCTAAAGATGTGCATGCAACCTCTTTAAAGTTGAAAATGTTATTAAAGTTATCAAAGAATATTTGCAGCACTCGCGAATCGCCGCTAGCGTGCGTATTTTGCACCGTTATTTTTTCATACTCGATTCTTATAACAGGCATCGTGCCGAGCGGCCTATCCCAGTAGTAGCAGCTGCGTGGTAGCGTCCGAGTCACAAATAGAAACAGTGGGAAACGAAAGGAATCGTTCGAATATACACCCCCAGTGTTCAGCGTCTCAAGCGCTTACGATACACATGATTACAACTAAGCTTTGAAGTCCCGGAGCCATGAAATAAACTAGGAGGGCGCATTACGTCACAGAGACAGCCGTCGAAAGCCGGTTCTCCGGGCAGCCTTTCTCTTCCTCAGAAAGTCGGCTCAACACGCTCAACACGTGACCCTGCTCGGTGGACGCGGCCCAGAGTGCTTGGCTTGCGATGGAGTTTTATCGACGCGCAAATGTTCTAGTGCCTTGCCAACCAATCTGGGCACATTTAATGCCGATCTGTTCGCGAAACTTCAGTGGTTTATATTGCAACGTATACGGGGTAATTGTGTTTAGGCTTTACGGAATTTTTAAATATACCCTGCGGAAGATAACATAATTCTTATCCTTGAGCTGGATTATTCGATGAGGCGGACATTACTAGCCTCAGAAATCGAAAGACATGTTCAACTAGTTTAGGTTCATAAGGACTATTTTATTTTTTGTTTTCAGCAATATTTTATGAAGTGGACGAATGTCCCTGTAGAAAGGAACGAACCTTTATTTTTCGAGACGCAGTGCGGATGTTCTGAAGAATAATTGAAATTCACTAAAGGTGAAGAGCATTTTTGCGACATAGAGTTTTTATAAATTTTAAGAGTAATCCCTTAAGCGAAATATTCCTTTCTGAGCATTGTAAATGCCTCTCACTGACGCCAAAATCAGTGCGTTTGAGGGGCTATTTTAGCCAAAGCGATGTAACTGAAAAATTTTACGAGAAATCTTCAGTGCTTTCCACAAAGTAGAGAAAAAAAACAACTAACTAACCCTACGCCTACCGGAAAGTGGGGGTAAGCGAAGCTTGTCCTGGGTGCACCAAAACTAACCATGATGCGACGGCTGCGACGGAGAGAACGACGCCACTGACGGTATGCCCGCAGTCCGCCATTGTCGCTTGCGTTCGATGTCTCGAGTTTGCTCGGCGACGTGGTTCGCAACATTCGCCTGCCATTGCCGCTTGCGATTCTTCGAAATTAAATTGCTTCAAAATTAAATCTGTCCGTTACGTAAGACAATGAATGGATACCCCCTTAAGCAATGGCTCATAACCCCGTAAACGCGGCCTCCCCATTACAACAGAAGAAAAGTGACATTCTCTGCTGGAATGATTGGCGGCAACGCAGCCAGCTGTGGAAGCGGACGACGACGACGAACGCGGTAGCAGTGGCACGAGTGCGTGCCGAACACGAGCACAAGCGCAAACCAAAGGGGGCCAACAAGGAGCTGCGGAAGAAGACCACGACGCTCGAGCCAATTCTGATGATGATAGTTTTTAGCGTACACGGACGCCACCGAAATCTGTACCTGATAACAAGCTTCGCTTTAAAATATGCAGCTGCACTACGTACTTATTTCGCAATGACATTCCGAAAATGCAACAACTGCAAAAGTAACAAAAATTTACCCATTTTAAGGGCGATTTAAAAAACTAGCATAGCTTGCACTGGAGGCGCAATGCTAAAGATGCTGATGGACACCTAGCTAGTCCTGACTTTTGGGCTAGGCTAAGCACTACCAAGTCATCCCCAGCATTTTCTGGAATTTATTCATTTTTGATTGATTGTCGATTAGCTATTGATTGGCTATCGATTAGCCATCGCAAGGTATTGGCTACGTATTTGGGCTAGGTTAAGCACTACCAAGTCATCGGCAGCATTTTCCGGGATGTATTCATTATTGATCAATTATCGATCAGCTATTGATTGGCTATCAATTATCTATCGATGACTGCCTAATCTTAAGTAGTCCCAACCATGCTTAGCTAGACTTAGTCAGGCTAGGTTTCGCTAGTTCACAGGAGTATGTGCCATTGCGCTTGGACCCTTTCTGCACTACGGCCAGGATCGACCAACATTTTTTGTGGACGACTTACGGAATAACGGCCGGCTTAAACGGCTCCACTGTTAAAAAAAACAGTCAATGCCAAGTTTTGTGAAAGTTTCACAGGACGCTTACACAGGACAGCTAGATCTGGTACAGCAAAAGCATGTTGCATTATTTTATTTTAAGGGGAAAACTATTGCCTATCTTTAGCCCCTTGTGTGATCATCCGTATGATCTGTCTAGTTTTAATAAAATTGAAGTTGCATTCATATGGCGTTCTAAGCTTGTTTTTCGTGTGGTACAGTAATGAAAAGTGACTCGTATTGTACTTTTTTTTTGCCGTGCCTGAGCCACTAATTGAATTGAGCTTGGGTTTTCAGGGCTGCTGCATCCGTATTTATCCTGTGGAACGTAGAGTTAGCAAGTACGCGAGAGCGCGCACAGCGAACTGTTCAAGGCTGGTTTGGGGAAACTACTTCTGGCACTACTCTCTAAATACACCTTATATCTGAGAGGCTCCCTCTGTATGTGACCGATACACCAGTCTAGTGTAAACGCGCGATGAAGCCACTGCAGTGGTGGAGGCTGTTGACTCTATTCAGGTAAAGAGCAGTCGCAAAAGGAGTCCCCCACATATGTCATATTAGATGCGAGAGCATCTTATGCTCGGGGCAGTGTCCGTTCTGCGACGTTCGCACCCATACCACCCATACTGCGCATACGCAACTCTCCCTCATTCCTCTCTCCTACGCAGGTGTGCGCTCTCCTCCACCGATTCCTAGCGCACCGGCGCTAGGAATCACGTACGATGTCTAAATAAAGACGCAACAACCCCGTACAAAGGTCTCCTCCCTTATCAATACATTCTCTCACTCTAACTTTCATTCGGTTGTGTTGCCAAGTGAAAAGAAACGGAAACTCGATGCGCCCCCCCCCCCCCCCGCGATGCTTTCGCATCCCACCATGGTTGCCCGTAGGGTGAGATGATGTGATTTTTTCACTAAACCTTTTATATGAGGCAGAAAAGCCCTTCCACACAACAGAACTGAAACTACTTTTCCAACATACCTCTTTGTTTTCCAGAGAAAAAACTTTAACTACGACAAGAAGTAAAAATCTCGTCACCGAGTTGCATTATGTTGCAACTTATAAAGCAGGTGCTATAGAGAATACAACTTTATACATATTAAGTTCATTACTCTAAGCCTATACAAGATCTCTCACAGAATTAAGGCAAATTGAGCTAATTATTCGGAGCAGGGCGCGGACTAGAACACCGAATCTTCTTTCTAAATGACGAAATAAAAAATTTGGATATTTTTACGTTTTTGTTACTATTTTTGAGGGACCTAAATTCCTGGGTTTAACTTAAAAAGTATTTTTCTCCAGTGTTAGTTACGTTATCAACAACCTGCAATATGGTTTTTCCCCTAATTTCTTGTTTTTTCTTGGAACTGCATGGTAAATGTTACAAAAAAGGGAGGGAAGAGTCAGAATTTGGCTTGCTTTTGGCCTCTAAATAAACGAATATTTCCAATTTCAGTAAAACTTCTGGAGGTTTAACTCTTGTGATCCGTTGATCATTTCTTGCCAAATATGTTGCCACATTTTGTTGCTTGTTACATTTACCGCCTTGTTTGCGGCGTGCTAGTGCTGCAGCCGCACGTTGCTATCACACCCGTTGTCTTTTCAAAAGAACATGCGCTGAGCGCCATAGAGATTGCTACAAAAATTGCTAGAGGGAACTGACGTTGCGGCCGTTCAACTACCATGGGATTGATGGTAAGTGCACGGATTTACCGCAACGTTCATCCTTGTGGCTTCAGACCTTCTTGTGGCTTTGTTTACTACGCTTCATCTGCCTTTATTGGCCTAAATTATAAGCGCAGATGGCAATGAGACTCTGGGAACATGCGTAATTGCTACTAATTGCAGTGGTTCCACCTGTCGAAGCCCCCCATGCGTGCGTGTCCAAATTGAAAAGTGCAAAGCGTCTCAACGCGCTGGCGTGGCGCAATTGTTGCAATGTCGGGCTTCTGTGCTAGATGTACTCTGTTCGAATACGGCCGTTACCCGCCGTGGTTGCTTAGCGGCTATGCTGCTGGGCTGCTAAGCACGAGGTCGCGGAAGCAAAGCCCGGTCACGGCGGCCACATTTCGATGGCGGCGAATAGAGAAATCGCCCACGCACTTTGATTTAGGTGCACGTTAAAGAACCCCAGGTGTTCCAAGTTATTCCAGAGTCCCTTACTACGGCGTGTCTCATAATCAGTTCGTGGTTTTGGCACGTAAAACCCGTAATGTTTATAATCGGCCGTCGGACAGTTTTGCTTATATTAATGGATTTATTTGCCTTCGCTTATAAGGAAATGATCAGTTTGCAAATTCAAGAAGCTGTCTTAAGCCAAGAAGACCAAGTTTAAGCATATCATGTACGAACCATCAGTCCCCCGCTGGCTGAAACGCAATGCTTGTCGCTCCCGTAGGCAGTAGCGCCTAAATTTTCTGAAGTAATTATTAAGTCTATGCTGAGCCTGCTAGTGCGGTAGTCTGAGATACTAAAAGTTACCGCAACATAATCACGAGCCGGGCTGACTACTTTAGCTCCAAATGTGTTGCGCAATCCTCCCTCCTAGTTATATCCTTGAACGACGAAGCTTCACGGATAACAAAGGCTCAGAGTGTGCACTCCTGCAGTGAACCACGCAGATGGCGACGCTCGCTCCCGACAGTGCTTTGTGCGCATCTGCATAATGTCGCCGATACCGCTGCCTATCGCTGTAATAAAGCGCAGACATGCCGTGCGGTCGGCGCTCGTGCGATATTAATAAACATCCGGGAGGTTGTACATACTTTGTCTTAGTGAAGTGCAGAATACCAGACTGAGCTTGCCGGATGGTAAACCAAACAAAACTAGGCCAGTAAAATATTCAGACCGAAAGTGCTGGTATGCGAGAGCATCTGGACGTATTAGAAGAGAAGTTAAAAATATCCTCCATAATTTTAGCGGGTGACCGACAAGTACACAGAAACCTGTAGAACTACTTGTTGAGAACAGCTGCTTCCAACCTCGGTTAAATGAACTAGAGGGTGGATCCCGATGGGAAAATTTAGTATTTTATGGATCTACAAGAAACCTGGTAGGAAACTAAAGTAAAAAGAACAACTATGATTACTGTTGATTTTAACATATTGATTCATTCAGCCCGTTGATTCACTTCAGTGGGTTGATGGGTTATTACATTTTCACCCGCTAAGCGTTGCCCCATTGTCGCAAAGTTTGCTAACCTTGATATAAAAGAAATTGTACTTTCATTGCGCAGCCAGAGCCTAATAGCGTCACAGTAAGCAAAACGTTTCCAGCGCAACAGGGCTGGCTAGTAATAAACTCGTTTACCTTGTGTAAAGTACAGGCTGATCCCCACAGTTTATAGTTCGAGTTTCGGTACAAGGAATTCGAACGAAAAAGCATGATTATCACCGTCCTATACGACTCATCCTACGAGTCATCCTACATGAGACACACAAGGTCCATCTTCAAGTTTACACTAATGGCTCGACAACTGTGAGCGTAGTTGGAGAAGCCGTGATCTTCCCCGCAAAAGGCGGGATCATTCTGTTTCACACCTCTCATCGAACAATGTCGATTGCTGCGGAGCTCGCTGTACTTGGCATCGCACTTCGCATCGCACTTCGCATCGCACTTCGCATCGCACTTCGCATCGCACTTCGCATCGCACTTCGCATCGCACTTCGGAGCGCACTTCGCAGCGCAGTTCGCAGCGCACTTCCCATGATATTGTTACGTAGGAAGACGCACACGAAAAGCGATATACAAGTATATTTGAAGCAAATGCGCTGCACTTGGACAAGAGGCAACAGCCCGCACTAGCCTCTAATCGTCGTCGTCGTCTTCACACTGCTCGCCTCTTAATCATGGCAAATACTGTTCCGTAGCACTACCCCCGGAGGCAAAAGCGCCGTCCCAGAGCCAAGGCCGGACTCAGAAGCAGTGTAGTAGGCCTTGAGCCTACTGACGAGCACGACATCACTAGGTGCCAGAGTAGACAGCGAGGTCGAACTGAGAGGTTCAATTTCGTACGTCACAGGCGTCACCTGGCGCAGCACGCGGTAGGGCCCTGTGTGTCGCGAAAAGAGCTTCTCTGAAAGTCTGACGTGACGAGATGGCGACCACAGGAGCACGAGCGCACCAGGCGAAAACTGTACGTCGCGGTGGCGGGCGTTGTACTGACGCTGCTGAGTGATTTGCGAGGCCGTCAGTCGAGTACGGGCAAGCTGGCGTGCATGGTCGGCGAGGGCGATGGCTCGCGCGCATACTCGCTTGTTCAGATCGTAGCAGGAGGAAGTGCCGTATCAAAGGGCAAGGTCAGTTCGCGACCGTATAGTAGGTAAAATGGAGAAAATCCGGCGTGCCGGGAAGAATTATACGCAAATGTGACGTAAGGAAGGGGAATTTCCCAGTCGTGGTGGTCCTTGCGAAATGTACTTGGCCAGCATATCGGTAAGGGTACAGTTTAACCGCTCCGTCAGGCCGTTGGTTTGAGGATGGTATGAGGTAGTCAGCTTGTGTTGAGTGAAGCAGGAACGCACAATGTCGGCGATAACTTTCGACAGGAAGTTGCGACCACGGTTAGTAAGCAGCCGTCGCGGGGTGCCATGAACCAAGATAATGCCACGCAGGAGAAAGTCCGCGACGTCAGTGGCGCAACTGGTAGGGAGAGCCCGCGTGATAGCGTATCGGGGTGGCGTAATCAGTTGGAATGTAGATGCATCGACAGCGATATCGCTTGACATGTCTTCGATTGACTGTTTCTCCAACTTAAGCAAACTCATATTCTGAAATGACCTTGTAAATGATACCAAGAACTTGCTCAGCAGGAGTATGTCTAACATTCACGAGATCTGAGGCTCTTGAACGCACATCTAAGAAAGCCTGGGGTGCCATGCTGCTCTGTCATTTAATCAGCAAGTTTCTGGAAATCATCTATACATTTTCTTGTGATGAATGTAAATTTGCTTGGACGGGAGAAACATGGAACTTGAACAGGTGAATTATGCAGCATAAGAATGATCTCAGCAAGAAGCAGGCATCAAGAATCATTGTCGCTGAACACGCATAAACCGTCAATTAAAAGAATTATTGGAATGATTTAAAATTCTGGTAGTGTAATGAAATTTGTTTTCTAATCTATATCTAAACTCCTTGATTATTCAGCCTACTACCACTACCTTAGCCAGAAACATTCATAGTCATTATGCTACCTATGCCAAATTATTCCGACCAATAATCAAGCCTTCATAAGCTGTTTTTTTTTTCACTGCCAATTTTCTGAGGGAGAAGAGGTGTCCCTATTTCTCTCTACCTATTTCTCGTTCACTGTTCACTCTCAAACTGCATTAAGCTTGAGCAGGTTCTATGCTTAAAGCTGTGATTCCCTTTCCCTCTGCCATTTTTGGCCACCTGGTTAGCTAAGTAGGTAGAAAAACTGCAGAAGAAAGGTTGTGGCGCTGAGTTGGACTTGTGCCCCAAGGAACCTTTGCACGGTGGCTCGAGGAGCAACTGCTTGTGGCATGGAGTGGCTCAAGCTGTGATGAGTTCACTTTGTAAAATCCTGCTGGTTACTGCTGGCCCGTCTTTGCCGGAACAGGAATGAACGTTGGCAGTCTACAGTCTCGGTTTCTTCCTTGAGCGCCATGGCCATGTAAAGAAACCTTGTCTCGACAGGCTGCATAAAAAAGGATAATTTTCTGAGCTAAGTCTTTTTTCCTAAAAGAACCCATTCAAAGTTGTATTTGTAACTTTGCGACACTTTCCGGGTGATGCCAGCGGTACTTCATTGCACAATGCCACAATCATGACTGAGCTGTGGCCATTCTGAATACAGCTTGCAACACGTGACAAGACCATATATACAAATGCAACCAAAATAGTAAACATTTGTTGTAGCTTCTGTATATGGCACTATTCGAATGAGACAATTGTAGCACTCTTCTCAGCTCAGTAAAGTTATTTCTAGTTATTTTACTTTTCATGAGGAAATTGCCATGAGCTTCTCTTGAAAAGTAAGTAAACATTCTTGCTTCAGTTTATTCTTCAAATTCTTGCATCACGAATGGATATCAGGAACCCATTTACACCACAGGCAGAGAGCTCCATATGTTTAAAAACATTATAAATCAAAGTACATCACAATTTTCATAATCGTGTCATGCTAGTATTATTGGTGGCTATGGATGCTTCAAGCAATTATTTTTCATTAAGGCGGAAACAGTTATCATCTCAAATTGTTTACAGCAAGGGTGTACAATCCACAAAATCAATCAAAAAGGTCACGTTGTGTTCACTATTCAAACATTTAGGATAGGTCACATACAACAGCTAATAAAGAATGCAAACTTGAAAATCTCAACTGAAGAAGAAACCAGCTTTTGAATATGGAGCAAAATGCCAC
Source organism: Dermacentor silvarum (assembly GCF_013339745.2). Taxonomy (NCBI): domain Eukaryota; kingdom Metazoa; phylum Arthropoda; class Arachnida; order Ixodida; family Ixodidae; genus Dermacentor; species Dermacentor silvarum. The sequence goes on from NC_051154.1 coordinate 430,257,307, forward strand.
CAGCTCATGTGGAGTACACCCTTACTATGTACTCCAAGCGAACAATGTTGTTACAGCAATGCTTGAACACTACATGAATGTAATAATGAACAACCTTAAGCAGAATCTTAACACCACTAAACAAATTGTGCTTCGAAGATTCCTGATCCGAAATTCTCATCAAATTGTTCTGGTGTTGTACGTGTTAAGCTTGTTGTGCTTTCTGAAATGCAAGCTCACAACATCTACAATTTCTCTAAAGGCAATATCAGCTTTGTCAAGATAGGTATGACGTGCAGATAAAGTGGATAATGCATGACATCATGAACACTCAGATGTGTTTACCATTGGGCTCACTCTTGCAGCCATGAAATTATGAGATGCAGACGCATTTTACATTGAAACCGGTTTTGTGGAGTACTGCATGCTTCTCAGGCTTCTCCAGTTGTGAGACCCGTCTCCCCTACACAAATGAGTGATGAGGAATAAAAAAAGAATTTCAACATGCAACAATATGTTGGTCATTTGCAGTTATGCAGCAGGCTTTTTGACTCCTAGCTTGCCTCACACAAATCTACCATGCACAGTATTTGCTTTGCCCAAGCATCAGCCACTTTACGATGCAATGTGTACAGAGCCCTTGCCCTTAGTTTTTCTGCTTTGGAAACAGTTACCGTGCATTCAGCTGGCATCGAGAAAGGGGACATAAAATACTATGTGCACCACTGATCTCTACTATGTTTTGCTGGATGCCGCTTCGCTGCCCACAGAGCCAGGGGTAGATGAAGCCAGCAGAAATGCAGTGTCGTGCAGCGGCTTGTCCTAAAAGTAGGGCATACGCTGCACTTACTAGTGTGTGCCGTTGCACAATATTGCTGCCATAAAAATTTTTCTTCGTGGTTTTCCACATCTAGGCGATGTCTCCACATGTCTGGTGAGAGCTGTTACGATGTTCTGAACCCGTACGTGATAAGTTTTTCTTACGGAAAGCATTTTCTGATTGACAATGTTTTAAGCACGTGCCACTCATGTTAGGGATGCTGTCAGTGCTCTGATGGAAAATTCTGGACGTCTTCTCGAAATACTTCTCTGGATTGCTTCGGTAGCTTGCGGCACAAAGGGCAAGCATTATAGCAGAGAAATGCCGCACTCCTGTGCAGGTGAAATGCCACAGCAAAGTCGTGAAGTACCAACTTCTGGGACAAGGTTGGCTTCAGTCGAAGGCACTCAATGCGCTAGCCAGCCCCCCATAGTAGAGCTCAGTGGTGTGCAACCTTTTATACTAGCTTTGCTATCTAGTCGGAACATTGGAAACAACTCCCACCTTACTTTTCTCAACCTGTGACATGCAAACCGAAAGTCGCATCACTGTATTGATTCTATGGCTTTAGTTTTCTAAGCGAACTGCCTGCATATTCTAGCATGTTGTTAAAAAATATAGTTGGCACATTTTTACTGTTACAAGACAGGTTAGTTGGCTGACAGAAATGTGAAACATGTTACCAGCGCTCTGATAGGATGCAAAAAGAAGAATTGAAATTTACTTGGCACAGGGGCTACAGCAGGCACGTATGGTTACTGTATGCTCTATTGTTGTTTCAAGTAAAAGTTAACTTTTTATGCTGTATTTATACTTATTATGAACCATCAAACTGCACAATCAATGTTCCAAGTTTATACATTCTTGGCGTTTGATTGCCCATGTGATTTACTTCCTATGAACACAGGCAGTAATCCCTCTATAATAAGCAAAATGAGTTAGAAAAAGAAAAGCCGTGGTAATAGTCCACAATTGCCGATGGCAGAAGTAATGGCTGATAGCACTTAATTGAAGCTACATAAATATTCAGTTTTCTCACAGCTTGTTCAGCAAGTAATAAAGAGGTATGCTGTGCACCTTTGCATGACCAATGCAATCTGGTGAGAGACTGTGCACTGAGTCTGCTTGGTTGTGTTCGGCAATTTGACTTTGGTATTTTGCTATACATAATTCCTTGGGTATTCGTAGCTTACTTTGCGATAAAATGGAACTTGGAGCAGTGGTCATCTATACATAAATATTTGCACATAAATAACGCAACCACAATTACAGCATGATGAGGGGGGGCAATATGAGACTCTCAGAAAACGAAAAAAAAATATTACGATTATAATGTGACGTGATGCCACAAGAAAACAAAGCAATGCATAGAAGCAGATGGCGCTTCCATGCCACCAAGATAGATAAATAGGCAGCGCTTCAGAAGTGCCCACGACACAATTGAACAAGGCAAAGCTGCGTTTGCTCCACACGCGGTAGCGATCACAGTATTGTTGCCAAGTAGTTTAGATCGCCGCAGTTTAAGTTTCCAGAAAATGTACAGAAGAACAATCTGCTTTATAGTCTTAAAGAATATAACATGAAATACATTACAAGGCCAGAAACATTCCTAGAAAAGTTGCCTTATATTTGCTTAAATCGGCAAGCAGCATGGCTTGTTTTACATAGAATAAATTTTCATGATACCGCAGTGTGCAGGGTTTTATAGACAAAGTGAAAAACATTCAGCCCATATACCACACTATGACGGTATGCAATAATTGTAATCTCATAATCTAAAAGGTGTAGTTGATTTTACAAAAGTTGACATTCTTCAAGCTGAGCCCTGTAAATTTTAACACGCAGGGGCACCCCTTGGCTAAGCAATAGGGATGTAATGTGTATGCATACAAGCATTACCCCATGCATTTGTACCACATCGCCCAAAAAGAAATCAATTTTCCCGTCCAAGTCTGCCTCATGCAAGACTGGAATTAAAGCATAAGTTTATACAGTCATCCAAACAATAACACCTCATTTTCACATATGAATTTCATATAAATAGATCTCTCTTGATGCCAGCCTCCTGGAATGCTGAACCTTGCAGCATGCTTTAGAGAAATTCTAGTAGTAGCACTTTACTCAAAAGTTATTTAGGGCTGCAGGGCTGGAGTGTTGCAGAACACACCTACAAATGCCACATTTCATGTGTAACAACTTGGTTGATTTGCTTGAACAACCTACCAAGAGCAAATTAAAATTTCTTCCTGTTTAGCATTTTTGCCTGCTAGACCACAATCGGCTGTCATCGGTATATTAACTTGGAGAAACAAATCTGGCTTATACGGGACGTCCCAACACACAAAGGTTTGAAAATATGCAAATGCTACGTATCTGGACACAACCAAGGTAAAGTTTGCCATCACCTGGAGATACTCAGTTTTTTTTGCATTCTGCCTAATTGCATAATTAAGTGTAAATTATTTAATCAACTTCTCAATATTATAATTACATGAAATACGTGCTGCATGAAAGTTTTTCTGAGCGTGAAAGAAAGCCACAAATACATGCAAAGATCCTCGAGCGGCCATTCAGGCGGCAATTTTATGTGTATTCGCGAGCTTCTTTCCCGCTCGGAAGAACACTTTTATGTAGCACTTTTTGCACAACAGGATGCTGTATCAGGAGTTGTTGTTCATGGTGTTCTACAATTTCCTCATTTACACTTTTCATCTGATTAGAGTAATTGAGAGGTTGATTAATTAAGACTAATGATCTAATTAGGCAGAATGCAAAGAATATTCTCAGTATCTCCAAGCAATGGCAAACGTAATAACTTGGTTTTGTCCAGCTACGTGGCATCTTTATTTTAAAAAAATATTTATGCATCATAGTTGGGACACTGTATATTAACAGCTTCACATATTGCCACAGCTGTGTGTTGTAACATTCAAAAGGTGCTTGTCCACCAGCACTCCAATGTCACTAACAGTGATCACCTACACAGCTAAGTGGATTGCCATGATGCAGGTTGGTAGTAAAATGCTGAGAGAAACAAATCCACTTACTTTGAAGGCAACAATATTGTGGTAACTTGAGAGACATGGTCTCATGGCAGGCAGCAGATCTCTTCTCAGCTCCAGCAGGACACCAGCAACTAGTCTTTCAGTAAAAGAAAATATTGAATCAGTAATGTTATGTTACCTTGTTCTTGCTAAGCATCAGCACAATCATCTGATTTTCATGCATATCTACTTTCTGCTGAAGCAGTTGAACTGAAGGATTTATAAAATACAGTCTATATTGATTGCATTTGCTTCTCTGGCATGTACAATTTTTTTGCAACTGATACATTTACGGCTAGCTACACGACACGAACGCTTGGATTGCCCAGACATCATTAGAAGCAAAACGTCTTGCTGCACCACAAGCAGTTGCACCAAGGAAAGACACAGCAGAGCTAACACTTTTTTTTAGTAACTACAATGAAAATGCATGCAAACAAGGAGGCAACCATCGCACGTATAGTGACAGTACAAGCGTCAATAGGAATTATGTGCGGAACTGAATGCACTCTTATTCTAAGTTTTTAACGCGCATGAGCAATAGGTTATACGCTCCACACAAAAAATTTCGATCGCGCTACCATGGAGATCGATTGTGAAATTATGCGATCCTTTTTCCCATTCACGCGCCATTTTTGCCCTATGACGCTGTTTACTGGCCTTTTGAAAAACAAATAGTTCTGTTCGCCACGCCAGCTTACCACACATCCTCTAAACAGCTACACTATGCAAACCGAACAAATAGAATTACAACGGGCTTACCTCATACGTACGCGTACGCGCAGTGTGCGTACACTGTTGAACATCCGTTGAGGGCAGGCTATCCCGTATCCAAGCGCATACGTGCACCCGTACACAGGACTTCGATGCCGCAGCGTGCAGAGTTTTGTAGACGAAGGGACCCATTCCGTTCAAACATCCCCGCGCTCTGACGGCACTTGACGAGCACAGAAGCGCACACCACACCGCGACAAATTCGGAACTTTGCCAGTCCTATCATGCCGAGAGTCGTACAGCCGAGAGTCAAGCAGCCTAACCATCCATCGCGTCTGTTCTTCGCTCACGATGCGTCAATCTCTGTTCCATAGGGCCTTGCTCCACTCTTGAGTACAAATCAAGACATATTTACGGTAAACTAACAAACTGTACAACATAAAAAGATAAACCGGCTGGCTACACAATGCAGCTTCGTCAACCGCTCGTCTTGTTACATCCTCCGAGATCGGAAGCGCCGCGCGTGGTTCCACCTGGTGCTGGGAGCGCGGAGAACAAAACAAAATCGGTTTCGTTTTCCCATTTATGCAGTAGTCGTTGGAAGAGTAAAATGATTGCTTGACAAATAATTGAACTCGGGAAGAGGAGATCGCTTTCTCTGCCACAGGGCATTGTATACATTGTATGCATTGCCCAAAGAGATATCTCTTTGTATATATTGTATACAAAGAGATAGAGAAAGCAAGGAGAGGAAAGGCAGTGAGAGTCCGGTGAGCGTTGCAATGCCGTGCTAGAGTGTAATGCGATGCGTCAATGAGCTCTAGTATAGTGTTAATTTGGACTGGCTGGTGCATGTAATGAACGGGCAAATAATGAGTTGTGCCATTACTTTTACCCACGGATAAAGCTCACGTAATAAATGGTGTTACATGTCGGGTTAAAAAAGAAATAAAGGTTGAATCATTATGCCAACTCGGGACAGGGCGTTTTTTTCTTTTTCTTTCTTTCTTTCCTTTTGACAGTACACACAGTGCTATATCCCTCATCTTCGATCACCTTCCCGTAGTTTGCACACGTACTGGTGCGTGTTCGATGCCGCAGCGTGCAAAGTTTTGTAGCCGAGTGAAACACATTCCGCGCAAGTATACCCACGCTATGACGGCACATGACGAGCACAAAAACATACACCACACAGCGACAAATTCGGAATTTTGCCCATTCAAACATGCCGAGAGTCAAGCAGCCTAACCATCCATCGTTTCTATTCTTCACTCACAATGCGCCCATCTGTTTTTGTACAGCAGAATTCCGTACAAGAAAGTGTGCGCTCGCCGGTCTTGTTTCAAGATGAAGCGCTAAATGATACATGATGATATACATTAATGACATAGGATTAAATATTGTTACGGGCCGCGTCCTTGCATTAAGGAAGAAGACGACGATCGCCGAAAAACGCTGCGCATGTTCAGCCATCTTGGCCATCTCTGCCAACAATCCCTGTAGATAAATACTATCCCCTTTTCGTCTATTTGACGCCCCGTCACAATATTAATTCAACAGTTCGCCTTTTTGCCGATGATTGTGTGATTTACAGAGAGAGATATATGGCTAGCCCTAACGACATTATAACACTGCAATCTGACCTTAATAAACTAACGGAATGGTGCTGCAAATGGCAGATGCAAATTAACACAGAAAAGACCAATCACCTGAACTTCACTTCCGTTCCAAAGTCTCAAAGTAATACTTATATTTTAAACAATAGCATAGTAAACTCGGTTACATCGGCTAAATACCTCAGTGTCTACATAAATTCTAGCTTAACATGGACTGACCATATAAAATATATCACAACTAAAGCGCAAAAGAAACTTGGCTTTCTGAAGCGACGCTTGCATCTGGCAGACAGGGACACAAGGCTTCAAGCGTACACTTTCTTCGTGCGTCCCTCCGTGGAATATGCATCAGTCATTTGGCATCCCTACCAGATCGCCCTTACCAATCTACTCGAAGCCGTCCAGAATAAAGCAGCGCGATTCATCATGTCATCCTACTCCCGATTTCAAAGCGTTTCATCTTTGAAGCAAACACTCAACATGCAATGCGCAGAAAATTCGCCAGATTATGCTTTTTTCACACACTGTACCACAGCAACACATCATTTGCCCGGTCACACATTTTACTGTCACCTCATACTTCACATCGCATCGATCATGCCTACAAAGTTAACCCTATCTTTGCCCTGACGGAAAAGTCCAACAATTCGCCGTTAACCTTATCAATAAAAGAATGGAATCAGTTACCCTCCAGAATTGCCACGGTAACACACAGTCTTCCTTATTTAATTCAGCATTACTAAAGTATTTACAATCCTAGCACTTTTAGTAACATTTTTCTCTCCCAGAGCACTTATTCGCTTTCGCTATTTTGTTCTTGCTTCGTTGAGTGTGAACTTTGTAAGAATATTGACCTTGTTAATATGTTTCACGACTTGCTGTACCCCAAAGTGCTGTATTTACCACCTGCGATGCTCCTTCATTTGTGAAAATTGTGTTCTGCTTTATGTCACCCCCCCCCCTATGTAATGCCCCTGTGGGCCCTTAGGGTATCTAAATAAATTAATAAGAATAAATGCTTGCGATTACATCTTACCGCAAAAATTGACAACACTGTCAACAATTGAACAGTGCAGATTATGCGTAACGGGGGTGTGTCAATGAATGGCAGTTGACAGAGAAGAGATATTTTGCAAATACTATGGGGCGATTGAAACCAAATACTGTACAGTTCAGTAAAACCCTTCCACTCCTGAGTTAATTCTTTCTCTCCGTCTAAAATTTCATCTATAGCCGCAGTACTTGGATTTATAGGCCGCCAGTTCTCTTCGCGGCCATTTCTTGTTAAATGTAAACGCAATCTTGGTCATTATACTGCGTTTCGGTACTGATTGAGAGTGCACACAATTTTTGCATAGCGCACCAATGTAATTGCCAATGCACCAGCACCTGAACGGCGCAGGTTTGTTTACGTTGTCATGTATGGCCACCGCTCTTCGTTCACTAAAACTTATATATATATAGTGCTGACACCAAATAAACGTCAGTACAAACACAGGCGCCATTTGCATTGCAATAAAATATTCTTAGAGGAAACTTTGTGAGTACAAGCGTTCACGCAGACAGCGTGTATAGTTTTCCTTGCAAAAATACGGATGATCGCATAACAAAAATACGGAATTCTGTCTGTTTCTTACAGAACGGTGTAGTCACCGTATTATTACGGAAAAATGACCGTAAAGCTTAAAACGGGGAGTACTTTCCGTATATTAACGGAAATTTTGCTGTATTTCTGAAAATGAGATATTTTCCGTATTCTCACTGCAATTTTTCCGTATTTATTACGGGAAAATGTCCGTAAAACTTAAAACGGGGAGCACTTTCCGTATTTTGACGGAAATCTTGCTGTATTTCTGAAAATGGGATATTTTCCGTATTCTTACTGCAATTTTTCTGTATAATGACGGAAATCCTCCGTATATTGACGGAAATTTTTTACAGTGCACTTCTCGCCTCTTCATCATGACAAATACTGTTCCGTAGCAAATGAAGAACTACCACGAAGATGGAGCATATTTGCCGATTTCAAGGTAGCCCTGCAATGTCTACTATCCGCTCTGCGTCGTGGACCACAACGCCAATTAGTGTTGGAGATAAGACAGCTAAATTCCCAACTAGCAAAAAACGGACATGACATCACTTTTCAGTGGCTTCCAGGCCACTGCGACATCATAGACAACGAACATGCCGATGAAGCTGCAAGGAGGGCTCCCGACGATGGCCGTGAAGAAACTCACCCCGCTTTCAAGAACCGAAGCAGGAACAAAGCTTTGCGTACTCGCGCGTGATGTCACACGATCCACGCGGAAGACACCAGTGTTCCTGAATACTCATCTGTACCGCCTGGACCCATCCCTCCGACTACGCATTCCATCTGCACTATCCCGAATCAAAACAACTGTTCTCTGCCAACTGTGGCTTGGAGTATCCTTTAAGAATGCATTTGCTTGCTGCATCGGAATGGTTAACTGCGCTGCCTGTGACAGTTACGACTGCGAGTAAATCATGCATCTAACATGACTTGTGTCATTGTCCTCGCTGAAACTCCCAGAGACAGTCACTCGTGACGGCGTTGAGACGCCTCGACAACCAGCCGCTTTCTGAGCAGACGATCTTGGAGTGCCTGCTGATCGGTCTTCACGCCAGAAGGCGACGAAGGCACTACTTAATTTCCTTCGGTTAAGCGATCTAGTTAAACGGCTGTGACACTCCCGCGCTCTTTTGTGTGTGTTAGTGTGCTTCTTAAATCTTCCTCTCTCTGTATGCACTTTTTTATCTCTTTACCAATTCCTAAGTACAGGGTAGCAAACTGGATATCTATTTTCTGGTTAACCTCCCTGCTTTTCGCATCTCATTTATCTCTCTCTCCATCTCTTTCTTCTACAGTTTATGTTGTGCCAAAATATACTCATTATGATTAAGTGTCATATGTAGGTCGCCCACTCCGATAGCGCTCATGAGGTCAAGCCACGCCGCGAGCGTTTCAATCAGGCCCATGCTGCTTCAGTACATGCGTCTACCTATAGGGTCGCCTGAGGGGAGGTGTATCCATATCGCATCCTCAAGTATCAGTTATACCATAGTTTCTAAGGTTACAACGTATTAAACAAGCATACCTCGTTATTCTCAGCTATTGACACGGGCAGCGCAAACGTTAGAGAGTTTTAGAATAGGGGCCCAAACGTTTTGGGGCCCCAATGAAATAGCGTCAATACCACTGCGCATGCGCGAGACGCTAACTGCGTTTGGGTTTTGCGTTGGGCACGCTATTTCACCGATTTATAGCGGGAGCCCCAAAATCAGCCCCAAAACCTTTGCGTCAACAAGCATGGCGGCACCCATCGAAGCGAGGGCTCTCCGAGTACCAAACTCGGCTTGATTCGAGGTAACGCGTGAAGTTCTTAAGTTAGGAGAAGTGACTGCGGCTATCGCTTTCTCTCAACTAACGCGTGTAATGAAGATTGATTCATTAGACGCCGCTGATTACGAATTCGATTGTCGATTTCATGGCTCGTAGGCCTAACGTGGATTAGCTTGGCTGGTGAAGGCACATCAAGTTGGTTACTCAAAATTAGGTGCAACAAATCGCTTGCTGCTAATATAATAACCTCTCAATTGTAATTAAACGCAAAACCACGAAAGTCAAAATTACTCTTCCTATCTTAAAATGGTACAGTTTATTTTAATATTTATAATAGTTTTTCTTTGACACTGTAGTGGCGCTGCAAGCGCAAGACGCTATTCGCAAACGCGAAGCCCTAATCTAAAACTCTTCACTGTTGCATGCCCCAACGCTAACACCCGCAACGCTCTTTTGGGCCCCTATTCTAAAACTCTCTTATTGCTTTAAGGGAAATTTGGCTGTCGGCGCATGTCCGTGACCCTCAACTTTTCGAAGACACGAATTGGATAAACACATACGGTTTTCATCGGACTATGGTAGGAGAGATGGCGTTTTTACTGTTTCTGAGGACTTTCTTTCTGCTTCACCAAACTTAAATTCAATTTAAAATACATTCTATGGTTTTGGGTGTCCAAACCTCGATCGCATTATGGGCTACGCAGTAGCGGGATACTCGGGAATAATTTTGACCCCACGGGATTTGAACATAGACAAATGGAGATAAGGCAGGCGCAGAGGCGTACCAACTATTTCTCGAGTGGGGGGAAGGGGGGGGGGGGGGCAAACCGCAGATCTGACTCTTTCTCTCCATATATACAGGGTGTTTCAGCGCACACTTTCAAAAATCTTTAAAGGTTGCCTGTGGCAGATAGCACAATTCTAGTTCTTGAGATGGTCTACTCGAAGAGGCGGACATTACTTGCACAAGAAATTGAGACGCATAATCGACTAATTAACAGAAATTCACTAATTAAAATTTTAACTGATTACCTGACGGCCCATATTTCAATTTACAAATTGTAGCCGTGGAGTTCGCAAGGCGGATCCACTTGGAACGAATTCTCGGGATGACAGCAGTTTCAAGATATGAATTCCCGGACCTTGCGGAGAAATGCATTGGCGTTACAGTTAGGTTCTCAAAAAAACGTCGTTTTATGCATTGAAACACAAAATTAACTGGAACGCCAATGCATTTGTCCCCAAAATTCGGAAAATATTATCTCGAAACTGGTGCCACCCTGAGAATTAATTCCAAGAGGATCCGCTTTGCGAACTCCACAGCTACAATTTGTAAATTGCAATATGGGCCCTCAGGTAACTAGTTAAAAACTTAATTAGTGAATTTTTGTTGATTAGTCGATTATGCATTTCAATTTCTCGCGCAAGTAATGTCCGCCTCTTCGAGTAGACCAGCTCATTAACTAGAATTGTGCTCTCTGCCGCAGGAAACCTTTAAGAATTTCTGAAAGTGTTCGCTGAAACACCCTGTATATATATATATATATATATATATATATAATAATTACTCTTATATTAAGTGAAAAAGCCTGGAATTGCATCTGTCAGGTATTTTTAGTTGCCACAATAGACCAATTTCTCAAACACATGGTGAACCATCCAGGCCCGAAAAATTATTTGAATTTGTATTTATTTCTTGTCGCTATAAAATCTATATGTGATGCAGGGACAAGTGGCATTGAGTGCCCAGAGGTCCCTGATCCAACCCAGTAGCAGCAGTGGAGCTCACAAAAATATGCCCATTTGTTGCAGTCAATTTTACTAAATAAACAAAGAATTTTACTTGGTGTTTAAGTCTACAGCATAAATGTATTGCTAGTTAAGGTAATAGTACTGTCGAGGTTAAAGAGAACGAAGTACAATCAACATAAATTACTCTCAATACTAAAAAGAAAAAGACGATAGAGGTGTGCGAACTTGGTGAATTACCACCAGATTTTTAGTGAAGCTGTTTTTTTTTTTTTTTGAACAGTTGCACTAAATGTTTCAGTTTCCTGTAATTACATCGTATAATTTGAAAAGTTACCCGTACATTAGTGTTCCATTTTAAACCTTGTCCCCGTGTAATGCTTTGAAGCACTTCTTGCTGGAAATTTAAAAAGAATGTCGCAGTTTCACCCGAAAGGCGAAGCATCAATTCCGATAACAAATTAGTAGAGAGCTATACGGAGCAAGGATAGTCATTTACCAGCGGTAAAAACTTGGACATGCAGCAGCACCAGCAACGCGCAGAACTGTTGTCGACGCCGTCTGCGTTTTGCCCGCGTTCGCACAGAACGCGCGCGGCGTTGGTGACTGTTGCCTGTGCCTCTGGGGGCGGCTCGGAGGTTTTCGACGAGATCAGAATGGGACACTCGTCGAGCTGCGTTGGAAATCTTACCCACCTTCTCGCCTCGCAACATTTTTATATAAATACGCGTTTGGTACCGCAGCTAAACGTCGCCTCCCCTCCACGGCCTTTCGCGCGACGGGAAAAGTCGCGTTTGCTCTCTATATATGGTGATTGTAAAGGAGGAAACTGACGCTTAATTCTGTAGCCCTCCAGGGAGAACGGTGCATAACGCGCGTTTGCTCTCCGACGTGTGTTTGCTCCACGTGAAAGTGCGCGCCCCTCGCACCCTTTCACTCGCACATACAGCGTCCGGAGCGCAGCAACGACTTCATCGCCTGATGTCATACGGAACCTCACGGCGACGGCGACGTCGACGGCAGAAATCCGCTTTGGAGTGTTCATATAATTGCTATCGCAATAAAAAGCAGTAATTCATCAATACACATCTTACTTTGTCAGAAAATGTCATTATCTCCAGATATAAACAAGATGCCTTGTTTAGCTCACCGAGGACACCGGAGAAGCAACCTATAAGCATCCCGTATGGTGCACGGGAACAAATAGAAAAACAAGGGTTTAGTAATTATCTGCAACACTTACATTTAAAGCAGGAAAGTGAGATTTTCGCAACGCATTGCGCTTAAAATTCTCCCTATTTTCACGGAATTTCAAGTCCATATCTCATGCAATTGTTTTAGGAGTCGGGGAAAGTGGTGGTATGGCACCCTGGAACACTTCAATATGTAACTTTCTACAAAGGCTTGCAATGAACCTACACAGAAAAAAACATTTATCGCTCGTCACTCAGGATATTGTTTCGTACTTCGAATAAATATTAACACCGTGCCCCACACAGTTTACTGAGGATACCGGGATCAACAACTAAATGCCGTGTATAAAGCATAACAACTGGGGGAAAGCGAGTATTCAGTAGCGGTTTTTCGAGTACGTAAGCAACCACCGCAGTTCAAATTTTTGGAACACGGCACAATAAGGTGCTCTTCATTTCTTCAAAATATAAAATATCTGCTGTTCTTGCTCCAGCCGGGAAACAAGTAGTAGGCTAGCCCTTATTCAGAAACGGCATGAAAATGAAATCGATAAAAGCAGTAGTGACATAGGCCTTTAGAAAAAATTCAGTCAATGTTCTATTGGCACTGAAATGGCTCTGCACGTTCTACCGAGGTCACTTTCACGAACATACCACCTCGCAGACCCTGATGTAATGTCATCAGGGTATCATGAAATAATTAATAAATAAATATACGATAAGTCGTGGTTACACAAAGGAATTCGGCAGTTGGACCTGTAAGTGGTTTGATTAGATTTTTGATGGTGATAAGATATATATTTATACTTCAACGCTACGTAGACTATTTCTGGACGGAGATTCAACAGCTCCAGCATTTGATAATCCAACGATTTCATGCAGTAAGGCGCACCCATCGTTGGGCGCCGCTGATTAAAATACTTTTTCGGACCTCTACCCTCGCCCGAAGGTTAAATATATGAAGCCCATTGTTTTGTTTTTTCAAGTATGGTTAGGCGGTAATTTGTATCTGCGGGAACTGTCCAGCGGCAGGACTTCTGCGCAATGCAAGCGTGTATGGCGAATCTCGAGCGTCGCCCGCTACAGCGCGTCACGAGGAGACAATACTCGCTGCCCAAACCGGGGATACGTAGTAAAGAAAAGCATTATTAACGTGGTGACTCTATTAGGAAATAAAATGTAGCTTCACCTGCAGTGTTGTTGGACTTTCCACTGTGTAGTCGAAAGTGCCCGCTTTCGAAAGTGGGGGGGGGCAAATGGCATACTTTGCCCCCCCCCCCGCTTTTGACAGTGGCGGGGCAAGTGCCCCCTCTGCCCCCCCCCCCCCCCCGGTAAATACGCCTATGGGCAGGCGGGTATCTAGAACCACGAGAAGCACGCCTTCGTACTACCTAAGTAGCGTTCCCTTGGAATGTGTTAATTGCGAGAAGCACCTAGGCGCCCACGTCACAGGTACTTGGTCACTACTGGCCGAATACATTACTGACAAAGCTAACTGCATTCTCAGCCATTGACGTCGTATACCTTCTCCTGGTGCACCGAAGAACATTCTGTGGCCCTAGTTGGTGGATACTTGACAAATTTTTGAAAGCGCAAACAATAGACACGGCACAAAAGGAAGGTCAAACACAGGACAGGTGCTTGTCCTGTGTTTGAATTTCCTTTTGTGCGGTGTTTCTTCTTTGTGCTTTCAGAAATTTCTCAAGTACTGGTGCACCTTTCTTACAAGTGATTCTTTACTACACATTTGGCGTTGCAAGAGCATGCTACAGCCGTATGGGAATCCTGTCATGACGATCTAGTGACTGTCATTGAGCTTATCCGGAACAACTTCGTTCGTTTTATATTCTCTACTTACAATAGAACTACGAGTGTCACTCCTATGAATGCTACCCTAGCACTTCCCCTTTAGCATGACTCATAAAGGATTCCCTCTTAACACTGTCCCACGTGTTCTACTACCAATGTTTTCTACATGATCAACTAACGATTCATGCACGGTACCTATCTCACCGTGTTGATCATCATGACAAAGTAGCTATCCCGTCATGCAACACAATTGCCCTTTTCCAGTGATTTGTGCCTCGTATATCGCAGGAATGGAACTGACTTCCAGCTCATATTGTCTCCATTAAAAATACTTATCTTTTATAGAAGTTTTAGCTACCGTTTATATTTAGGAGCCCCTTTGTATAATTCAACAATTTTCTCTTTATTTCCTTTAACAAAACCCCTTCTTCTGTGTAATACCACTACCAACTCTTGGTACAATAATTAAATGAGCAAATAAATATTAATTTCAAACCGTTTCGTTTATACCAAACTCTTTCGTTGACAATGATCAATTAGGAAAGCTGAAAAGCTTTTTCAAGCCAGAAGGAAGAAATTTAAGCCAATCCATGTACTACCCCGCGTTTGCATACTGGCTGAACTGCCACCATACATGCAACTACCTGCCATTTCCATAGAAACGAGCTCCAGAATTCGCTGTGGTTATTTTTGAAGGGAGATCATGAATTCAACGACTACAGATGCCGACATCCATGGGAAGGCTCTGGCCATCAGTTTCGCTACCTGGCTGCTCACGCTCTTGGACGCGGTGGTTGGACGCCGACCTGAGACATTGTGAGAGCGGGTGCTGCGAAGTATTGAACCTTATCCAGAAGGAAATTAGGTAGGAAGCTTTAACTACCGCCTATTCTACAAATTCCTCCAGGAAGTCAATGTACTTTCATTTGCAGAGCCTTTTAGAGTCTCTGCAAATGAAATTCTTCAGTTTCCTGGTGTGACTAAACATTTGCAGCAGTAGTTGCTTCCAAAACACTCCCAAATCACTGTACCTGTAGGCGTATTTTGAAATTATGGAAGTTGTGATAGTCAAAAAGAGCCACGTTAGGCTAATAAGGTGGATGGGGCATCACTTGCAAACCAAAGACAGTAAGTTTTCCTGTAGTTTCATCTTCATCGTGTGACAAAGCATTGCCATGCATTAGAATGACGCCTTTAAAGAGCTTTTCTTGACGTTTTCCGAGAGTTTTTGCCTCAATTTCATCAATAAAGTCCTGTAGTCGTTTAAATTTATAGTATCATCCTGTTGGAGACAGTCCACCCGCAGAATGTCCTTGTTATTTCAAAAAAACGTCATCATTGGCTTCTGCGCCAACCATTGCACATGGAATTGATTTCGCCTGGGAGAACCACTCTGCCTCCATTCCTTAGACTCTTCTTTTGTGGTGAGATCGTAACCGAACATCCATGTCTCATCACCAGTTACCATTTTGTCTAGGAAGCCTCACTCATTTTTTGCTCAATGTTCCAAAATAGTCACCGATGTCTCGGCAAGCTTCCGCTTTTGTTCCGTTGTCAAACGTTTCGAGATCCACTTTGCTGCAACTTTCTTCATTTTCTAGTCAACGTGAAAATGGTACTAACTTAATTAAAAATACGTTGATGTTGTTTGTACGCGTACGTTATCATGGTTAGAGCTGCGTACACATCGAACAAGTAAACCACTTCAAATACTTAGATATGTAAAGCGTACGCCTTCTGCTGCTCCTAAACACATGATGCTACAATTCTACAAAACACTGATTTGACCGATACTTGGGTTCGCCTCTGCTGTTTGGTGCGCTTTCAACCAGTGTGATGCTTATGAAATCGAGTCGGTGAAGGAAAATTCTTGGCGCTTTATATTCTGCAGATACGAACCTTACTTCTCACTCTCTGTTGCTCTTCCTTCCTCGAAAATGATACCACACTAAGGGCGTCGCGATGTAGGCCCTCTAAAATTCTTGTCTAATAATATTACTTCTTCCTATCGACTATAAAGCTACACGCACTTAACATTCGCTAAGAAAACTTCTACCATACAAAAGTTACCACGGAGCATAACCTAAGGCCTTCCTACAAACGCGTTAATAAATTGAAATGAAGCTTTTATTCTAGAACAACTGAGCTTTCAAATTCCTCCCCCGGTAGGAAAGTGTGCGTTCTCTTCCTATTGGGGTTTTTATTTCCGCACTTGATGCTACTCTGTCATGTTCAAGTATCTAACCTTTTTTAACATTCCTTTCGATGCTCGTTGCTGTACCGCACTATTTGAATTTTCTGTTGGATCCGATGCTGCTGTTATATCTATTCTAGGGCTCCACTATGTGAAATAATTAAATTAGTAAATAAAATCATTTCACGTGATATTCCCAAATACTGGGTGTGTTCGCTAACACGAGCCAAACATTAAATAATCCCTGTGTGTTTACGAGAATGAAACCAGCTTAGCGTTGTTCACCGTTCTCTTCAGCAACTGAGAGTATTTTTTCACTATTAGATTAGGTAATTATTTACATTTAAGAATTAGCCAACATTTAAATTGCTTTTTGAAACGCAAGATGTCCAATTTTCCACAATTACAGGCACCGAAGAAGGCATGTGCTTCTTACTTTCAACACCGAAATGGTCAGTTTTAAATTTAGCAGCCCAACCTTTAACAGTAGCGTATGAAGGGTCACGGTCATCCAAACTTTGCGACTTCATTATGGGTCTGCTTCCCACCTTTGCCTTGGAGAAAATAAGCCTTGTTTATGATACTATATTTTGGCGCACTTACCTTTTTTGTAAGTTCGGCCATGTTCACTTTGCACCTGAAAAAGAAAAAATAAGCATAAAACATAGGCAGGTAATTTTTGCACCGACGACTATAGACAAATTGCCCAATGTACCCGGCAATTCGCAGCTACCTACATTAATTTCCTGTGTGGGTAAGGCTCAATACTTATCACCATCTGCTCATCGCACATTGAAATAGGAGCAACTTGGCAACCCGCATCATGCAGCTGTCATCTGTGTCTGTGTCACTCACTCGAGGTAACACGCAAAAGACTGACGAACGCGCGTCGTCTTCAATGATAATTTAGGAAAGATTGTGCAGCCCTCCCACAATGACAGCCTCACACTTTACCCCCAGCCAGCGTAACCAGGCCTAAAGAGGCCTGAGAGGAATGCTGAAGAAAAGCTGATTATTTCTAGTTAACGTACACGCACATAGGGCAAAAAAGACGGATTCACTTGAAAGCCTTCCACACATGAAAATTTGGTGCTTCCACCTGGCTCCATATTCTGCACCGTAAATGGTTTCATGCCACGCTGCGTCTACCTGCTATACTGTGAACTGAAGTCATCAGTCGTGGAGGCCTTCATTACTTCCCGCGTAGATGTTCGCCTTCACTGTTATTCTCTGTCTCGTTTAAAAGTGATTTGCACAACCAAACTTTATCCGTGGGCTCAGCAAAAAGCAAGAAGTAACTACTCCTTCGCCGACACAAACGCTGCCGGCACTCGCCATCATTAGCGTGCTCGATAACGCCTGTAATTGGGAGGGAATAGTTTATGATAACTTAAACTTCCTTTTTTTTTCAATGTCCAGGGCTTCCATGGTTTAGCGTCCATCGGTTGGGTGGTCGGTCGGTATCTCAGAAAATGGGACACAGTAAAGCGGCTTATAGCACGAGCGTCCTTCGCAAGAAAGGCTAAATGGTTTCATTCGCTAATTAAACTACCGTATTTACTCGGACACAGCTCGAACACGAATATAGATTACCCTTATACATCGAACTCACGCAGATGTAACAAAATAACAATTCGGATTCAGGTCAACCCATATCTTTTTAGAAATACTAAAAAGACTGAACATGATGCACCGTTATTTAACATTATCTCGGCTACTGAATCTCGCTAGTCGATGCTACAAGTTGCATCTTCGTTGGAACTGCCAGAGAAGTCGTACTCGTCGGAGGCTTCGCATTCGTCCTCGGCGCACCCGACATTGGCCTCAATGCCGTCGAATGCGTTGGATAAAGAGCATCTCTTAAAAGCAGTCTGAGTAATCTTCAGGGTGTCTTTACGGAGGGCGCGATAGAGGAACTCCGTTAGCTGGGTGGTTTTGCTAGCTTTGTTGGCCTATCTAGGTCGAAATTCTTTGGTCACGATTATAAGTCGACAGCTCATTTTGGTGAACATCTCCTTTAAAAAAAAGGAGGGCGACCTATATTCAAATAAATACGGTAACTACTCAACTTCGCTCCTTAATTATAAACTTTACAGCACAAAGGGCTTGGCCTGACAGTGCCAACGTGGGAGCGGCCCGTCTCGGCTTAAGTCGAGCCTCCAGAACTCTTTAAATAAAGTTTTCGTACACACACCGCACAAGTTTGCAGTACAAAGTGCAAAGCAATTATCACAAAGGTTCAATTCCGCGTTTATACATTTCTAAATGGTCATGAGCCCGAAATGACTGGCGTCAACCTAATCTCTCAATTTACTAGATTGTGCGCGCACACCGCGAAACGCGGCTCACTTTGCAACTCCCCTTGTAACGTAGTAGGGTGGCGTAAAATTTTAAAGCTTGGCAATACCACGCGACAAAGCAGTCTGTCTCATCCCTGCTGCTGAAATGATATGCTACCAATGGGGCGATATTCAAAGCTTCAATTAATGAGAATCAGCCTGTGGGAAGAAGGAAGTGCATCAACGACTTCATTTCGCACTAAGTTTTTACCACGCAGAGGGGTTAGACAGAGAGCAGTGCTTTGTGGCGCCGCGGCATAATCAGGTAAATTGAAAAAAATCTGTGGCAGCAGTAATTTCGGTCTACATGGCCATTTTCAAATCTATAAGCACCAGCAGAAGTTTATGGCGATTTCCTTGGATTTTACATTTTAAGCATGCTGCGTATAGTTTGTAATTAGGAAGTGTAGGGTTTTCGCCCACGTCCTATGTATCTGCTCCAGCAGCAAAGCCAATGCGACTTGCACTGCGCGAGAACTTGCTTCAAATGTAGGCGCTGACCGCATACATTTGCGCCAATTATAAAACTTGCTATAAACGTGAAGCTATAAGAGAGGCTTGTGAGCAGTGCGCCGGTGGATTGTCTGAAACCGAACGAAGCGCGTACCGTTCGGACCGTCCCACAGTTTCGTGTAGTTTATCTGTCCCGGATGTTTGCTTGTTTCGGAGACAAGCAACCTGGACAAGGCATCGGCATCGGTGAGCAGCGGACCAGGGCGGGGTGAAATGACGACATCAAATCGTTGCAGGTAGTTCGCCCTCCTTGCAATGCGTCCTACTGGTTGTGTCATATCAAGAAATTATGTCAATGCCTGATGGTCAGTGAAAAGTGCGAATTTGGCTCTTTATAGGTAAGTTCAGAAGTACTAAACGGCTTTCAAGACGGCCAGTGCTTCTTCTTCGGTGGTGTAGTGTTCACTTCTGCAGGATTCTATGTATAGCTGTAGTATTCCACCAAATGGTGCCTTTGGTCGTCAGGTTGGTTTGAGAGCTTTTGATAGAGCACTACCCCAGTTGCACAATGCAATGCTTCAGTGTTTACACAAACGGTTGAGAGAAGTCATGAATGTGGAGAATAGGGTCGGATGATATAAGCCTTACTAGTTCATGGTAGGCGCTTTCACACTCCTCATTCCACAGGAATGGTACGTCTTTCTGCATCAGTCCTGTGAGGCATCTTGTCTTGACTGCATCATCTCTACTAAAGGCTCTAAAGTGACCAGAGAGGCCTACGAAGACACGCAGACAATGTTCATCGGAAGGCTTCACCAACTTCAAAATTCTTTCAACGGATTCCTGCTTTGTGCTTTTGGTACAGCCGTCAAAAGCCATGTCTACAAATACTACATTTCCTTGTAAGAGCGCACTTTTCTTAAAGTTTACTTTGAGTTGTGCAAGGCTGATGGCATCGAAAACTTGTGAAATGTGACTTTTATGTTTTGTATCTGAGAGAACGATTATGTCTTCTATATAAAGGTTGCTAAAGCTGCGCAAATATGATTTCAGGAAGTCATTCATGGTCTTTTGAAAGTATGATGGGGAATTCTTCCATCGGAAAGGAAGTCGATTATATTGCAACAAGTCAGACGGCGTAGGATCAAGGGAATCTGCCAAAAGCCTTTGCAGAGGTCGATCCGTGAAAGGCAGTAGCAGCCACCGGTTTCATCGATAATGGTATCAATTTTTGGCATCGGTAAAGGTATTAACACTTCTTGGCGGTTTAGAACCCCATAATCGGTTTAAATATGAAAAGTCCATCATCCGCCTGCATCTGCGATGGGTTTAGGCGAATTAAACGATGAAACTGATGGACGGATGATGTCGGCATCCAACATTGTTTGCAGCTCCTTTTTCAAGCAAGCCTTCTTGTCTCTTGACATACTGTATGGGGCTTTCCGAACCACTGTTTGGTCTACGAGTTCAACGGGAACTGCATGTGACTTCATCGCCAGGGGATAGTTTTTTATGTACACGATTTTTGAATACTTTGCTTTGATGTCTTCTTTACAGTGAAATAACCTTAGAGGGCTTGGAGTCTCTCCGTTTTCTGTCAATTTAGTATTTTCTTCAGTCAAAACCATGATATTTTAATAAAGGAAAATCTTGAGCTTTTTCATGTCAGGGCGAGACAGAAGGAAGTCATAGGTGACGTCGGGTATTGCCAACACGTCATTCTTTACGCAATGTCCTTGAAATTAAATGATCACAAATGCCCACATATAGTGGGAGCTTTGTGCCACATCGTTGTCTCTCTTTCGTTGCTTAAGTGCAGCGTGCTTCAAGCAATACATATTTTTGCAACTGCGCTGAAGATACCCGCTTTTCATGTTTTAGTCATGTATAGAGTACTTGTCGCAGAATTCTTATTCTCTCTTAGCATATAGAACGGCGCTTGCTTGACAGCCATTCTTTTTGGAGAGATACGTTATAGTCATTGTAAGTCGTTGTGAAAGAGCAGAGAAATATACATTAGACAAAGGAGCGTCTACATACAATAGCTTTGCAGGCTCCAGTATAGCTCAACGTATGCCTCTGTTACTCTACATACGTCTGCACACGCGAGGGAAGTTTTTTTTTTTTTTTGGCGGCACGTTGGCCGCTTGCATGTTGGCCAAACAACTCCCGAAGTTGAGTCTTACACAAGCTCCAGCTCGTGATGACCTCTTCGTTGTTGTCGAACCAGGCCTTCACTGTTCCCTTCAGATAAAATAAGACGTTCGCCAGCATCAAGGTAGGGTCCCAACTGTAATGTGCGCTGGCGCACTCATAGAGGCTAATCCACTCGTTGAGTGGATTCGCCACCACCGTCACGGCCGCCTGGATCGGCGCGCACGCCGATTTCGGCGGCCATGACACCGTGGCTGCGGCACATGCGATGG
Source organism: Dermacentor silvarum (assembly GCF_013339745.2). Taxonomy (NCBI): domain Eukaryota; kingdom Metazoa; phylum Arthropoda; class Arachnida; order Ixodida; family Ixodidae; genus Dermacentor; species Dermacentor silvarum. The sequence goes on from NC_051154.1 coordinate 430,279,004, forward strand.
CCGCAGCTCAGGGGCCCATGGGGCGTGGCTACAGCGAATACGACCTGGTCGCGCCGCCGTTGGGCGGAGTGTCCAACACCTATATTTCTTACACCGTATTTTAGACACAGGTGGCCGTTAAACCGAGACTGCGTTTGCTTTTGTTGTTGGTACTTTCACTCTCAATTTTTAGGGGAGAGTTTTTCCGCGCGGACGCCATAAAATCCCGAATCCTAAGCGTAGATAGCATCGCTGTAAAATGAAACTGAAACTGAGATTATAGCCTCCCAGATTCGGCGGTGCGCCTGGACCTAGCCGCTAGGTGCGCTGAGAGGCAAAGTGGGCTGTAGGATCCTACGGGAGTGTACACTCTTTACCATTTACTATATTACTCTATAGTGAGCACAATGTGATTGATGATGATGATGATGATTTATTGGCATCGGCCTTTCAAACGGGATGCTAATACTCTAAAAGTCTCTTGCTTATCTCGACTGCCGAGCAGTTGATGATTCCGTCCGATTTAAATCAAAGCGCTTCTGGAAGGTATATGTTACCTATATAAACGAGTCTCACTGGGTGAATCCCTTCGCATTCCAATAGGATGTGCTGAGTGGTCTCCGGATTTTTGCTGCAGCATACACATGCCTCAACTTGTGTTGAATATTTGGTCTGGTGTATTTGTGACCTTAGGCAAGCTGCTCGAACTTCAAATATCAAGGGACTGCCCTTTGTGTTATCGTACAGATTTTCCCTTATAATTTCTTTCTTCATAATCTCGTAATTCTCCATGGTCTTTTTTGTTTCCATTAATTGCATCCAATTCGCTGTCTCTGTTTCTCTCACTTTCTTTCTGATGACACCTGGTTGTCTATATACACTTTCAATTACCCGTACTTGGTTGTCATCTTTCTTGAGCTCTTCCTCCATTATGTGCCCACGCTTTTCAGCTACAGAAACTTGGGCACTTTAGCCGCTCATATATTTTGATGCATGTTCCTGAGTCCTTCTTCAAAACTAATTTTGCTTTGCGCTTCCCTCACTTCAAAAGAGGCGCAATGAATGTCAACCTGCACTGCCTTATATGGGGTCGTACCGTGCACCCCGAAAGCCAACCGGCCTACCGATCTTTGGTTAACTTCCAAGTGCGACAAGATGTCCGATTTTATGCAGAGAGTGGCATTTGCGAACGTTAATTAGCGCTGGCACCATTACCCCTTTCCAAATTCCACGCACCACCGTATACTCATTGTGGCCCACAGTGACAGTGCTCTGTGTTTCATTATTGCAGCATTCCGTTTCCCCCCCCCCCCCCCACTTTTTTTCCAGATTATCTTGGTGGTTGCTTGAGTAAGTCTTTCCTTCGTTTGCGACTTGTTGTTGACTTGCTGTTGAATACAGATCACGTAATAACTCGTCTCTTCATTAAAACCATAATTCCCGATTTCTCTGTGCTAATGTTAAGGCCTAAATTTGTCGCTGCGTTGCCATAGATATTCAAAACTGTCTGTAAATCTCTTGCATTTTTCGCTAGTAACACTATGTCGTGCGCATGCATCAGTCCGGGGACCTTCTGTTGCACCTTTTGTCCATTACGCATGTGGGATAGAGAAAACCCTAGTTCACTATTTTCCAGTCATCTGTCAATGCCCTTAACGTAAAGCGTGAACAACAATTGAGACAGATGGCATCCTTTCATCAGTGCGTGGTGTACTTCCACCACTTCATTACATTTTCGGCCTTCCCGTACAACTCGTATTCGATTGTCTGTATAGACCTTCCTCATCAGGCGTCAAGCTTGTCCCTCAGCAGCTCTACGAAAACGTCATTTATGCCTTCGTGTTTAAGAATATCATTTAACAATTTGCTGTCTACGTTGTCGTAGGATACTCTGATATCTAGAAATGCTATCCATGAAGGCTTATTCTGAGCTTCTGAAATCTCTATGCACTCATAGTAAAAACACATCTTCTAAGTTCCCGCCTGGTCTGAATCCCTTCCGTAGTTCCCCCAGTATATACATCAAGTAGAGCAGCGATTGCACGGAAGTGACGGGAAGCACACCGCCGTCACTAATCTGCACCTTGAGGTTCATGGTTCATCTATAGACACTTTTCCCAGCGCTACCGCGGGCGCCGCCATGCTTGAACCCATGGGGACGCCAGCACAGGGTTTCATACCATAACTACTAGAGATAACTGTGGTGCTAGCCTCTACGAGATCTGCAAGCGGGATGGTTCAGCCATCTTGAAAATGATAGTTAGTTTATTGATTTGCTTAAAATTATTCCTTCTGGCTTCAAACGGCTTCGTGACTTTGTAAACTCAGCATTTCAAACAAAGTACTGTGTTAGAAATAATTAAATAGGCACCCTTAGAATTGTCCGATGGCGGCATTCTAATACTGGACGTTAGTGCAGAATCCCGGCCGATATTCAAGCCACGGACGCAGGCTTCGACAAGCGGCATAGAACAAACACCCTTATGAATTTCTCGGGGGCCTTGAGACGCTTGGCGTTTTTCGATGTGGTCACTTCGACAGGCTGAACTGCTGCAATTAGTAGTGATAATGCTTGTTCATAGGGTCTTCTCCATTTACACAAGTATAGACTGCTTTGAAATTTAGGACAATGAAAGCAAATAAAATGTAATACGCAAACCCACAAGAACTTCTCAAGCAGCAAGCATGAAGATCGGACATATCCATGTACTATGTATCATTATCCATACCGAATGAACGATCTAAGCGCCAGAGTTCGCTCTAGTCATTATTGTAGGAAAGTTTGTGGCACAAACTATTGGTAAAATACGGCAGTCTTGTTTTCATGAGCCGAGTATAAGCTTGATAAGTAATCATTCCAAAGAAAGCTACGCACCACGTGACAATTCCCCATTAGGGAGTTTCTGCCGCAATTTTTTTTAACTTTGCTATCACTACAGTTTTCTATGATGAACTATGTTATAGAATATTTTTAAGAATATACGAAATTGGGCGATAGAACCAGACCGTAAATGAAACCAGATGTACAAGTGAGGGTAAAAAGCCAAAAATGATAAAACTGCAGCATACTAAAAACAAAATAAATAAAAATTGAATATAAAAGTACCAATACGCGCTCATCAGAGACAATACATGCGTAATAATGGCACAACAGTACAAAAAAAGTGCAGAAAAAGTGGTTGAAATTGCGGTCTTACTCGCAATTTATGCAATTGTTTGAACATAGTAGCAGGGTCCTTCAATACTTTTCTCCTGGTCATGAAACTCCCGCGTAACGCTATGGGAGAGCTTCATATAGCGCCCGCAGTTGCGGCGTCGCGGTGCTGGCGTCGCTAGAAGGGCGACGGGGAAGGCGGGCGCTGCCGCCGGAAAGCGGAGTGTCGGCGCGACGTGCTGTTGTGCGTGTTAGTTTTTTGTTTCGCCTGAACGGGTCTCTCCATGTAGTGACATCGACACTTCGTAATTCACCATAGCAGTGATTCCTAACATTTGTTGTGAGCCAGGCTGCCGCTCCGGATACAAGGGCGTCGACGAAAAAGTCTCCCTATTCTGTTTACCAGCCAACCCGGAACTACGCGACAGGTGGAAGCGAGCAATCCCGCAACAAGAAACTGCTGGGTTCCCGTTTGAATCGAAGTACTTTCGCGTCTGCGAAAAACATTTTGATGCCGGAGACATTGTTCCTGCGGACGTGTCTACAGTGAATGGAAACGTTGTGTCACTGCCTCGCGATCGACCCAAACTGGCAGAAGACGCTATTCCGAGGATTTTACAAGGCGTATCTGTGTACTTGTCTAAGCCCGAAGAACGTTCGCATGCACCGAAACGGTGCACACTTGCAAAAAGGCTGCGAGCGGTATCTTCAAACTGCGCTGAAGCCGAAGTTGCGGCCCTCGCAACTGCAGACGTCACCGATGCAGCCGAAGAAGAAATTCACGGTAAGTCTGGTGCACACCTTTGGAGTGTGCTACTTGCTCACTACACAGGCAAACTGGCATCACTCTCATTACGATATTCGTTCTTGGTCACTCTTTGCAGATGAAGTACGAACTGTAAATCGCCTTGGCGGTGCTGATGCAGAGTGCTTAACTGAGCACGCCATTTGCTTTGCCTCAGAGCTGCAAAGGGTGAAGGACCAACTTCGCAGTGTGAAGCAACAACTTCATTCGTGTCAGCAGAAGCTCGCAAAAGCGGTGGCGCAGGCGATTGAAAAACGTGGCATGAAGGAAACCATTCAGAAGCTATCGGGCCGCGAGATGCTCATTATAGATCAGTGCATCATGAAGGCAAACATGAAGTCCGCGAATTCAGTGCGGTAAGCCCCCATTCCTGATGTTTTTTTTGTCTTAGTTTTTTTTCATAAATCGCGACAGTGTCTGTATTTTAGAGGTTTACTTGAAGCGCGGCATTTGCAATGAACGTGCTTAGTTTTGGCTTAATGATCCAAACGAAAAAGTGATAGCACTGACTAAAATGAAGATGGGCCGCGCCCACTCTTAAAAATGCAAGATCTCTTTCAGCATAAAGAACCTATTGCTAACCAGGTAAACCTTTTAATAACACACACCAAAACAACTTGCAGAGTAGCTGTGCACTGTATAGAAATGTGATAATGATTGTCTAACCATTTGATGCTAATGGGCATACACGTCTCGTTTTAAATGCAGTGAAGATCTATTATGCTTTCTGGTGCTTAAAATTTCACACTCTTGTCATTTACTCAGTGATAGAGCAAGATATTTGTGTTTCAGATTGATACCCTGGCAGTTCTTTTGGACGATATACTACGGGAGCCGGCTGAGTGCATGCAAGATATCAATCGTCCGGAGTCAATGAAGGACTGCATTTTGGACTACCTTGGTGGCTAGATTGCAAGAAAGTTTGATAAAATAAGCTGCAAAGACAGCCTCCAAACGCTGAGGAGCACCTCCCAAAAGCCAAGTGCACTGGCCGAAATAAAGACTAGGGGATTTTTGGAAGTGCCATCAGACCAGGTGCTTTGCCCTCTGCAAATTGTGGACGAGCACCTAGAAGTGTGCACCGTGGACAATACATATAGCCTGTGCCAATGTCTACATGGACATTGTTGAAGACATCCTGCTGGACGACCGTACTTCCTCGGCCAGTTTTGGCTGCGCAACACATTTTGTACGAACTACCGCTCAAGTTGTGCACTCAACCCCAGCAATTCCGGACATCGCCTTTAGTTCACAGCTTTCACACCACGTGGCGTACGGACCTTTAAGATTCGAAATTCGCGCGCTGACGCACGAAGTGTACTGGACGATGACAGAATACACGCTTTAACAATACAAGAAAAATAAAAAAGGACCACGCCAACAGCTTTCACCGTCGAGCATGGACGAGCGCGAATCAGGAATAACTGATCTGATAACCGCCGCGCGTATAAGACGAGCGGCCAGCTAGTCTACTGTGAATCAGCAGTTTTGCTGCTATTGATAGTCGTTTAGAGGCTCAGCCCCGCTTCGAGAAGGCGGGTGCAGAATCTTGAAAGAGCGGCCTCCGCCTCCCCCCCCCCCCCCCTCCTTCCGTCCATCTTTTCCTCGTCCAACTTTTTGTCCGATCGAATCAAAAAAGCAAAAATGCCCTTTTGTCGCTTCATTTCTCGAAAGCTGATTCTAAAATAACAATGTAAGCTTGCTAAATGGTCGCGATGGGCGCATGTTTCAGGATATGCATTCGCATGATTGACACCCTTAATCTCGGTTGGCTTCAGTTTACGAGTCCATTTGCGCATTTGTGTGCAGGTGCCTGATCGAGTTATGTTCACTGCCATGGAATTTCTGTTTTTCGAAGGCGAAAGCCTTAGGTGCATGGCTATATTTTCGGTGCCATTGGTGTCAGTTTTCCTTGGCGAAACCGAGCCAATACCGAAAATGGCCGACACCGCAAAGAGTAAAATCACGTCAACAAAAGCTCGGATTGACGTCAGTTTTCTCAGGGAGGTTCCTGTGAACAAAGTAAATTAGTGGCTTTGTAAAGAAAATTTGCTACATTTCAGCCGAACACCTTTTCTAAATTCTTGGTAAGCGACGGGTGTAAATGCAGAAAATCATCTGTAACTGGTCAGTGTTGAAAGATCTGCTTCACTGCACAATGGAGTAGCCAGAAATTTTGTTCGGAGAGGGGGGGCTCACGTTGCAGCGTGGCCTCCTCCTTATAGAATTTGTCGAGGGTTCAAATACACCAATAATAACTGCATTGTCATTGCCAATGTCATTGTATATTAGAGGCTGCAAATAAACTACCGAATACTACCCACTGTCAAGTAAAATATGTATTTTTTCATAAAAGAATATATTCGTATGTCCCAAAAATTGTGGCAGAAATAACTGATATCAATGCTTTCGCGTTTTTTTTTGTCTATTTAATCAGTAAACAAAATATCACACAAACGTTAGAGCATCAGAATATCATAGAATTCCAAACCAGCAAAGCAGTGCATACAGTTGGCGCGAAAAATGTAAAGGACATGAAAAGAACAAGTTGGGCACAAATATTTTGATAAATCTTTGTCATTAAAGAACCTTGTTTACTTTTTTGTACAGTCGCGAGCAGAAGTTTGGAGACCATGGCATCAGCAAAAAATTTAAATATATTCAAGCGCAGCTGCACGGCCCCGAATTGGCTTAATATGTTGTATTGGTCCATCACGCGCACGTAGGCTTGCGCTCTTGATTTCAGCCGGAATGCCCAGGCTGCGAAGGAAAAAAAATAAAATCGTGGCAGCAGAGAGGCTCGGCCTTTCTGTACCGACGTGGGAGCGGCCCGCTACGTGCTGACGCGCGTTCCGAGGGACCGTAATAAAGCTTTATCATACCATCATACCATCATACCTTTGGTCCACAAACTTTTGCTCGTGACTGTACATATGCAACGGCCAGGGAAAAACCTCAATGGCGCTGTCCTTCGTTGCAATAGATTGCGCATGAGCAGTTGTTACCGGTCGTGTATTGTAATTATACCGATAATATAGTCGCAGCAGTGAGTACATATAAGAAGCAGGAGTTCTGCAAGATGTAGATTAGAATTGCGAACATATAACGGAATATACAAATGCGAAGATACAAGTTGATAAAAGGCACAAAATTGTCACTGGTAACAAAATGCACTGTTTGTATACACAAAGCCTCGCAACAAGATGTTTAAATATATGTATAAGTATCCAATAAATCCACGTATTTAAGCAAACGTCCCGGCAAGAACAAAACTATGATCGCAGAAATCGTGATATGTTCTAGAAGGACCGCCTGTTGGGCTAGTTGGTCTAACATAGTTACTTTCAGTTTGGCAGAACAGTTTGGTTCTCCTAGAAGCTGACAAGGAAGGTGGATTTGTTGTGATGCCGAAAGGCATGTTCAATGAAAAAACCCAAGCGGCAGTGGACAAGAACTTTGTAGCTGTTTAAAAAAAGTGCAGTGAGGGTTAAGACTAAGTTCATCAAATTTTGTAAGGACTTGGAATTGAATGATCTTGCTAGTGCTATTAGAAATAGTAAGGGGAACAGTCTGAAGGTTTTTTTTTTCTGCAAAAACACATAAGGCAGATGTCCCTTTCAGAACCATTGTGAGCGAAGGGAGGGCTTGGCAAAATAAGGTTAGTCAGTTTTTACTGAAGAGCCTTAAGTAATTCACGGTTGTTGATCCTTTCCGCGTGAGGTAATCTGAAGAAGTCGCTGAATATGTGAAACACAACGAGAGTATAGATTATGGCTTGTCTTTGGATGTTGAGGACTTGTTTTATTCAGTACCTCAAGATGAGCTTTTAGTTGCTGTTAGGAAGTGCATTGAACAGAGTGGCGAAAGCGATTTCCAAAACTCCGCTTGCTTGTCGGTTCATAATTTAACGCTTTTAGAATTTTATCTTAGTGTAACATTTATAGTTTTTAACGAGCAGCCTTTTCTGCAACGTAGAGGAATGTGTATTAGGTCTTGCGTGGCTCCGATTCTATGCGACATACTTTTAGCTGATATTGACAGTGCGCTTGATTTGGCCTTTAATGGGGGGAAGGTATTCAAAGTGCTTCGGTACGTCGATGACTTTTTAATTCCTTTAAAGAAAGAGGACGGTGTCACTGCCCTTGGGAGTATTTTAGATGTTTTTATTCAAGCTGGGCAGGGTTTGAGTTTCACTCATGAATTGCTTGGAACAGAGGGGTTACAATTCCTGGATCTCAGGCTAAAATTTAGTGTAGGCCATGTTTGCTGAGAGTACCTCCCACGGGTTAAGAAGTGTCTCCTGCCTTTGACTCTGCCCACTCTAAAATAGTAAAAAGGGGCATCGAATTACAATGTCTGCATGCTGCGCTCCGTAAGTCATGCCCGCATTCAATGCAGCATAGCTTTCCTAATCAGATTGGTCGCCTTTTAGCAGCGGGATTCCCTGAGTTGCTTGTTGTTCCGGTGGCCGAGTCTATCCTGCAGAGGGTAAAGAACAGAGCTGGAACGGAAAGGGCTGCGACCCAGCGATGGATGGCGACACCCGTACCCATGCCTTATATGCATCAGGTCTCGCACAACCTGAAGAAGGTCGCGAACAGGCATCGTATTCCTGTGGTCTTCACGGCTCCTAATAAGCTATCCAGGCTCTGCCCTCGAATTTGCAGTGACAGGAAAGGAGGTTGCCAAACCAGCCAAGATAGCCGCTTCGTGGGGTGTGCGACAGGAGTGGTATGCTCCGTCCCCTTGTTGTGCGGGAAGGTGTACATCGGCCAAACCGAACGGTGCGTAAACGACCGGCTCAGGGAGCATGCGCTAAAAGTTAAGAAAAAAAGGACAAGTATGCACATTTGGTTGCCCACATCATTACGTGTGGTTTTAAGTGTGATTAGGCACGATTTTATGAGACCACTATCTTAGGCAAATCAACAAACTACACGGCTCGAGTGGCTCTAGAAGCATTCTACATCCACAAGAACTCAGATATTTGTATAAGCGAAGCGTCAATTCTTTTGCACAGTGCCGAACTGAACTATTTGAACTCTGTTACCTGAGGGACATAGTACTGTTAACTTTTTTAGATTTCTTTTTATCACCTCGCATGGTAAAGGGGCGTGACACTGGTGTACGTGGTTCACCTTATAAATCGGAGGGTTTGTTGACTGAAATAAACAGTTGGTAGTAGCGCTCGTCCGCGTCTGTCGCGTCTTCGTGTGTGTTGTGCGTACTTTTTTGCGCTATGTCTGAAAGTAACTCGTGATATGTGCTTGGGCCATGCGGTGGTCGCGACAGCACCATATGGGTAGATAATAGAGGAATAATGCAAAAATCAGTACGAAAGTGTGTCATTTAACTGCCTGCAGAGCGGCGACAAATTTTCTGCACCCAAAATTAAGGAAGGGTATTGCTTTGGCTCAAAACAGAAGTAAAAGCGGCAAGCTAAAAAGGAAAGAAAAGACCAAACGAAAGCCACAGATGATGCGGCAAGTTGAACTATCCAATATCCGAGTGTGTTTGTTGGGAAGCGCCGCGAGGGCCGGCTTTCAATAAACAAGGTCGGTAAAAATTGGTTATTGATGCCCTCATAATTTTCGTATTCACACGATAGCTGTGATCATGATGCTGCCTGTTTGAATAAACGGCGATAATTTCTGCGGTTCTACAAACTAATGAACAGTCATACGTTTTCATAATTACGCGTTTATGGACCTGAAGGAACAGAACCTTTACTTGCATTGATTTTTGCCGCTTCCCTATCTAAAGGACAAACTTCACTCGGCGGGGAAGTTTAGTGAAGCGGTCAATGACTTCGGACACGTTGATGCCGACGTCTCTGTGGACGTCGGCATCCTTGTCGAGCCAGACCTTGTCCGCAAAAAAGAACCGCCTCAAAAATAGGCCGTTAACTTTCTTCTGTTTTCTCGTATTTTACTTTGCCTGCCTAACCATGTGTTCCTCAGACATTGTAGAGGGCAAGTAGTTTTTCTAATCTCATATTAAAAACATACTATCTGCGCTTGAAGTGGTCACTGGAACGGTGGCTAGAATCTGAAGCCGTTTCTACACATTTACATATAGCCTGCAGACGGTTCTATGAGAGAGGGCATCTTTTCCGGTGCTAAAACCTAAAAGTACTCCTTCGATGTCGTTGGCAGCCTTGTTTAGGTACCTTGCACGAACAGTAAACTGTTGGATACCGGAGATATCCGTCGTTTTGTCAGCAAATATGGAGAAGCGGTCTGCACCATTTACTTTTGCATCTAGGCTTTCTTTGATAATTTCATCACAAATTTCTATAATTTGGTTTTGTACATCTGGGCTCAAATGCGAGGTATTACTGGGGCAACATCCAAATGGTTCTTCAGACATGTAGCTCCACAATCAGCTCGCAAATGAAGGAGCGCTCTGAAAATAACAATATTTTCAGAGGGGATTTGCTTAAATCCATAGGACTACTGTCCCTATGGCCACGGAGAGCCAGACCTTGTCGTCCACAAAAAAGAACCGCCTCAAAAATAGGCCGTTAACTTTCTTCTGTTTTCTCGTATTTTTACTTTGCCTGCCTAACCATGTGTTCCTCAGACATTGTAGAGGGCAAGTAGTTTTTCTAATCTCATATTAAAAACATACTATCTGCGCTTGAAGTGGTCACTGGAACGGTGGCTAGAATCTGAAGCCGTTTCTACACATTTACATATAGCCTGCAGACGGTTCTATGAGAGAGGGCATCTTTTCCGGTGCTAAAACCTAAAAGTACTCCTTCGATGTCGTTGGCATCCTTACTTAGGTACCTTGCATGAACAGTAAACTGTTGGACCCGATATATCCGTCGTTTCGTCAGCAAATATGGAGAAGCGGTCTGCACCATTTACTTTTGCATCTAGGCTTTGTTTGATAATTTCACCACAAATTTCTATAATTTGGTTTTGTGCATCTGGGCTCAAATGCGAGGTATTACTGGGGCAACATCCAAATGGTTCTTCAGACATGTAGCTCCACAATCAGCTCGCAAATGAAGGAGCGCTCTGAAAATAACAATATTTTCATAGGGGATTTGCTTAAATCCATAGGACTACTGTCCCCATGGCCACGGAGAGCCAGACCTTGTCGTCCACAAAAAAGAACCGCCTCAAAAATAGGCCGTTAACTTTCTTCTGTTTTCTCTTATTTCACTTTGCCTGCCCTGGTCCAGCTGATTGATCACATCGGGCGCCCTTCCTGAAAATGTTTGGAGGAAATTATCAGCTGCCAGCTGGCAGTCACGGTCATATTTAGTATTTTCGTGTGTGTGGAAGATTGCGAGCGCGGCCTTCCACTTCTGAAACGGCTTGGACACGAGGGCTCCAGTGCGCGCATGTTAGCTCAAGTTTATAAGAACATTAAACCCATAAAGTTCCAGAATTGAAAATCTAAAGCACGCCTTTGGAAATGTCAGTGCACCTTTCGCGTCATAAGTTTATGAGAACTTTATACCCATAAAGTTTCGGAATTGAATTCCATGCGCTCCGTAGATTCCGCGGCCGCTGCGAAATGCCGCAACGCGCCCGCTCGCTATCGAAAAACCCTTGAAAGTTTGTGCTCGGATGGGGCTCCTTGCGTTATGCGAGTCCAGGTGCCAAGGGCGTTGCGACGAAATCCAGCCCGAGTTCGCAATGTGCGTGCCGAAATCTGTTTTCGAGCGTGAAAAAGACATTGTGGACAAAATCCAGAATGATTTCCGGTGCCGGTGGTTGTTCTGGTCGGCGGTTCATGCCAGCACGAAATAATTTCAAAGGGGGGGGGGGGGGGTCTGAAGCCCCATCAGTGCTACTACTGCTATTACTACCCCTACTGCTACTACTATTACATTATTCATAAATAATTATTATAGAGGAGGTACAACAACAATGAAAGCTTTACATGAGTTCCAACGCAGTGTTTTAGCATAAGCGATGCGAATGTTCCATTGCGATTATAGAAAAGTTTTCATGTGTTCAATTTGTCGATTTGATGCAGATTGACAGTGGAATCAACACTCTCTGGCTTACTTATCGTAATTATTTTTTTTTCATTTACCATAAACCACATCTCCACTATTAAATCTCTTAAGCAAACTTTAGTGGACTCTGGGCTTGGGCTCCCGTGTACTGGTGAGGGATAGTGCCCCTGTATACGCAGGGCCTCTCTTTTCCTCGCGCCACCGGCACCGCCGTTGGCCGAGCGTCGTCACGCCGTGACAAGTGAAATAAGTCGCTCTACACGGCACAGAGAAGAGAACATGGCGGAAACAACGCCGGTATACCACTTGCTTCAGCTCTTGTGCCATCCGTATCGGCAAAGGCGCGTTCCCACCACGGCGTCAGGAAGAACATCTGGCCGCTTAGGCCGGAGCAGCGGTCTCACTCCTATCGGGTGCACTCGAGCAATGATACACGCTCGCCCTCGTCGCCGCGCAAGAACTATCTGCAGCAAATCTGAGCATGACGGGACGCTGCGCACCGGGGCTGCGGAGATCTCAATGAAAGTGGGAAAGCTGTTTACTCTGCGCCGTACAGAGGGACCTTTGTCGTCTACAGTAGTCATTAATGCGAAAGCATTACATGAGTCATGAGGCAGAAAAGCCGGCGTCATCCACAACGAGTGGTATCAAAAGTCAATGTGACTTCATCAGCGCCTTGAATGAAATCAGTAGTAATAGAGAAGATAGTAAATGGTATGACAACGTTAATTAGTAGTAATTATGGGTAGTTATTGGGAATTAAGGTGAATTACAGTGAAGTGAAATAAAGTTACAAGTTAGAGAAGGGTGACTAAAGGTGGAGTCAAGTGAATTATGGTGAAGTAAAGTAAATTACAATGAATTAAATTTGGTTAAGGTGGATTAAAGTGGATCACCATATCAACTCGTAGCTACTTGGCGATGAGTTCTGAATGATTGTGGTGTGGTGATTAATGAACGCAGAGAAAAGAAAGCGAAGGAAGGATCGCAAACAGGTTGTAATACTTAAGAAGTCTTTATTGGTAATGACTAAGAGGAGTGATAATGCTTTCGTATTCAAATCACGTAAGGATATTTAAGGTACAATTTTTTTGCCCATGGGCCGCCACAGGGCTATCGCTTTAAACCCCAACGCGCCTCTGCCCGCCATATAACGCTTTGCAGTAAACCTTCTCTGTGATAGCGTTCATGATCCACCAATAAAACCCGCCATGTTTGGCTACGTCATAGTGCACAGCTGTCGCTTTAATATCAACAATCTTTTTAATCTTCGGCGTGAACGTCCCTCACATCCAATATCCTCGCGTTGCAACGGCAGCCCCCACCACATCCGAGTTTCACCCCACCGCCCGTATATTTCGGCCGGCAGCATGCTGCACTGTCAATGCTTGAAGGGGTGTGCTGCGTCACGGCGCGAAGCTCCCCTCGCTAGAAACCGGCGAAGTTTCTGCGCGCGCTAAGAGTGCATGTTTATTTCCCCTTAAACACCACGATTAGCAACACCTAGGTTTTAAAACTTTAATTAAATTATCGGCTTTTACGTGCCAAAACCATGATCTGATTATCAGGCACGCCGTAGTTAGGGACTCCGGAATAATTTGGACCACCTGGGGTTCTTTACCGTGCACCTAAATCTAAGTACACGGGTGTTTTCACATTTCGCCTCCATCGAAATGCGGCCGCCGTGGCCGGGATTCGATCCCGCGACCTCGTGCTCAGCAACCCAACACCATAGCCACTCAGAAACCACGGCCGGTCAGAACAGATAGGAAATTGAAATGAATCACATGCATCAAAGTTTGCATTGCGAGTATTATGAAGTACAGTTTTAGTTTTTTTCTTGCAATTTATGATATATGACAGTCTTTGTGATGACTTCAATTTTAGGGATGGTCGATTAAATGGTTTAATCGATTAACGATTAATCGTTCATTGCTTTAGCGTATCATCGATTAATCGATTTCGATGCGGGGTTTTTCGTCGATTAATCGATTAATCGACTTTTTTTTTCGAGCGGTTTAAAAAGGCTGAAACACAGTTATATATTCACGTAAGTACCTATTTTAACGCTTGAAAGGTGGAACCAGGATGAGACATACAAGCGTATAAATTTTGATAAAGAGTAATGTTTAATTTGTTAGAGGTCAACTATAATTGCCACTAGTGACTAGTGAAGGAATAAGCAATATACAGAGTGTTCATATTGACACGTGTACTTGTTTATCTTTCCCCGGTGACCGCTTTTCACCGGCTAACAAATGTTAAGGTGGTGGTCCGGCACCACCAGCCCCCCGTTACGAGTAATTTTGGAGCAACCGTGGTGGCTCTTCTACTTAGGATATAAAGTTGTCGTATATGCCATAAAAAAGCCTAATTCTTGTAGATTCCAACTATTTATATTATAAAGAAATTTAATAATGTGATTTAGAAATAAATGTTCAAGATCAAGCATGATATACATGGTTTTTGCGAAATGTGTCTCAGTTGTGACCATATTTAGAAGAAACTACCGCATTTACTGCATTGCGGCTTGCTCTGTAGCTTTAGGACATATTTATCTATTTCCTAGACGCAGCAAAAAAATGCTGAATTTTTACTTTTTAGATAATTGGCTTTTGAAGATTGCCAAATATCGCAACTTCTGTTGTAAACAGCCCGGCCACTACATGCTATAGAAAGCTAAATTTTGGACAATTAGAGTTCAAGGAATTTCCATGTAGGACGCTAAATTTCATTCATGTACCTGTATTAGTTTTACACCGCACCTTCTTAGCTTTAGTACCTTCCCGCAAAAATGGGCAAAAGTAGAACCAGAATTCTAAATATTGCTTAATTTCGGTCGCATTATTAGGAAAGCCAAGAAAGGTACATAAATGAAATTTTGCATCCTAATTGGAAATTGCTTGATCTCTAATTCGTCCAAAATTTAGCGTCCTTGAGCGTGTAGTTGCCGGGCTGTTTACAACAGAAGTTGCGATATTTTGGCAAACTTCAAAAGCAAATTATCCAAAAAGTAAAAATTTAACATTGTTTTGCTGCGTCTAGGAAATAAATATGTCCTAAAGCTAGAGCAAGCCGCAATGCAGTGAATGCGGTAATTTCTTCTAAATATGGTCACAACTGAGACACAGTTCGCAAAAACCATGCATCTCATGCTTTTTCTTGAACATTTATTTCTAAATCACATTAATCAATTTCTTAATATTATCTATAGTTAGAATATACAAGAATTAAGCTTTTTTATGGTATACACCACAACTTTATATCCTAAGTAGAAGAGCCACCGTGGTTGCTCCAAAGGTACTCAAAACGGGGGCTGGTGCTGCCGGACCGCCACCTTAAACGTTATCGCTCGGCGCAGGAAGCGCCTGCATGTAGTATCGGAATTTTCTCGAACGTTATCGATGCTTCTATCCGTTGTCAATTGTCACCGACGCTTATGTAATCTGATTGTATGAGCGACGCCAATTGTCTAGTACCTTCTGGAAGACACGCGGGTACCAGAGATTACTCTGGAACCTTCGATGACTCATGTATAAAAGCCGACGCGCTTCGCCGCTGATCAGATTTCGACGATCGCCGATTGTGTTCGCCGCTATCATTGTGCTTCGAGTGAAACTTGCTTTTGTGGGCACACGCTCGCCCAATAAAAAGTCCGTTTCGTCATTCACAGTTTTGCGACTGTTTTCTTCATCGTAACTACTACGTGACAACTACTACGGAATTTTTAAAAATCGCCTGTGGCAGGTAGCATAATTCTTATCGTTGAGCGGTGGACATTAGTAGCACGAGCAATCGAAAGACATATTCAACCAATTAACAAAAATTGACTAATGAACTTCTTGGTTAATTACTTTATGACACATATCGCAAGTTACGAATTGTAGCCGGTGAGTTTGCAAGACGCATCTACATGAAATGAATTTCCAGGATGACACCAGTTTCGAGATACTATTTCTCAAAGTGTGGGACCAAATACATGGACGTTAGTTACTTTTGTGCTTCAATGCATTTTGGTAAAAAATTAAGTGGAACAACAGTGCATTTTTACGGCGAGTATGATGGCGCATATCTCCAACATGGTGTCATTCTGGAAATTCATTGCAAGTGGATACGCCTGACAAGATCACCGGCTACAATTCGTAAATTGTTATATGTGTCGTAAAGTAATTAACTCAGAAGTTAATCAGTGATTTTTTGTTAATTAGTTGAATATGTGTTTCGATTTCTCGTGCGAATTTGCGCCTCATCGAATAACCGAGCTCAATGATAAAATTATGCTACCTGCCACAGGCGATTTCTAAAAATTCCGTAAAACATAAAAATGAACACCCTGTATGTTAAAAATGGCGCTTACAGAGGAGGGTGGGCATGGAGGAAGAAATAATTAGAAGAGAACATCGCAGCACGACTGACATCAAGAAGTAATGGCGCAACACGTGATCACCACATCAGAGCGCGCGGTAGGTTTAATGCTGCCGGGTGCAGGGCAGCAGCGCAGCTGAACGGGTGCGCACTGATTTGAAACTGCTGCGAACCAAACATTATCGGCCAATACGTTGTCACTCAGGGTCACGTGTTGACCCTACTGCGAAGTAAAAAGCGAAGGAAATCGCTTGACGGTGAGTTCGCTTGCCAAGACTAGCTGCCTCACGTAATGCTCTCGCCTAGTTTATTTCTTCCTCCACGGGGGCGGCCTCTCTCCGGGCCCCAGGCAGCCTGTGTGACGTGCACGTAAAGCGGGGAAGCGCTTGGCCAGCTCGACATGACTCGGGAAAACAGTCGACTGTCGCTCTCGGTCTTCGCAGCCGCGCGGTCGTTGCTCGTACTCCGCATTCTACAATACGATTTCAAAATTTTCACGCCACTTTAGTCACTGTCTGGAAAACGATTAATCGAACTGCTTTAATCGATTAAACCGATTAAATTAAAGGTACACATCGATGACGATTAATCGTTTTGCGGCATACTTTTAGTCGATTAATCGATTAATCGTTCATCGATATTACCATCTCTATTCAATTTCCTGTTTTACGTTTAGGCTACTGACACTGCACAAACCATATTTTTGTCATAATACAGAATACAGGCACCAGAGTGCGGCTCATAAACACATCGGTATAATGAGGTGTAATTAGTGGATACATTTCTCGCTATGGGTAATATAGGAGCTCCTTTCTCGCAAATATGTGTCTTGGGTCAGAGCGCTTATGCTGAAAGTGGACTGATTTTCCGCGTTTTCCGTGGAGCTACCGAAGTGACTGTGAAAGCCTTTCGCTGTTTAAAGGTGTAAGCCTTTCGATGCGAGGCGCCTGAATTATACACAAAGAACGCGCTCGTCCGGAACCAGAAAAGTCGCAAGCATCATGCCAAAGTCGGGATTACCCTTCTACGGGTTAGTGGCGTCCTTGACAAAAAAAAAGAAAAACCGGGGAGTGACAAGTCATTTTTAACGACGGGTGGTCGTTCTTATCGTGATCACACATGACGACTTCCGCCAACGTACCGCGCTTTGTCGGGAAGCTGTGATGGTTCATTCTTTAGAAAGGGTATTTATTTTTTCCGCAACGTAACTTACGTCATCGGGGCAGATTTAAAAATATAATTGTCACGAGTCAGGCAGTGGTACCCTAGGTGAAATGAACGCCCGAGAAAGATGGACTTGTTGTCGCTTTCTTTTGGAAACGCTGATAACGTTGCAGTTTAAACCACAATTGAACTTCGTACACAGCATTTTTACCAACAGCTTAACAGAAGGCTATTCAGTCGTCATATTATTAAACTTATAACTTTTTAGCAAAGACACTGTCACATGACTTCAACATATATACAATAAAGGGCTCTGTAATTTCCACCGTGACTTAACCTAGGTACGTTGGCGTACTTCATGTAATAATCTCCGTCAGCCTACTCACATATACCGCATTACTAATCACATCTACCATGGCCTTGGCTACATCCCAAGAAGCAATTGCCTACCTCTTCTCATTGCTAAAGATTCGGTAGGCGTAAGACAGGCCAAAATTAGAATATGAATGCCCTGTAGGGAATTAGCATGGAACCTTCAGTGATATAGAACTTATGCATTATACTCGAGTCTGTCCAGAAACGGGCAGTAACATTAATTTACTCTGACTATTCATTTGTCATCAGTGTTAATAAACAAAAATCATGCTAAGCTTCTATCGCTAGGTTTGCGTCGTGAAGTCACCTGACCTTGCACAAGTTCTACAATTCTACGCTCTAATATTCCATCATCAAGAGCTCGGCGCTTGCCATCACGTATAAGCTAAAAAGCAGCCTGGCCTTCAGAATGTATTGTCAGCGTCCAAAGCTTTCGCACGCCTCAAGCTGAAAAAATATTATATTTCTATGCCTGAGGCACGCATCGTGGCATTCAGATTTACAGCCTATACTAGTCTAGAGTAAACAAAAGTTTTGCATACTTTTACTGGTTGTGGGCGTAGCTGCGTTGAAAATGAACTTATTCGCAGAATCTCGGCCGCGTAAACTTTTGACGGTGACTGTGCCATTGAACACCTGTATTTTCTTTATTCTGCACACATTTTTTAAAGAATGGCCTTCCTGGCAATGTCATGCAATACATACACCTGGTTAATTTTCAGGACAGCCATCTCAGACATGATGTATTAAGTATAAGAACTGAACTAGTATGTAGTACGTCATTATTATCACCAATGAGGTGTAATAAACTTGTAAAAAATAAAGGATAATAACATTGCCTATGAAATTTTACTCAAATCTCAGGACTACTTCAAAATTTCGCCTGTTCGTCTTGTGTACCTCCCTATGCTTTCTAGGAAACTGAAAGGGCGAAAATCAAGTGTGAAATTGACATGTCCTGGTGGCACCATGGCAGAAAAGGGAAGGTTTGGCTTAGTAGGACCATGTGAAAGGTTCAGCTACCATTGTGCTACTCACACACAAGGAACGACACTTTTGTATTTTATTTATAGGCAGTAGACAAAATGATAAATGATGCTCAGTGCACGCTGGCGTGATCATGACAAAACGACCGTACCGATATGGGTCATAAACGATTATAATAAAGGAACATTTCTGCAAACCGTCACGGTCCTTTCTCATGTTTCTTCAATTATTCAAACATGTTAAATTTAGGGTAGGAGAATATTCGCACATAATTACTAAAGAATTGCACCAGTAATCATATCATGGTGCTATGACTTGATTCAGGAATAGAGTTTGTCAAGAACAGAACAGCAGAATGCTATATGGCAACTTTGGTAATTGTAGCCGAAAACAGTGTCTTCTTGCACAACTTTGTGGGCATAATTCAAAAAGGGTGTGGTCTGTGATTGGAGTCGTTCTCTATTTTTACACGACAGGCTACATTAACACGTCCCAGAGTCTTTTCGCATAATTTCCAATACTCCTCTGCGTAAGTTGTGGTAAAAGGGTAAAAGGATATGAAGACTTTTAGTATTTCTGAAATTTTGTGAAGGTATATGGGAATGGTTCAAATGATAGGACATGTACGCTGCATATTGATGGTAGAATGTTTATGTTTGAAAGTACTGGTTTGTACTAAGCAAACATGCTTGTGCAATAATTCGGATATCCTTCATTTGCACTGAAGGTCAGGTATACGGAAAATTTCTGCTTTGATATAATGCAAATACACTCTGTCAAATAGCTTCAACTGTATTCCTTTGTAAAAATACTACGTCTGGGGCTGCAGCCAACTTTTCTACTTCTGTGTCTTTTAATTGCACACACTGGGCGCTATTTATTTTTGTGGCACGTTTCAAGCCGCACAAGAGTTGCACAAAACACGCCTTTCCCAAGGCGTATCTGAAAAGGCAAAATATTTTTTAGTAATCTCTTCATAAATGTTCACCTTAAGAAAGAAATGTACTTTCAAAACACGTTACCTGCGTTTATTTTCCAAAATACAATATACCTAAAGTGCAAAAGATGTTTGGAAACACGTTCGCATGTTCTCGAAACCAGCCAGCTATTTTTTTAGGAAGACGTTGGTACAGTAGACACTAAACAAGAACCGTAACCAAATGTCCTGCATTTCGGAATATGCCATCGGGTGGGAAACTGCAAACTAAGCAGCGACAAAGTGATAAGAAGAAGCGCGGCACAGCTGGCTTCGAACCTGCGAACTCATGATCGTGGTTATCAGTGATCTTGATCTGTGGTCGCTCAACACGCTCGGCTACCGCTTCGAAGCGCTGCTGTTGGCGAAAACTAGGCTTTTATATGTACCACAATCAATTCCGCGACCTTGTTATGAAAATTGCGATTTTGGAACGACTTCTTTGCCATTTCAAGAGCTGCTGCTGCAACTAGCTGAAAGCTGATTCATTGAAGTTGATAAATCATTGAAGTTGATAAATCCCCAGGAATACGTCAGTCAATGCAATATGTTCATCGCAAATTGCTTTTTACTGGCCAAAAAAGCCTCCAAAATTTTGCCTTTTCAATAGACTCCCATATTGAAACTTCGCCCGCAATTTCGAACGAGTTTTTCTGCCGTAAGTAATGGTACCACTTGCATGTTATTTCGGGCTAAGCGCCAAGAGCCTATTTCCACGGGAATATTTTAAAACATGGCTTCTATGATTAGTTATTTGGAAACAAACGACGCTCTCCCGTAGAAAACGCGTATGTTTTCAGAGGCGGCCGCTAGAGGCGGTGTTCGGCGACGTCCTAAATTCCTGGTAATGTATAACAATTTTACACGCCTTTAATTTCAAAATCTTTTTCTTTAGGCTCAAGGTAACTACTGTATGCTACATACTGGGGCCGGATTCACAAAAACGTTCTCATGCTAAAACTGCTCGCAGAAGCAGGTGTCAGCCAATCGTGGTGCAGCACTTACGATCGAAAAGCTTTGTGAATTCGGCCCCTGGTGCTTTGTTACTCTGTTTTAGATCTTGTTTGGTTTGGGTATCACTTCTTATAATGTTACCTTGAAAAAAGTTGAATGCGTGTATACATGCTCCCCGCTATAATCCTCCTCGAGCGAATATGGGACTGTGTGATAAATAAATGAAAGGCTGTTCCAGTGACTGAATCGTCCTGGTTCTGTTTCAAGAAGGCTTAAATGTGCGTGCGATGAGGCGAAATTTAGTCACGGTGTTACGCAGGCTAATAACCAAAGTGGGCCATGCAGCAATAAAACATACACGTACCGCCGCAATATACACAGGCTTCAAGCGTTGAGTTGTACGAACAATGCTGAAAATGTGTTCCTATAATAAAGTTTTACCGCATGGCCTGCATATTGGTTCTTGGTTCACTAAAGTCATGTTATTCTATTGATGGTCTAATCGTATGCACGCCGTCATATGCATCAGTTGTCGCCTTGCGTCACCCTTAAATCACCTGTTAACAATAACATTGTCGAACTTAGTGTGTCCTAGTGGTTTTTCCCACATTCCTTTGGTGCGAGATATCATTTTGTAGTTGGATTCATGATCTGTCTCGTTAGAGAATTTATTGTAAGGATAAGACCATGCCGCGTGCAGTTGGGCCTTTTCTCTGTGCTCTATTATGTCTGACTAGCGGCATTTTCAAGCTTAGTACATTAAATAAAGGAAACAAAACAATGCAGCACTTACACCATAGAACATTCATTTGAAGAGCACAAATTTTTCATGTGGCAAGAAAATGACAACGTAAGGGTGTGTAAATGGTGTCATGCCACCCAAAATCGTTTAGCATTTAACGAGAGTGCAGCAATCAGCTGCTCAATATCGTATTTGACCGTTTTTCTCCCCGAATCTCTACACAACGCCACCACACACGTCGCACTGCGGGAGAAGACGAATACTGTCGAAAATGTTAACTTCCTATTGAGAATGCTTATTGTAACCAAAAAAAAAATTCTGCCGACTTTCTAGGGCAGCATGGGCTTGAAAGAAAGCAGTGCTAAGATCCAAAGACAAAGAGTTGATAGACTGTCACTATCCGTTTTCAAAAGCACAAAGCCAATTTGTCTTGTTTGTGGTAAGGTTATGACTGTTATTTGACCGACCTAGGGGGGGGGGGGGACCGGTTTTTTGGCGAGAAAACAAGAGTAGTAGCCCTGGCATTGTCCGATTAACTGACCATACTCTGACAGTCCACGTCTCGCCGTACGAGAGTGGAGCCACGTGTGCAACTTCAACAAAAACGACTACAGGCGCAAAAGCTTGTAATACTCGCCTTCGCGCACTACCGTTAAATGTCGCGAGTTTAATAAAGGAAAAGAAAGATGAAGTAGCACTGTGCTCTTTGATCACCTCGGACGGGCTACTTCCAGAATTCCGAACGAAGATGACGCTACCGCTGCAAAATGTTTAGGTGTTT